>NC_045455.1:75724835-75769211 GCF_002776525.5 Piliocolobus tephrosceles
TTCTTCTTCTTCTTCTTCTTCTTCTTCTTCTTCTTCTTCTTCTTCTTTCTTCTCTTCTTCTTCCTCTTCTTCCTCTCCTTCTTCCTCTTCCTCCTCCTCCTTCTCCTTCTTTCTTCTTCTTCTTTCCCTTTCCCTCCTCCCTAGGGGGTGTGACTGTAGAGCATGCTAGATGGCATCTTTTGGCTTTGCTTCTGTAGCCCTATGCACTTCAGTCAGAAAGTTTTATATTGGGTGTGTGGTTTGACCTACAAGCCAGTAGATGGCACCATGGGTAAGAGCTGGCTGTGGCCAGTGCTGCTGGCTGTATACTTGATCCTTGTTTATGGAGAGGAGCTTTCTGTTGCCTCAGGCAATGGGCTGATTCCCAGAGTATACATTAATATGAGCTCCCTCCTCAGCCTTAGGGGTAGGGGCGTTGGGGGTTCAACATGGGTGGAGCCAGATGGGGGAAGTCCCCCAATGTTGTCCTGCTCTCAGTTCAGATTTGGGAAAATGCCTGCAGCTTTTCCGTGTGTCTTTCCCTCACAAAGTCTCCAACTCTCTCCTCAAATTAGTTCCAGGGCTTGGGAGAAGCCCCAGGTTGCTTGAATCACCCCCCCCCCCCCCCCACCGGTTGCTTGAATCCCCAGTGGAAAGGTAAGACAGAAGGATGTTGTCTGCCTCTCTCACATACTGAGGCTTCACTCTCTTTTATCAGTCTAATGCTGTAATGAGGGCTGTTTGGGGTGCACTGTCCTCCCCAGGATCTGGGGTGTCCTTCATAATTCCAGGGAATTGCCATTTTCTTTCTTGAATTAAAGCTCACAGAGTTTATCTTTATGTACTAGCTAGCTATTTCCAAATGACTGAGGCATGCTAAAAGCCTGTAATCTGCCATCTTGGAAAAAAAATCCTTCCATTCTTAAAAGAAATGGCACTTGGTGTTGATACATGGTGTTTCTACATTGCTGAATTCATTTTGAAAATATGTGTATTTTTAAATCTACATTCATGTGTATAGACTGGTATAGAGTTATCTTTTCTTCTTCTATATTTGTGCAAGTTTGGAATCAGTTATATTAGTGTACTAAACGAGTTGACTAAAGGAATTTTTCTTTTTTACTATTATCCAAAAAAATTTATAAACACATGAATTATTGCTTTCTTACAGATTTGGTAAAAACCTCATCGTGTCCTTTTTTAGAGAGGTGGTGAGAAATATTTTTACTGTAAATGTAATTTGCGTATTTTTAACCTGTGAGGCGGAGGTTGCAGTGAACTGAGATTGTGCCACTGCACTTCGACCTGGGTGACACAGCAAGACTCTGTCTCAAAAAAAGAAAGAAAATCAATTTAAAATGAACTCCTTGAATATTTCTGAGTGTGTTTTTATACCACGTATGTTCCTTGAACTAACTTCTCTTCTAGGAAGAACTGGAACTGTGGTTTGTGCCTTCCTTATTGCCTCTGAACTATTTTTAACTGCAAAGGTATGAAAGATGTTACTACAAACTTTGTTTTATGATGACTGAGTTTGCTAGTTCTGAAACATCACTGGTAGGATGTTAAGATGATTTAGTCATGGTGCTTAGTGAAACTAATTGGAGAAGCAGTTTTTAGAAAGCCTGTTTTTGATACTTTCTTATTTAACATGCAGTAGTTAGTAGCTGACTTAAGAATCTCTTTGGGCCAAGACTAGAGTAAGGTCAATGAAGTGCAAAATTTAAGGAAATGCTAAAAATTGCAATAACTAAAATAAATAATTTTTAATGCAATATTTTAGCAATAAAAATTAATGCAAAAATCTATGATGTATATAATATCAACATTTTAAATAAAGATAAGACCTAATGGGGCCGGATTAAGGTGAGGGGAGTAAAGCCATGTTACACAGATACAAAAACATTCAGTAATCATAGTGCTTCCCTCACCTCACCTGGCCCTGCTCTTACTCCTGCTAGTACCATTGTTACCAGTGAGTCTTTGTTCTTAGAGCTCCCAAGATGGTGGCAGCCCACTCCCAAGATGGTGGCGGGCCACTCCCAAGATGGCAGCAAGCCTTTTTTCTCTGACCTGGGGTTCTTGGCCTCACGGATGTCAAGTAATGGAGCCTTGGGCTATGCAGTGAGTGTTATAGCTCTGTTAGAAGCCGTGGGTCACAGAGAACCATGGAACCCAGTAACTAGTGTTCAGCTCGATTAGGATGAACCCGGGCACTTAGCCACGCAGGAACAATGGTGAGCCTCCAGCCCAATCAGGAGCAGCAATGGGCGCCTTGATGGATCAGAAGTGCAGAGGACACCCTGCCAGATCCAGAGGGGTGGAAGTCAGCAGTGGGTCTGAGACGGGGGCGATCAGCAGTGGTGGATGGTGAGTGGTGGATGGTGAGTGAAAGCTCAGCTCAAGCCGGAACAAACATGAACCAGAAGAGTGTGCAGTAAGTTGCAAGATTTAATAGAGTGAAAACAGAGCTCCCATACAATGGGAGGTGACCCAAAGGGGGTTGCCACTGCTGGCTCGAATGCCTGGGTTTCTATCCCGATCATTGTCCCTCCCGCTGTGCTCTCAGGGGATAGATGATTGACTCTTTCTTTACCTCCTGCTTTTAGTCTAATTGTTATTTTAGTGAGCTCCCTTTACTACCTGATGGGTTGGGTGTGAGCTGAGTTACCAGCCCCATGTTTAAAGGTGGGCGCTGTCACCTTCCCCAGCTAGGCTTAGTAATTCTTAGTCAACTTAGGAAATCCAGCTAGTCCAGTCCTGTCTCTCACCATGACTTCTTCCTTCCTCGTGAGAATATTATCAGGCTTAATTAGATAAATTCTCCAAAGAGCCTTGACCATCCTCACAACTCTTAGATAGATAAAAGCAACATTTTGCAACTCAAAGCATCCCCTGAATGTAAATATCTTTGCTTAGTCAATACATGTGGAGTCTGACCTCTAGAAATTTCAGGTAAGACAAGGTGGGCTGTTTCCACTTAAAGTAGAGTTCTCGGTCATGTTTCTTTCTGTCATTTTCTTGCTGAGATGCTACCATTCCAGCAGCTCCGCTCGAGTTGTTTGGCCTACAGTCTAGGGAAGAAGTGGTGGTTATGCACAATGCCCAGCACTCCAATTCCACCACCTTTGGTTTTTCTAATTTGAGACACACAGATTTTGAAAATGGATTATTTTCAAGCTATGGATCATGACTTATCAGTGAGTTGTAAAATAAAGTGACTGGGTTGTGACTAACATCTTTTAAAAATAAAAGGGAATAGAGCAGAATGGAAAATATCAAAAGGTTTAAGTATTGGGGTGTGTGTGTGTGTGTGTGTGTGTGTGTGTGTCTCCTAGGTTTATTAATGTGGATTGCAGCTTAAAAAACAAAAGTTTTGAAAGTCATTGACAGCCATTGATCCAGAGCCCTAGAGTGAGAACCAGGGGCTTGCCTCTAACTGGCTGCAGCATCTCCACGGCAGATGGCTTGGTTTTCTTTTGGTCTCAGTGTTCTCATTTGTAATATGGAAAGAAGGGTTGGACCAAGTGATTTCTGAGGTCTTTCCAGCTCTAAAATTTTGTGAATTTATGAATCCTTGAATGAGATAAGTCCTTGATGTGGCTTTGTTAAATTTGTTATTTTGGGTAGCTCTGCCCAAAGATCACTGCGGCCGGGAACGGTGGCTCATGCCTGTAATCACAGCACTTTGGGAGGCTGAGGCAGGCGGATCTCTTGCGGTCAGAAGTTCAAGAGCAGCCTGGCCAACACGGCGAAATCTCTATCTCTATTAATAATACAAAAAATTACCTGGGCATGGTGGTAGTCCCAGCTACTCAGGAGACTGAGGCAATAAAATCACTTGAACCTGGGAGGCAGAAGTTGTAGTGAGCTAAGATCCTACCACTGCATTCCAGCCTGGGTGACAGAGCAAGAATCTACCAAAAAAAAAAAAAAAAAAAAAAACACTGACTTTAGGAAAGAAGGTGGCCATAGAAACACTAAGGGTACCTAATATATGAAAGGAAAGAGTGTAGGTGAACCATGGTTGGATTAGACCCTTTTTTGTAGGAAAGCCTGTATTATTTTGGAGAAAGGCGAACAGATAAAACCAACAGCACTGAATTTCAGGGAGTAGAAATTCCTTCTCAGGTAAAGTTTTCCTTTTTAAAAGGGGAGTTTTTTTAGGGGAGTGGGTTAAGATTGCCACCTGTTAATTTGGTTTCATTTTAGACTCTTCTCCTTTGGTGATGAGGCAGCAGCATTTGGGCACCCTGTGACAGGCCTCTGTCCCTCCCTGAGGCTGAGGGCCATGCTTCCCACCCACGGGCTGGGGGCTCTGGCTTCTCCTCAGAGCATCCTGAATTCTATTCTCTATTGGTTATTGTTTACAGAGCTCAGGAGTTGATTATTTTCCCAAAGTAGGAAGGTCTAATACCTAAGGCTCCAGGACCCTGAAGTTTATCTAAAATCACCAGCCTTTGATTTCAGTATAAAAAAGATCCAAGTCTTTCACAAACCCTTACTCAGGCAATTCAACCTTGCAGAACATCACAAAGACTGTTTTGGGTGACTCCTCTGTGTGTGTGTGTGTGTGTGTCTTTTCTGTGTGTTGTGGGGGAGGTGTATGTTAAAAGAGAAAGTAAAGGGGAAATAAACTTTTCAAAAACTCTTTATATACCAGACAGTATTGCACTTTTACATATCTCATTTAATACCTGTAACACCTATGTGAAATATACACTGTTACTCTATTTTTTAAAAACATTTGTTGGCTGGGCATGGTGGCTCATGCCTGTAATCCCAACAGTTTGGGAGGCTGAGGTGGGGTGAATCATGAGGTCAGGAGTTTGAGACCATCCTGGCCAACATGGTGAAACCCTGTCTCTACTGAAAATACAAAAATTAGCTGGGCGTAGTGGCGGGTGCCTGTAATCCCAGCTACTCACGAGGCTGAGGCAGGAGAATCCCTTGAACCCAGGAGGCAGAGGTTGCAGTGAGCTGAGATAGTGCCACTGCACTCCGACCCGGGTGACAGAGTGAGACTCCTTTAAAAAAAAAAGAAAAAAGAAAAACGTTTGTTATGGAAAAGTTTAATCATATACAAAAGTCCAGAGAAGCATACAATATATCCCCATATAGTCATCACATTGCTGCAACAGTCATTTCAGCCTGCAACCAGCCACATTTCATCCATTCTTTTCCCACTCTACTCACACCCCTAACCCCACTCTCCGCTCTTGGTTTCCCTAAACCTGGGTTGTTTTAAAGGGAATTTCAGTCCTCAGATCATTTTATCCCACAGGTATTTCAGTATGACATTTAAGGACTCTTAACAACAACAAAAAACCCTGAATACTCTTTATCATATATAAAAATATTACACCTTAAAAATATTTAATATCACATTTGCAGCCCATGTTTGTTTCCAAAATTGTCTTAAAGTCTTTAAAAATTTAGTTTGTTTCAATCAGAATTCAAACAAGGTCCACACATTTCATTTGGTTGCTGTGTCTCCTAAGTCTCTTTTAAGAATCTAAGTTCATGGATTTCTCACCATTTTTTATTACTTGTAATTTGTTTATTGAAGAAACCAGGATGTTTATCCTATAGCATTTACAACATTCTAGACTTTGCTGAGCTATTCTAAGAGTTACATATTCACCAGCTCATTTAATATTCTCAGTAACTCTATGAGTAGCCACTACTATGATTCTCATCTTATAAATTAGAAAACTGAGGTTCAGAGAAAGTAACTTTTGAACCAAGGACTGAAATCTAGATGTCAGACTCTGAAGCCACTGCTGTGCGCTGCTTCTCATTTATATTGCCTTTTCTGTATTGCCCCTAAAACTGAAGTGAGAGTGGGTTGGGAATTCTTAAATAGATTTGGATGTGGCTGTAAATGAGTTTTTCTTTAAGTGATGGGAGCTGAGTAAGTACTCTTGGCCCCGTTAGAAGAACACTGTAACTACTGGCCCTAAACCCTGAGTTTGGGTCAAAAGAACTCAGCCTTATCCACTGATACTTTTCTCTCACACCCCAGCCAAAAACAAAACAAAACAAAGGCAGTCATAGACCCTAAGCTAAAAGTAATAGGTGAATTTACTGAAGTGCAGCCCTAATCATGCCACTTCCATACGGGCTCAAAATCCATACTACGTCCCCACTGCCAATGGCAATAAGCTAAATGTTTCAACCTGGCACCCAGGAGCCGCAGTTTGACTTTTCCAACCTTTTCTTCCGCTGTGTGCATGCACACATCCCACACTTGAACACATTTAGGCTGTGTGCTGTTTCCCAGCCTGTGGACACGTGATTCCCTTGTGCCATTGCTCACGCCCCTTTTCCTGGAGTCTCTTTCCCTTCTCAGCCTGAAGTAGTCTTGCTTTTCCAATTCCTTAAGCCCTTTGTGTTTCTGTTAGGGACTACATTACTTTTCATTGTTTTCTAGGTATTTGAAGTGGTGACTTCTGTATCCCCTTTAAAGGCAAAGCCCATGGCTTACCCATCTTTCCACCTTTTTCTCATAATATCTTCTTTGTTTGTAGTGAGTGGCTCCTATGTGTTGACTGTATTAATTTCTACTACACGTCCATGTTGTTTTAAGTTTAGGAGAAGGAAGCATGGGAGCACAAGCAGCTTGAGGGCCCTGGTAGGCTACAGCCTTTAGGGGAAGGTGGAGAATCTGGTGGCAGGAGCTAAGGGGATGCTAGATGGAGCTCCTTCAACACCTCTCCCCACACGTCTCCCCATCCCCATTTCTTCTGCAGTCATGCATAGTTTCCCAAACTTTAGTCCAGAACTAGCACACCAAAGGCTGCAACTGAATCTCTTCTGAATCACTGAGAAAGCAACACAGGGACTCAGCTGCATGTTTGAGAGTTGTGTTGGCAAGACCTCAGGACAGAGTACCCTCTGTGTCTGCTGGTGATTCTCAGACCCCATCACATTCTGATCCTGCACTGGGGGCTATTCTACTGACTACATCTAGTCTTTTTTTTTTTTTTGAGACAGAGTCTCACTCTGTCTCCCAGGCTGGAGTGCAGTGGTGCGATCTCGGCTCACTGCAAGCTCCGCCTCCTGGGTTCACACCATTCTCCTGCCTCAGCCTCCTGAGTAGCTGGGACTACAGGCGCCCACCACTGCGCCTGGCTAATTTTTTGTATTTTTAGTAGAGACGGGGTTTCACCATGGTCTCAATCTCCTGACCTTGTGATCCGCCCGCCTCGGCCTCCCAAAGTGCTAGGATTACAGGCGTGAGCCACTGCACCCGGCCTTACATCTACTCTTAAGAACTTTAATGAGCCTTCCTCATGACTGGCCCTTTCTAAAGGAAAGTATGTCAGTTAGTTACTTTAATGAGCATTTCCCAATGGGTAAGGAACAGTCTGTGAACTTATTCTTTTTTTTTTTTTTTTTTTTTTGAGACAGAGTCTTGCTCTGTCGCCCAGACTGGTGTGCAGTGGTGCAATCTCAGCTCACTGCAATCTCGACCTCTTGGGTTCAAGCGATTCTCCTGCCTCAGCCTCCCGAGTGGTTGGGATTACAGGTGCCCATCACGCACAGCTAATTTTTGTATTTTTAGTACAGATAGGGTCTCACCCTGTTGGCTAGGCTGGTCTCAAACTCCTGTCCTCAAGTGATCTACCCACGTCAGCCTCCCAAAGTATTGGAATTACAGGCGTGAGCCACAGCAACTGGCCAACTTTTGAATTCTGAACCAGTTGATTCAGTACCAGAGCTCTTCAACACCTTGAAGAAAGATTCAAGGAGAGCAGTTGTGAACAGCTTGCCCCAGGGAAAGGACAAGGCTAAGAGAATTCCAGGGCTTACTTGTGAAAACAGAATTGGGGAAATGGAAAGTGAAGAAATTGTAGCTGTCAGGAACAAGAGAATGACATGAAATCTGCTACTGAGATATGGAGGTATGCCTCTTGAGTTTTCACATATACCATTCTCTCATGCCCAGCAAGCTGCTCTTCACCAAACCACAAACCTTCCTCTAACTCAGTCACAACTAAGCTTCTATCTGTACACTGATAATGCTGTAACTGTTTTGTTGTTGGTTCCGATTAGTTGCCCTCTCAACTGTAAGCAGCCTATAAACAAGACCTGGCTCCATCCTTCTTAATTCCCCATAACACTTAATTCAGTATTTTACCCCCAAGGTATTAGTTGTGAGGCAGCATCCCTCAAAATGTCTAGTTATATAATGTCATCCATTAAATGTTTCCTTAATTACTTACTTCCCTTAAAAAGCTTTATGCAAAATAAAATACACATATATATAGGAATGCTGACTTTAGACTTTTCATCTCCACTTCAAGTGAGGCTTCTGTTGCTTTTCAGAATAGATATGTTGGATATTTCGCACAAGTGAAACATATCTACAACTGGAATCTCCCTCCAAGAAGGATACTTTTTATAAAAGCATTCATTATTTATTCGATTCATGGTAAGTGCTTTATGTATAATTGGAGAACTGGGCAGGAGGGCCAGTGTTCCCGCTCTGGGAGGCTTTTGCTCATAGTTACATATACAGATGATCCTAACTCATATCTGTCTTTTTACATATCCTCACACATGAACTCCTCCTTACGTATGCCCCTCCTCCTGCAATTGTCCATTGATTGCCAGCCCTTAGATGTTCTTCACTTTTTCTTTTGGGGGACTTCACCCCCTTCCCATCCCTCCTGTTCTCGTTGCTCCTCTGGTCTCAACCCAGGGTGGACTTTTAGGGCAGAGTGAGCCTCTGATGAGGGAGGAGGAGGACCCTTGTGCCCTCAAGACTAGTTATTTCTCATAACCACCTCTAGTTCACAGCTTGTTTTGGTGTAGGTGTCTCCATATCATTTTCTCACCTTCTTTCAGAGGCATATTTTTTTTCTTATCACCCTGGGCTCTCCCTTTCCCCTCTCTCCTCCATCTGTAACCCTCTCACTCCCAGCTTACACTCAGGGGAGGTGGAAAAGCAGGATGTGTCTGTGTGGAAGGGGTGGGGTCTCACCACTCCCACTGCCAGAGAGGTAGCAGGGAGGAGGCGATGCTTCTGAACCCCTAAAGCAAACCTCTTCTGGCAGCCAGCTAGTGGACCTGAGGTGGTGCTAGTGCTGGGTGTTACAGGTGCCATGGTGCCAGGATGCTGGTTTCCACACAGCCAGCCTAGTATTTTTAGCTTTCTGAATTTAGTTCTACATTTCACTGATTTCTGGTAGACATCAATAGAAAGAAGTTCTGCACCTGGAATGGGAAAGAGGGAACTGAGGCAAGAAACTGATTTCTAATGACAAATTAATAGCATGGTGTTAGTGAAAACAAAATTAAATGAAAAGAAAAGAAACAGCATACAATATGAGCAATCAAGAATAATTAATACACTAGTTTATTAAAATATTTGTTTTAATTCTCTACCTTTAATTTTGTGCATATTTAAATTAAAAATGTAGAGTTGAGAGTAAAGCAATAAAAAGTTAATTGGCTGAGAAACCAAGTCTTTGAGGAAATGCTAAAGGAAGTGAGTCATTTGAATTGAAAAAAAGGGCAAAAGAGCCTTTTTCTGTAAATATATGCTGAACACCACAGGAATTTTTGGATATAACTATCCTATATTTTTATAGAGATTACATCAGGAACTAGACTTAAAGTAGGGCCAAAGTAGTTTAGACTACAGTATTTATTACTAAGAATCATTATGATTAGAAGTCTGAAGAAAGCAACATATTAGCAAGAAAGGTTGCAAGTCACCTTCCTTTCTTTCTTTCTTTTTTTTTTTTTTGGAGACAGAGTCTTGCTCTGTCACCCAGGCTGGAGTGCAGTGGTGCGGTCTTGGTTCACTGCAACCTCCACCTCCTAGGTTGAAGTGATTCTCCTATCTCAGCCTCCTGAGTAGCTGGGATTACAGGCACGTGCCACCATGCCCAGCTAATTTTTGTTATTTTTAGTAGAGATGGGGTTTCACCATGTTGACCAGGCTGGTCTCGACCTCCTGACCTCAAGTAATCCATCCACCTTGGCCTCCCTAAGTACTGGGATTATGGTGGTGTGAGCCACCATGCCCGGCCCACCTTCCCTAGATATTTTTTCTGGAAAGATATAGTGATGGGATTCTAAGTCTTTAAAGCTGAACTATATGTAATTTTTTTTTCTCCTCTCTAGTCTTGTAAAATCTGCTTTAGGAGACAGAACTGGGCTTGAAGTCTTGTCTTTCAAGGACAAAATCCATGCAAGACCAAATAGTAACTACTGATACATTGTTAGCTTGGATAACTTTTTCTCTTTTTCATCCACGATGTTAATTGGTGAGACATTTTGATATTCGTGCTAACCAACCTAACTTTTTAATTTCATTTAGGTGTTGGAGCAGGTGATGGATATGATCTAAAAGTCAAAATAGTAATAGAGAAAAAGGTTGTCTTTTCCTGTACTTATTTAAGAAATTGTTAGGTAAGAGAAAGCATGTGAATTGAAAAAAATCTGATGTTTGTTTTAAGGCTGAATGTCAAAGCAGCAATGTTCACCTCCCTAAACTATCACCCACCATAAAGAGAGTCCATAACGCTTTCTGGTTACCATCCAACTTGGTGTTACTGGGTTTGATTGCAAACCAGAGATAAATTAACCTGTTTGTTCAAAACAGTTTTTTCAGGGTCCTTTCCAGAATTTATTTCTGTTCAGTGTTGCTTTGCCTTTCACTTTTCCATAAATGCTGAGCATGTTCCCAGGAATGTATTAAGGATTTTATTTACATATCTGGTCTTTATAGCCATATTCTGTTGTTGTTCATTTTATCTTTAATTATATAGTACTGATTCTAAAATTTTAGTGTACATGAAAACCACCAAGGAGGTTGTAAAGATTTACATCCTTAGGTTGTACCCCCAAAGTATGATTGATTCGGGAAATCGGGAATGGGGGCCAGGAATCTACAGAGTTAGCAATGTCCCAAGTGATTCTAAGTCAGACGTTCTGTGGGATGACCCTATGAGAAATAATGCAAGAGTGAATGAACTGGGGAGGAATCTCTTTATCCAAAGCAAAAAGGACCTGGTAGTCAATGTTTTGCTGCAATGAAGAAATGCCTAAAACTATATACCTTTTCTGAAACAATAAGAAAGCTTCCTTCATGGGTCTAATAACCATAAACTTTTCCTACCCAGGCCTTCGTCTCAGATTCTCCTGTTACCCTATTCCTTCCCTCTCTGCATCGCCCCCTCTCTCCTGCTCTTTTTTTGGCCTCTCTCAACTGAGGGCATTCACCCAGGCCTGACCCTTGGCTTTCTGTTCTTAGCAAATGCTTTGTTCTTGGTTGAAGAATGACCCATTCCCCTTTCTTAAACTATTATTTGTTCATTTACTGGTCAGATGTTTATGAGAACCCACTGAGTTGTAGATGCAGGAGCTACAACATGAACAGTTTCCACTCCAACTCAAATGCATTAGCCAGTCTGAATTGTCAGTGAGCTTTCCCTGCTTCTGCAAATGGCACCAGCATTCTCTGACTCAGGCCTTGTGCTTTGATTCTCTTTGCCTTGGCTCCCTAAATCCAGTTAGTTATCAATCCCTGCTGATTATGCCTTTGAAATTTTTCTGTGTTCTCCTTCCTTTCACTGCCACTAACTGTGCAGAACCTCATTTGCTCATGCTTAGATTTCTACAATGGTCTCCTTACCTTTTCTTTCTCCTTATCTAATGCAATGTATAGAATCCTCAAATATGCATCCTGGAATATTCTCTCATTGTGAAAAGTTGTACGTAGAGCAGAAGACACACTGTGTGCCCGTGGTCAGAGCCAGTTCACACCTGTGGCCCAACATCCTTATCTGTAAAAAAAAATCATATCTCAAGTGTTATGGGAATTAGATAATATATATAAAGTTTCTTTGTAAACTATAAATCACTAAATAAGTGTTATATGTGATAATTATCAGGCATCTTTGTCATGTAGGAAATGCCCCACCATATTCTTCAACAACTTCACTCTTATTTCTTTGACTCTTGAGCTCTTAAGATGTAATAGCCCTAATGTAATACCTGAGCTTTTTCCATCAGTAGCTTGACCAACAGACTTCATTCCAAATAAACTAGGTCATCCTCTTTGGCTCTTGGAACACAACTCTAATTTATTCAGTTAGTTAGTTGGTTATTTCTTTCTTTCTTTCCTTTCTTCCTTTTCTTTATCTTTTCTTGAGTCAGGGTCTTATTCTGTCACCCAGGCTGTAGCACAGTGGCATGATCATGGCTCACTGCAGCCTCGACCTCCTGAGCTCAAGCAATCCCCCAATTCTTTTATTTTTTGTAGAGACTGGATCTTGCTGTGTTGCCCAGGCTGGTCTCAAGCTCCTGGGCTCAAGCAGCCTTTCCACCTCAGCCTCGCAACGTGCCAGGATTATAGGCATGAGCCAGACTGCCTGACCTTTTTTGTTGTTGTTTTTCTGATTTCTTTTTTTCTTTTTTTTTGAGATGAAGTTTCACTCTTGTTGCCCAGGCTGGAGTGCAATGGTACAATCTCGGCTCACTGCAACCTCCACCTCGTGGGTTCAAGTGATTCTCCTGCCTCAGCCTCCCAAGTAGCTGGGATTACAGGCATGCGCCACCATGCCCGGCTAATTTTTGTATTTTTAGTAGAGACGGGGTTTCTCCATGTTGGTCAGGCTGATCTCGAACTGCTGACCTCAGGTGATCTGCCCATCTTGGCCTCCCAAAGTGTTGGGATTATAGACGTGAGCCACCATGCCCGGCCTATTTTTCTAATTTCTACTTCGCATTATTGCTGGTCTTTTTCCCTCTGTATGGACTAGATTCTATTTTCAGAGCCCTTCTTCCTCTATCTAAACTGTTTCATGTCCAATTCAATTTTTACCTCCTCAGTGAAATTTTTGCATTCTGCACCTCCTGTTAACTAGCCCCCAATAGTGCATAACAGCACACCCAGTCTTCATTAAACAGATTGAGTTATATACCATTCTACTATTGTTTCTTATGTGTACAGCTCCCTGAAAAAACCTACGGAGTCTGTACCTCCTTTTGTATTTTTCACAGGACCTAAACCTTTCTTATTGTGGGTGCCATTATTTATAGGAGAGTGAGTCAAAGAAATAGTATAGCTTCGAAGTCATTCATTCCAAAACTTGACCTATCTTTGGTCACTTCATCCACCAACCTGCAATGGTCAAGTCCAAAGATCCCATTGACAAACACAAGAGTTCTGATAAAACATGATGAACAGGGGGACCCCGCTGTCCCCCTCCCTCGGTAGGGATGGGTGGGCCCACTGCCCAAGTGTTGCCCCTGTTGTTATTTTTTAAATTTAGAAAATAAAAAACCTTGGTGAGTTACACATTGCTTTTTGAATGTCAATGCTAGCTTTAAAATTGAGCTTCTTAATGTATTCTCAAAAGAGGCCCTAACACATGAACATCAAATGACACACATTAAATTATAATAATTAATTGATTAAAGTCTAATAGAAAATTCAATATTTTTTAAAAGTGAGGCACTTTTTAAAAGTGCCTCATGGGCAAGCATGGTGGCTCATGCTTCTAATCCCAGCACTTTAGGAGGCCGAGAAGGGCAGATCACAAGGTCAAGAGATCGAGACCATCCTGGCCAACATGGTGAAACCTGGTCTCTACTAAAAATACAAAAATTAGTTCGGCCTGGTGGTGCAAGCCTGTAGTCCCACCTACAGGCTGAAGTGGAGGCAGGAAAATCGTTTGAACCCAGGAGGCGGAGGTTGCAGTGAGCTGAGATCCCACCATTGCACTCAGCATGGTGATAGAGCGAGACTCTGTCTCAAAAAAAAAAAAAAAGAAAAGTGCCTCATGATAACCCTCAAACATGTTGGCATTTAAAAAACGTGAACAACAGGCCCAGTGCAGTGGCTCACGCCTGTAATCCCAGCACTTTGGGAGGCCCAGGTGGGCAAATCACTTGAGGCCAGGAGTTTGAGACCAGCCTGGCCAATAAAGTGAAACCCCATGTCTACTAAAAATACAAAAATTAGCCGGGTGTGGTGGCATGTGCCTATAGTCCCAGCTACTCAGGAGGCTGAGGCACAGGAATTACTCGAACCTGGGAGGCAGAGGTTGCAATGAGCTGAGATCATGCCCTTGCACTTCAGCCTGGGTGACAGTAAGACTCCATCTCAAACACACACACACACACATAAACAACAGTATTACAACTAGAAAAGATTAATAATTATTTATACATGTAGTGATTGGGCTGTGAGACCAAAAGTACTTGATAAATATTGGAAGTCATAATAAGTGAAAGGAAACTTCACTGTTCTCGTTAGTTAGGTTTATAGTTCTAAATTCCATGTGTTCATTCACAGGTATTTCATGACACTGAAATAGAGCAATCATTGATGTATTCAACTATCCGCCTCTGCACGATGATGTGAAAGTGCAGTTTTTCTCTTTGGTGAGTAATCAAGAAACAGCCTCTGCCATTGTTCTTGTCTGGTCTTTTGAATGATTTTATTTAAGATTTGCTTTACTACAGTTCCCAACAAGGGAGATGATAGATATCATCCCACAGAGGGAGGGGGAGAAAAACAATAAATCAGATTTATAATAAATTTTTTAAAAGAACATATGTAATTTGAATAATTTTTGTTCATTTGTTTTTTCTAAATTGTAAATTTTCTAAATTTGTCTAAATTTACATATGTTAATTATCAAATACAAAAAATACAAAATAAACACACACAAAAAAAGCCAAGATGCTAAAAAAAAAAACCAAAGTTATGTTTTACTGCATAGCAATGATTACATTTTGTTTTGCATCTTTTTTTAAATTAAAAAAGTAATCATGCCTGTAATCCCAGCACTTTGGGAGGCCGAGGCGGGTGGATCACATGAGGTCGGGGGTTCAAGACCAGCCTGACCAACATGGTGAAACCCTGTCTCTACTAAAAATACAAAAGTAGCTGGGCATGGTGGCACATGCCTGTAATCCCAGCTACTCGGGAGGTGGAGGCAGGAGAATCGCTTGAACCTGGGAGGCGGAGGTTGCAGTGAGCTGAGATTGCACCATTGCACTCCAGCCTGGGCAACAAGAGTGAGACCCTGTCTCAAAAAAAAAAAGAAAATTGAGACAGGGTCTCACTCTATCACCCAGGCTGGAGTGCAGTGGTGTGATCATAGCTAACTGCAGCTTCAACCTCCTGGACTCAAGCAGTCCTCCCACTTCAGCCTCCCAAGTAGCTCGGAGCACTGACTGGAAAGAGTTAGGTTTGGGTGACTCCGTTAGGTGAAACACAGAGAAGGCAGCACAATACAACACATCAAATAACTGAAGCAGTTTTTTTTATTAATGCCAGAGAGAAGAGGGCAGCACACTTCGCAGGGCTAACTGGAAGGGAGAGCCATCCAGGAGACCTGTGCTCAATGGGGATCAATAGCGAGAGAGAGGGAGGGGCCTGGGAGTGGAATTCTTTATTGAGATGTAAGGTGCTATCTGAGCAGGTTTCCTACAGGGAGGTCCAATTTGGTTTAATGCAAGCAGTCATGAGTCTCTGCTGTAACTGAGAGGTGGTCACTGTTATATCCACACGGTTCATGTGGAGTATGGGGGTCTGGGGGGTGAGTCAAGTAGGTTATATCTAGCTGTCCCATAATGAAGTAGTCCCCAGGAGAAGGCTGAATAAGGTAGATAACAGGATCAGTCACATTGAGAAACTGGGAGGAGGTGAACTGGAAACTGCTGAGGGTGACTGAACTCTGCTTCCAATATCAGAAAGTCCAATTTATATTTAAAAGGGATGCTGAGGCAACAAAAAACTTGTAAGAATTCACTACAATATACTTGGGTCCTTAGGCATAGGTCCTTAGTAGATTCTGTTTAGCACTATCTAAACCAGATTCAAATATCAGCATTTACATTTTAATTTAATATTAAATTAAATATCTAGCATTGAAAATTTTGATAGAAACAGCAAGAGAATGCAATAGCATTTTCTTAAGCCTCCTCCTTTGTGTCTTGAGTTTATTGTTATAGACTGCAGAGTGCTATGTATTTAATGGTTATAATTGTTTGATAAATATATAAAGGAATGAAATTTAATTTCTTTGGAATGATTAGTTCTTGGTATCAGTTTTACTTTGAAAATATTTTTTTTTCTTTTTAGGATCTTCCTAAATACTATGACAACTGTCCTTTTTTCTTCTGGTTTAACACATCTTTTATACAAAATAACAGATATGGATATAATATAAACCTATAGAAACAGCCTAATCTTCAATGTCTATGTATAAGGTGTAATAGCAAGTCTTTTCCTAGTTGTCACGAACTTTATAGAAAGTAAAAACTCCTCAAGCCACCATTGACCATTGCCTTACTCCTCTTAATTTGGTTATGTTAAAAATGCAGTGGTTGTTGAGACCCACTGTTGCAGTATCCTCAAGGCCCATGCCATAGGACTGTGTTATGAGTTCAAAAATATTATAACCAGATCTTAAGTGTGATAGCAAATTCTTCCCAGAGAAGTTCAATATGAGTCTGCTCAGTACTTTCAGTATGTCAGGTCCTCAGCAGGTGCTGATTTACCAATGACAAACCACCACCAAATTTTGTGCTGAAGTAAGGCAGTACCTAGGGAGGCTTCAGCTAGCTGAAAAGCTGACTGACACACTTATATCTAAGAGAAGTTATAAGACACAATAAGTATTACGGACTACAGCTAAAAAATATCATTAAGTAATAACTTCCCATTTAAATGTGGCTTTCTAATAACTGAATTGGGAAAACTTTCTGAAAAATTATTAATTGGAATTGGAGATTATTGTTCCGAAAAAAACCTTCTGCCATATATTTGGAAACTCATTTTTCAGTCTAGAAGTTATCCACTATAAGTAGCATTTTGTTCTGTGGTGGTGAAAAATTGAGATTTTTTCTAATCAACCATACTCTTCAATACAAAAGGAGAAAATATTTTTTAAATGATTTAGGTGAGAGTTGAAGAAGTGGCTATGATTATATGTGGCATGAATTGATAGTTATTGTTACATCCAGTCCTAATCTTTTCTTCAGATGTGGACTGGATCTAGTAACTCCTTAAGTCCAGCAAGGCAACAGTAAATTAAACCTGTGGTCTACACACCTGTAATGCATATATGTTTAATGGATTTTGATAGAGTGAACTTTGGATTTGATGGAAATTTTTTACAATTTTTTTTCTTGGATGTATACAAACAATAAGCTTTTTCTTCTAACATAAGCAAAGTCCCTCAAATAGTGAGAGCTGGGTGGAGCTTCATTTGATGCTGTTCCTCAAAAGTGGTTCTTGCTAAAGGATACAGTTTTTTTCCTTTAAAACACCATGTTCATTTTTTTTTTGAGACGGAGTCTCGCTGTGTCGCCCAGGCTGGAGTGCAGTGGCGCAATCTCGGCTCACTGCAAGCTCCGCCTCCCGGGTTCATGCTGGGATTACAGGCGTGAGCCACTGTGCCTGGCCTATCCATTTCCTCTAGGTGACATAATTTGTTTGCATGGAGTTGTTTATAGAATTCTCTGAGGATCTTTTGTATTTCTGTGGGATTGGTTGTAATGTCATCTTTGTCATTTCTGATTGCACTTATTTGGTTCTTTGTTTAGCTATCAGCCTATCGATCTTGTTTTTTTAAAAAAAATCTAATTATTGGTTTAATTGATCTTTTGTGTGGATTTTTGCATCTAGTCTCAAAAAAAAAAAAAAAACAGCACCTCAAAAAACACTTCATTTCATGCTTCTCTAATTTTATTGTTTCTCTTCTGCCAGCTTTGGGGTTCGTTTATTCTTTTTTTTTCTAGTTCCCTTAAGTGCAAAGTAGGAATATTAACTTCAGATATTTCTAACTTCCTGGCAAAGGCCTTTAGTGCTGTAAACTTTCCTCTTAACATTGCTTTAGCTGCATCCCAGAGATTTTGATATGTTTTGTCCCTATTTTCATTAATTTGAAAGAATTTTTTTATTTCTGCCTTAATTTAAATGTTCACCCCAGGAGTGATTCAGGAGCAAGTTATTTAATTTCTATGTATTTATGTATTTTTGAAAGATCTTCTTGATACTGATTTCTATTTTTGTTGCACTGTGGTCAGAGTGTGTGCCTGGTGTGATTTCAAACTTTTTGAATTTAATGAGGCTTGCTTTATGGCCAAGCATGTGGTTGATCTTACATTATGTTCTGTGAGCACATGAGAATGTATCTTCTGTGTTTATTGGGTAAAGTGTTCTGTAGATGTCTATCAGGTCCAATTGGTCAACTGTCAAGTTTAAGCACAGAGTTAGTTTTCTACTTCAGTGATCTGTCTATTGCTGTCAGTGGGGTGTTGAAATCTCCTGCTATTATTGTGTGGTTGTCTTAATCTTTTTGTAGGCCAAGAAAAACTTGTTTTATGAATTTGGGTGCTCCAGTATTGGGTGTGTACATATTTAGGCTAGGTCTTCTGGTTGGATTTTGCCCTTTAACATTCTATAATGCCTTTCTTTGTCCTTTTTATTGGTTAAAAACATGTTTTATCTAACATAAGAATAGCGACTCCTGCTCTTTTTTGTTTTCCATTTGCATGATAGAACTTTCTTCATCCCTTTACTTTCAGCCTGTGGATGTCATTAGGAGTGAGGAGCGTTTCTTGAAGACAGCAGATGATTGAGTCTTGTCTTTTGATCCAGACTGTCACTTTTTGCCTTTTAAGTGAGGAGTTTAGCCCATTTACATTCAGGGTTAGTACTGATATGTGAGATTTTCATCCTGTCATCATGTTGTTAGCTGGCTGTTGTATGGACTTGTTTGTGTGGTTGTTCTGTATTGCCTATGAGCTATATGCTTAAACGTGTTTTGTGGTAGCAGGTTCTTCCAATTTCACGTTTAGCACTTTCTAAAGGATCTCTTATAAGGCTGGTCTAGTTGAAATGAATTCCTTAAGTGCTTGTTTCTCTGAGCATTTTATTTCTCCATCACATATGAAGCTTTTTGGTGGGATATGAAATTCTTAGGCCGGGCGCGGTGGCTCAAGCCTGTAATCCCAGCACTTTGGGAGGCCGAGACGGGCAGATCACGAGGTCAGGAGATCAAGACCATCCTGGCTAATACGGTGAAACCCCGTCTCTACTAAAAATACAAAAAACTAGCCAGGCGACAAGGCGGGCGCCTGTAGTCCCAGCTACTCGGGAGGCTGAGACAGGAGAATGGCGTGAACCCGGGCGGCGGAGCTTGCAGTGAGCTGAGATCCGGCCACTGCACTCCAGCCTGGGCGGCAGAGCAAGACTCTGTCTCAAAAAAAAAAAAGAAAAAGAAAAAGAAATTCTTAATTGGAATTTATTTTCTTTAAGGACACTGAAAGCAGGTCCCCAATCTCTTCTGGCTTGTAAGGTTTCTGCTGAAAAGTCTGCTGCTAGCCTGATGGGCTTCCCCATGTACATAACCTGGCCTTTCTCTTCTGCTTCCTTTAAGACTTTTTCCTTTTCCATTGACCTTGGTGAATCTGATGACTATGTGCCTTGAGGATGACCATCTTATATAGTATTTAGCTTGGGTTCTCCGTATTTCTTGGATTTGCATGTCAACCTTTCTAACAAGATTAGGGAAAGTGACATAAACTGTATCCTCAAATATATTTTCCAAGTGTTTATTCTCCTTTTCTCTCAGGAATGCCAATGAGTCATAGACTTGCTCTCTTTGCATAATCCAATATTTCTCAGAAGTTTTGCTCATTTTTTAAAATTCTTTTTTTATTTTTGTCTGAGTTGGTTAGAAGAGCTCTGAGATTCTTTCCTCAGCTTGGTCTGTTCTGCTGTTAATACTTCCACTTGTATTATAAAATTCTTACAGTGAATTTCTCAGCTATGGAAGTTCAGTTTGGTTCTTTCTTAAAATGGCTATTTCATCTTTCAGCTCTTGGATCACTTTACTGGAAACCTTGGATTCGTTTTCAGCTTTCTTCTGAATCTTGATGAGCTTCCTTGGCATCCAGATTCTGTATTCTACATCTGTCATTTCAGCCATTTCCAACTGGTTAAGAACCATTGCTAGGGAGCTAGTGGACTCATTTCGAGGTAAGGGGACACTCTGGCTCTCTGAATTGCCAGAGTTCGTGTGCTGATTCTTTCTCATCTGAGAGGGTTGGTATTCCTTTAACTGTGGTGTAAGTTGAGCATAGTCAGTTGGCTGTATTTCTTCATGTTTTCCGAGGGCCAAGACTACATGCAGGGTCTTTATTTGTGCTTGAATTCTTAGCTTGGTTTTACAGGAAGGTATATCAGCAAACTATTTTTGTAGTTTGAGCTGAATTCCAGTAGATGGCACTTAGGAGTAATGGTCGGTAGATAGATCTTAGCCCCTGGGCTTCTCTGTATTTCCTGGTGTTTCTGGCTGTGCTCTGCAGTACAGTGGGAAGCGGGTGACCACCTCATCAGGTCCGCTCTTGGGCCCTGGGGGAGCCCCTTCCAACCAATGGCACTGTGCCCGCGTTTCTTTTGTCAGGTGTGCTCCCTCAGGCAGAGGCTGAGGTAGGGAAATAGGCCACCCTTTTCCCGCCAGCTGGCCCTGCATAGGGAGGCACACCCACTGCTGTGGTAGCCCACAGGTTCATGTAACAGCCTTCTCAGTACTCTGAGAGTGTGGGCTCCTCTACTGCTCTAGTGCCTGCTACAGATCTCGCCTTGGCACTCCCAAGCTGCCACACTGCAGCCCCAGGGCAAGCTCAGGCTTTTTGTTCCCTCCTCAGCTTAGGGACAACAGGAGTGTAGACCCGGGCAGTGGCAATGGCAAAGGGCCTATCAGTTGCCTCTGGGGACTCTACCCCAGACAAATGCAAAACCACAGCCAATTGTTATCAGCCAGGGTTGGGGCAGCTGTGCGGCTGGGCCCAAGCTGGGGGCCCTGCCTGAAGAGCAGGGAGGTCAGGCAACCCGACCTAGAAGACAGTCTGGCCTCTCTGTAGGATGCTGAGAAAGTAGTCAGGCTCTTTGTTCCCTCCCTAGCCTGAGGGAAGCAAGAGTGGGTACTGTGGTGGCAGCAACTGCAGAGGCCTGTCAGTTGTCTCTGGAAGCTCCCTCCCAGAGAAACACAGAGCCACCACCAACTGGTGATCAGGCAGGAGCTGTGCTGGGGGCCCAAGCCAGGAGGCATCCTGCCCAGTGAGTAGCAGCAGGACCAGAGACTCATGTGGAAAACGGTCTGGGTTGCCTTCCCATATGCCAGCTGTGGCAGTCTGGAGGCCCATGGCAGCTGTTGGGCTTTTTGCTCCCTCTCCAGCCTGAGGGCAGCAGGGGCACAGGCCACGGCAGGGCAGAGGGTCTGTTGGTTATTTCTGGGAGCTCCATCCCAGAGAAATGAGGGCTGTGACCAGCTGGAGTGTACAGGCAGGGGGTAGGATGGCTGCGATGGAGGCCCAGGCCAGTGGGGCTTGCCTGGCAAGGTGCAGCGGAGGTGAGGCCTGCAGTCTGTCCACTCCTCAGCACCATGGAGATGGCCCCTAGGGGCACATGAGAGAGCCTGGCCTACCTTGGCCGGACTATGGCAGCTGGGGCCATAGCAGCTCAGTGATCCACATTGGCTTGAGCAGTGGCTCTGCCCAGACTCCAAGCAGCTCTCTGTGTCAGTCTAGAGCCCCAGGGTGTGTGTGTGGCGGGGGGAGGGCAAGTGGAGTCATGGACGATCTCCTGTGCCCGGGGATTGCAAATGTCCATGGCAGAAGCGTGTGTCCCCAGGAGCCTTCACTCACTCACCCTTTCCCTGCTGTAGGGAGCCTCCCCTTGCTCTGCACCAATCCCAGGTGGGCGGTTGTCCTGCCTTACTCCCCTCTGCTCTCCGTGACTCACCACTGCTTCCTTGATGAATCCCAACACTGCCTGCTGGATGATCAACCTGAAGAGCTCGTGTTCACTCACCACTCTGTCTCCTCTTGTGAGAGCTGCGCACACGAGCTGCTTCTAGTCAGCCATCTTGGCACTTCAGATATGTGTTTTCTTAAGTAGAATTTAGTAACTTGGAATGGAATCATCCAAAACTTAAGAGGAGACAGTTTAACTATTTTTTAAAATAGAGGGATAAAAACAGGTGGAGGGAGAAAGTAATTCTAGTGAGCCAAGTTCCATAACTTCAGTGCATAGAAATATTTTTGTCACCTATAGTGAAATTACATCAGGTGTCTTGCTGACTGAATACAATGCTTGTTGCAATAAAACCGCTGCCTTGAAACACTACTACACATCACTCTTTAACATTCCTGACAGTTGGTTCCTAACATGGATGTAAAGAACTTCAATGAAATTCATCAGACTCAAATATTAAGTAAATAATTTAATGATAGAACACTGAAATTTCTTTAGACACAGTATTTTCAAGTTATATTTCTGCCTGGAGTACAGGTATGAAATAGCACAAATTGGACTCTGAATTAAGCAAACAGAATGAAAAAAACATTCTCCCGACCTAAGCTTCCATTCCTCACTCCCACTTGCCTCAGACTCTTTCTATTGAAGATATATAAAATCTCTAATGGACGGCCTGTGGGAAGATTTACTGCCAACAGGGATGACTGACTTGTTTCTGGGCACTGAGCAGGGGACTGTGGGCTCTGAAGCAGTTTACTTCCTGTGGAAAGCCAGTCCCATTTATATTTTGCTTCAATTCAGGCCTATTCAGATAAAGCACCACTCAGTAGCTACTGACCATTTAAGTATGGAGAGAAAAGCAAAGTAGAAAAATGGTTTTCACTTAAAGAAAGAAAAAGCAAATGGAAGACCAGCCATAATAGCCCTGTGGCACAAGAGACATAACAGGGATCTCCTCCCCAGATGTCCCCTGCTGTTTGTCAGTCCCTCATGTCCCTGACCCTCTGGCTTCTGGCTCTATGACTACAGTTGCCACAGAGGATTCATAGACAGCAAAAAGCTTAAGGAACCTGGAGGTCTTGTATCTGCTGACAGAAACACATACATGGTATGGACTCTTATTCAAATTGTTAGCCTGCTTGCACTCAGTATACAGGCTGCTTAGGAACACTTTACTGGAAGATACCCTGCTGGTCTTGGAGCAGCACAAAATGACAAGGTTAACTTTAGTAGTGACAAGAATGACCCTCTTATACCATATGGCCAAAGAACAGCTGTCCATCCCCAAGTCTATGGGGGATCAGATGAAGTGTGGAGTTTGGTTGGTTGGTCAGTGAACACATATATATGGCATGGTTAAGTACAACTGCTTTTCTTTTCTGTTCTTTTTTTGAGACAAAGTCTTGCTGTGTCACCCAGGCTAGAGTGCAGTGGTACAATCTCAGTTCACTGCAATCTCCGCCTCCCAGGTTCAAGTGATTCTCCTGCCTCAGTCTCCTGAGTAGCTGGGATTACAGGCGCACACCACCACGCCCGGCTAATTTTTGTATTTTTAGTAGAGATGGGGTTTCGCCATGTTGGTCAGGCTGTTCTCGAACTCCTGACCTTGTGATCCACCCGCCTCAGCCTCCCAAAGTGCTGGGATTATAGGCGTGAGCCACTGCGCCTGGCCTACAATTGCTTATGTTGCATTGCTTTATAAACTCATATCCCATATACAGTCATCATTAAGACTTACTGACTGCCAGTACCAAATGGAGAAGCCTCCAACGCTGTAAAAGCATGGCAAGATAGGCTTCAGGATGGGTCAGCCCTGACATTACTCACTATGGAGTACAAGCACTGAGTTCTTTCTAGTTCTCTCTGAGAAAGGATTTCACCCACGGTCACACAATCACCAAATAGGGAAGGAGGCTTCTCTTGGCTTTGGCTCTCACTGTTCCTTGGAAGGGTTTCTGATTGGTGGAGGCAGAGCAGACAGTGAGTGGTCCAAAGTGGATTGATGGCCCCAAATGAGCCAACAGAACACCCAGGAATCCTACCCAGGCCAGGACCCAGAGACAAAAGGTAAGAGCTGTTGCCAGCCACCTAGGTCTTCATCAAAGCATAGCAGCACTGCCCACCACTCAGCCCCTTCCTCAATCTAAAGCCCAAGAGGGGAAGTTCTTCGGGAGAGAAGAGAAGCTGGTAAAGGCCGTGCTCTTTCCCAAAGGCCTGACCCTCTGGGCCACCCCTAGCAATATAGTCAGTGTGGAATATGATCCCACCAAGAAAATGAATGGCACTATTTTAAAAGTAGAGCATCTTGGGGAAATCTAGGATGCCTACTCTGAAGCTTTTACTCAAGTGTGGAAGCCACACCAGTATGCAGGTATACTGTCTTACAAATCTAGAAGAATATTTTAGTTTTCAAGTACCCCATGAACAGTTTTTTAAAAATTCAACCACTGGCTAGGCATGGTGGCTCACACCAGTAATCCTAGCACTTTGGGAGGCCGAGGTGGGCAAATCACTTGAGGTAAAGAGTTCAAGACCAGCCTGGACAACATGGTGAAACCTCGTCTCTACAAAAAATACCAAAAAAAAATTAGCTGGGCATGGTGGTGCACACCTGTAATCCCAGCTACTCGGGAGGCTGAGGTGAGAGAATTGCTTGAACCCAGGAGGCAGAGGTTGCAGTGAGCTGAGATCATGCCACTGCGCGCCGGCCTGGGTGACAGAGTGAGACTACATAACAAAAAAATAATAATCAACCACTTAGAAAAGTACATCCATTAAGCAGACCCTACATCTAGAATGAGTTAAGCAACCATTTATAAGCATCTTCATGAGAAATGATCACCTCTGGGTTTTTCTGATATTTGAAATAAACATAGTATTTCCCTCAACACATAACTGTCCAAATTGCATGTACAAGTGGAGGTTGTAGGAACTACATTCTGCCTTTTGAATTAGGTGCATAAAGCTACTGACCACTCTATATTTTACTAAGAGCAAGAGCAGTGACTTTTCTATTTCAGTACGATTATGGGCAGAAACGATATGATGCAAAATAGAGGTTCTTCCATAAAGTTTAAGATGTAGGGTAGAAGGGAAGACAAAAAGCGAAATTCCCAAGAAATCAGAATAACTTCAAACTGGTCTTGTACTCCAAGAAACCCTGAGATGAACTGTAGTCCTCAAACACCTGTGCTTGGCTCAGGCCCACCAAGACACTTCAGTATGCTTCCCACTGGTTCATCATCAACTTCCTGCTATATTCGTAGGCCAAAAAGAGTGCTCCATTGGCAGGGAATGCTCGAATCATAGTAGGTTTCAGTCCAGAATATAAGGCCGTTATTCCTAGCAAATAAAAGGGCGATCAAAGACTGCACCAATCCCTCCTCTGGGGACACCCACGCAGCTGCACAGCACAGGTATATTTACACAGGCAAACCCAGACAGCAGTGCTGGAAACCAACAAGTCACGGAAGGATGCATTCCCCGCTTTCCCTAAACAGACTAACAGAAACAAGGCCAAGTATCAGGTCTCCTGGCAAAACTGACTGATGCTCAGGTAACATACCCCAATTCCATGCTTGGTTCACGCTTAGTACATGATGCGGCAGAGCTGAGGCCTGAGATGGCCAGACGGAGGCAACTATGGAGACAGAGGTGGCAGCAGCTCTGCAGCTTCACCTGGGCAGTGGCAGGAGCACCAACCTTGAAGCCAGAGACCTGTTTATAGTATTAGTGCTGCCCAGGGTGGTTATGAAGATTGAATTAGATAAGGGAGGAAGGTGTAAATACTTTGTAAAACTTTACCTGTCATACAGATTTAACGGAGGATTACTATGAGTAATAGACAAGGTATCTGTGCTCTATTTGGGACACAAAGTTTCTGTGTTACTGTCCTCTTTCTTTTTACAATCAAAACAGAGAAGTTCATATCTCAGATTTTTTTTTTTTTTTTTTTTTTTGAGACAGAGTCTTGCTCTGTCGTCCAGGCTGGAGGGCAGTGGTGCGATCTCGGCTCACTGCAAGCTCCGCCTCCCAGGTTCACGCCATTCTCCTGCCTCAGCCTCCCCAGTAGCTGGGATTACAGGTGCCCACTACCATGCCCAGCTAATCTTTTTGTATTTTTAGTAGAGACGGGGTTTCCCCGTGTTAGCCAGGATGGTCTCAATCTCCTGACCTCGTCATCTGCCAACCTCGGCCTCCCAAAGTGCTGGGATTACAGGCATGAGCCACCGCGCCTGGCCCATATCTCAGATTTTAAGATGTATATGGATGCTTGAAAAACAGGTATTTACTCACCTTCATTTTTCACAACATTTATAAAGGTTCTGATAAATCCTGCCTGTTTTCCAGACATGGAAAGAACTTGAATTCTGGATTTAATACAATCTACTGGGTATACAGCAAGCCAGAGGCAAATCCCACCAACTCCACCACTTAACATCAAAGGGACAGGGCCTAGAGAGAAAAAAAAAAATAGCAAATGGTATTTTGTCTCAAGAACAGCTGATGTGACATTTCCAGAGGTCAATGTAGTAATGGCTGCAGGTAGATGAAAATAAAAGTGCTAATGCTGCAGAATACAATTCTTTGAGGAAACTGTCAAAGCTCTTGTTACCAAGCTCTAAGAACACAAGGTTTTGTTTGGTAGCCCAGGTCTACCCCTGGGTTGTGCCAAGTACAAGTTGTATTTAGTTTGGTCACTGAGGTATCGAGGGCTGGCCCACATGAACCAGCAGGCCTCCAGTTGAGTGGCAACCCCCTACAGTGGGGAGAAGACAGGCCAAACACAATCTATGTCTTTTTTCAACTTTCTCACTCCTAAGTATTTTAATAGCCCTGATTCTTCCTTTACCATTAAAAGCCAAAATTGTTTTTATTAAACATAGCAGTTAAGTCTGGGAGCTTGACTAACCACAGAATAGATTCAACACACACTGAGGGAGATGGTAAGAAAAACTCACTTATGTGAGCCAAACATCGCATGTAGTGATACCAACCAGCTAAACATGATAAGCTACAAAGAACTATGGTTTTCGCGGCTCTCAAAACACTATTAAGATTACCAAGTTCTAAGCTTATTTCAAGATTATTTATAGGTGATTCCCCAATTGGGAAAGTCATTTCTGGATTTCCTCTCCCCTAAAATAGATCCAGAAAAACTAACAAACTTTATTCCAGTAAGAAAGTTTGGGATGTACTGCTTCAGGCCCTGTCCTAAGGAAATTATCAGGCCTGGAGGGTGGGTGCTATCAACTGCCTGCCACCATGTTACCTTCTGGCATCCAGAAGCTTCCCTGTGCCAGATGCAGCCACCAATGTGGGGAGGAGAGCACAAAGGAATCCACAGAGAATCCACAGAAACCACACCTGTAAGGAGCAGACGCCATCACACCCCACTGCTGTCAATGCAAACACATTTACCTAGTTCATCTTTTGATCTCCCTGATGCAAAAAAGGACCGGCTCAATTCATAGCCACCAAAGAAGAAGAAATAGCCCGGTACTTCTCGAAGTAAAGTGCTTGAGAGTCCATGGTAGAAGCCCAAGGGGCCATCCTTCCTAAGGATACTTTTGATGACAGACCACACTGTACTGGGAGGAAACACAAAGAGCACGGTTATGGCAGGTGGGAAGGAAGAAAGGACAAGGGCATTTGCAACCAGTTAACAGATCTGATCAAGCACTAGCAAGGAAGAAGCTGATTTTCTAAATGAAGAGCCAGGAACTGAGACTACAAGGCATCCTTCTGTGGGAAGGAAATTTATTTACAGGAAGGAATTATCTAAACTCAGCAAGCATAAAATGGCATTGTATTGCCCGGTCCCTTATCACCGTGATTCCTATTTCCTCAATCTTTCTGGTGTGTTTTTGGGAAATCTGTTCAGGTGCTTATAGGATTTGTGTTGTTTTAGTGCAGAGAAATGAGTGAAGGAGTAAATGTTGTTTGAAGGCAAGACAAATTCTGAGAACAAGTTATAGCTCCTGTTATGCAGAAGCACCAAGAATTTATTTCTCAGAGCACCAGGGATGCAAGAGAATTTCTTCTAAGCAGATCACAGCCCTGCTCCTATAGCAGCCAGAACACAGAAAACTTTTTGTCTGACTCCCCTTCATAATGGGGGGCTACCAGGGCAGGTTTATCCCTGCTAAAAACAGGCCAAGAAATCACATACTCAGTGCAACTCAGTGAATCCCTCTCTCCTCACTTTGTTCTCAGCGAGAAGGGGACTTGGCTTGGATAGATAAAGGATCAAGTCCCAAGGTAATAAAGGCCACAGACGTTTAATAACTATTTTCCTTCTGAGAGCTTCAGAAGGCACTGTCAGGTATTCCCCATCAGCCAGCCCTTCCTGCAGCACTGCTACATGGAATTTAACAAAAGTAATGCAGCTCAACACATCCGAGGCTTAGTCCCAAGTTACCATAACATATGCTTTGTGTGAACAGTGCTAGACCTCAAATACAAAGTCAGCTGATAATTCAAGGTGTCTATCTGCCTAAGTCCTTTGGATATAACTATTACTATCTTTTAATTACCTTGAATTACTTCCAAGGGACATGAGGGCAGCTTCCTGGGTGTTGTTAAGGTTCTATTTGTTAATCTGGACACAGGTTACAAAGGTACATAAATTGTATCACTAAATACAGAACTGCATACTTGTGACTTATATGTGCATTCATGATACTATGTGTATATTTGAATAAAAAGTTTTAAAGACTTATACTCTTGGACTTCTACGCAATAAATATTAGATTCAAGTTGGTTGTAATGTGTCTCAAGGGTGTAGAAAACAGGGCACTCTTCCAAACCCCATTCTCACTGAGTGGGGACTGATCCCTGAAAATGGTCAATTTATCTACTGCTTTTTTCCAGCAGATTTATAGGCTTTGTTAACCACAGCAATATCCTTGGTCAGAACTCGGCCAGATGTCAAGGTAAGTAGGCAAGTTTTGCAATTAATAAGGCACAATAAATTAATAAGGATAATAAATTGCTTTCCAATTCAAGTAAATCAAATTGTATATGACACAGCACTCTCAGAGGATAATGGGAATGTGTTTTCAAGAGTGAGCTAGAGAGTGATTTAATCATTGAAGAGTGGCTATGCTTACAAAAGTATTGATTAATGTTCTCAGAACTTGGACCATTTGCAGGTACACTTGAAGGACTGGGGATAAGTGGGGGTAAAGAAAGCTACCTCTAGGAACTGGGGCAATCAGCCTGAATACCCATGTGAAACCTGGAAATGGGCACCAAATATTCATCTCAGAATCCAAATTGGCACTTATGAAGGCTCAGGTCTAAGGCAAAGTTCAAAAGCCACCCACTATGTACCTCCAAAAATGGTTGAAGATCATGCCTCATGTTTCCAAGAGGCCAAAAAGGGTGTTAAGCTCCTAGTTTCTCCAGTTCTGGGGTATTAAATATCTGTCTAAGACTTTCTGTGCAGTGGATGGTGGGTCTAATCACAGCCAATCCTTTCAGAAAATCTCTGACTGATAGGGGAAAGCATTCTAGAAACAATATTTTGAGTAGATTAATCGGTTTCCACATCTGCCACTTTAGTACAATATAAAATGAGAAATCATCCAATTCACTAGGGCAATAGAGACCTGACGTTTGTGCCCAAGTGGTGCTTACTTCTGGCTTTTGGCTATCTTTCCTGATGTCTCCATCTCATACATGGTCTGCAGCCGGCACTTCACGAGCTCCGTGGGGCAGAGCACCAGTGCAGCAAAGGCAGAGGCGAAGGAACCGGCAGCTGCATTCTGCAGATCACTGAAAGCACACAAGCAGACAGTTACCCCTCAGCTTCTTCATTCCTTCGGCACCCACCACATGGAGGGCACTCTGGTGATAAAGCAGGGTAAGGAGCTGGGTGTGAGGGCATGAACCTGTGATTTCAGCTACTCAGGAGACTGAGGTGGGAAGAGCACTTGAGTCCATGTGTTCTAGGCTACAGTGCTATGACTGCATTCCAGCTTGGGCAACAAAGAGAGACCTCCATGTCTAAAACAATGATGGAAGGAAGGAAACTTGCATGTGCTGTTTCATCTAAGGATCCCACAACCCTGTAAGGCAGACAGTAGCACCCCAATTCCCTATGGGAAGTGACAGAGATGAGATAATGTGGCCAGTCACACAGCTACTAAGTGGCAGTGCTAAGATGTGAACCCAGGTCTTCCTGACTGCAACACCCGTATTCTTTTGATTACACACAGCACTATGGACTGAATTTTATTCCCCCAAGGTGATGGTGTTAGATGGGGCCTTTGGGAATAGTCAGGTATGGATGAGGTCATGAGGACAGGGCCATTGTGATGGGATTAGTCCCTTAGAAGAAGAGGCCAGAGAGATCGCTCACTCTCTGCCATATGAGGACACAGTGAGAAGATGGCTATGTTCAAATTAAGAACAAGCCCTCATCAGACACCAGATCTGCTGGAACCTTGATCTTAGACTTTTCAGCCCCTAGAACTATGAGAAATGTTTGTTTTAGTCACTCAGTCTGTAGTATTCTGTTATAGCAGCCAAAGCCAAGATACATCGCGACATAACAAAATAAAACTCCACAAAAAAACCAAAGGCAAGGAGAAAAATATTACCCATAGTCCCCCACTGAAAAACACGCACTATTAATACTTCAGTGTATTTGCCCTAAGTTTTAAATGAAACTAGGCTCTAAGACTATCCCCACATGCCCACAATCCAACCTGGAGCAGCCAGATGTGCAATGTAACTGCCACAGATGAAAACCCAGAAAAAATTTTAACCAAAAGTTGCTGCATCGCAAAAAGATTTTCCAGTTCAGCTGATGACCTACCACCTCAGCAACACAGAAGAGGGTAAAATGGTGCCACAGGAGTGGGTGAAGCCAGTACAAGTCTGCAAGCTCAATGGTATTAGGTGAAATGGCTAAACTGGAAATCTAAACTAGGCAGCGCAATGAATGCACAAATACAAACACAGAAACATTCGCCTCCTGTATGGATTTAGTACCAGCTGCCAAAGATCACTAGCAGGGTTATGAAACTGGAATCCAGTAAGAGTTCAAGAATATGGGGAGGCCAGGCATGGTGGCTCACACCTGTAACTCCAGCACTTTGGGAGGCCAAGGCAGGCAGACCACTCGAGGCCTGGCCAACATGGCAAAACCCCACCTCTACTAAAAATTAGCCATGCCTGGTGGTGCACACCTGTAATCCCAGCTACCCCAGTGGCTGAGGCACAAGAAGTGCTTGAACCAGGGAGACGGAGGTTGCGGTGAGCCGAGATCATGCCACTGCACTCCAGCCTGGGTGACACGTGAGACTCTTTCAAAAAAAAAAAAAAAAAAAGGATTTGGGGAGAAGTCTGAGAAGTGTTTCAAAAGAAAGGCTTCTCTGTGAGTTCATGGTTCACGGGAGTCGGGATAGAAGGTCCCTTCCAGCCCCGGAAGAGTGTTGCATCATAGGATCATGACTGGCATTTGGGGTGGGACAATCCTTCATTGGGCAGGAAGGACTGAACTGGTTCCCTGACACCCATTCAATGCTGGCATTGCGCTCTCACTGGACAGCCAAGATCGCCCTCACAGATTTCCAAAAACCCCCAAGGGTGGGTGAGAATCTCCTCAGTTAACTACCCAGGTAGAGAGATAATCCCCTAACAATTTTTCTCCAAACTGAGCAAAAGCACAGACGGAGCCGGGCGCAGTGGCTCACACCTGTAATCCCAGCACTTTGGGAGGCCAAGGTGGGCAGATCATGAGGTCAAGAGATTAAGACCATCCTGGCCAACATGGTGAAACGCCATCTCTACTAAAATACAAAAATTAGGGGGGCATGGTGGTACACACCTGTAGTCCCAGCTACTTGGGAAGCTGAGGCAGGAGAATTGCTTGAACCCAGGAGGCAGAGGTTGCAGTGAGTCAAGATCGCACCACTACACTCCAGCCTGGCAACAGAGTGAGATTCCATTCTCAAGAAAAAAAAAAAAGCACAGATGGACCTACCATATTCAGGGGTACTAAAGTTTTTCCAGTGTTAAAGATTAGTATAAAATCAAGGTGGCGCTAGTCTTGGCCCTGGTTTGCTAGTCCCTGGCGGTCTAGCTTCTGTGCCATGGCCAGATGCAAGGGGGGGTTCCCAGAGGCTGAGCTGGCCTTTGATACACCCAAATCTTTCAGAAGACTTGGCCTGGAGTGGGGCTTTCTTTCAGTAGGAAGACACTGCTTGCAGTGCGGACTTCCTTTTGATGTTAAAGAATTAAGCCTAAAACCATTAACAAAGAAGAACCAGGTACACAAATGTACTTGCACACGCTTTTATGGCTTGTGGAAACCATCCGATGCTGTTCAGTCCACTCCTTTCCCTCACTTCACTCCTTAGCAGCTTGTTAGAACCAAAGCTTAAAATGGTTTCTGCTGTCTTTCAGTCTGCCTGCAGATCCACAGTTGGCCTCCCTCAGGGACTCTCTGTTAACCTGCAATAGTCAATTAGGAGCATTAACCAGGGTCTGCCAAGTTTGCCAGGACAAAGGTGGCAGTCAATAAATGTAGAAGTCTATTGAGTTGAAGATATAATAATGGCTCAGACATCTGAACGAACACCAAGCACATTATAGTGCAAGGACACGGTCAAATCAGATATGCAGTGGACTTTGGCTTTCCAATAAACACTTTCGTCGACTAGTGCACAGAAGGAGGTGCATGGGCCCCTGGTTCTGCACAGAGTACGAATGTGTAGAACTGGAATTGAAATGGTAATAAGTATCGGATGGGATTTTGTAAGAATCATCCGTTTGTCATATATTCAACAAACATGTACCTGAGCACTCCTGCTGTGTAAGACCCTGTCCAGCAAAACGTCAACGCAGAACAACACTCTAGGTCATGTTGAAACCGGGAACAGACAAATATTTACAATGTGATTGCAGAAATTCACCACAGGCTCTCACAAGCAGTTCTTTCCTTTCACTGCTCCTGATTAATCTTCTCTCTAGAACTGACCCTTATAAAACATTCCAGACCCCCAACCATGGTCTGATGGAAAGGAGACTGGGCAGGAGCTCAGAGGACCCAAGTCCAAGTCCTTAGCGGGGTGACCTTGCGCATGTCAATATCGGCACCTCAGTTCCTCCATCCCTTAGAGAGAGAACATCTGCCTTGCTCTTCTCACAGGATCACGGGGCTACAGAGACATGATATACATGTCAGAGCTTTGTGGACTCTAAGAGAGCATTTCCCCAACAGGTAACAGGCAAACACTGTTCCTCAGAATGGAAAAAGAACAAAAAGGCCCAAGCTCAAAAAAGATGAGCACTGGATTAGACAAGGTTAATCAGCATGGTTTATTTACTGCAAAACAACTAAGCATCTTTTCTTTTTTTGAGAGACAGGGTCTTGCTCTGTTGCCCAGGCTGGAGTGCAGTGGTGTCATCTCACTGCAACCGCTGCCTCCTGAGCTCAAGCAATCCTCCCACCTCAGCCTCCCCGGTAGCTGGGACCACAGACGTGTGCTACCACACTCAGCTAAGTTTTGTATTTTTTGTAGAGATGGGGTTTTGCCATGTTGCTCAGCTTGGTCTCAAACTCCTGGGCTCTAGTAATCTGCCCACCTAAGAATCTCAAAGTGCCGGGACTACAGGCGTGAGCCACTGTGCCCAGCTTTAAGCATCTTTAATGAACTAAATACCACATACACTACATGAAATAAATGTACCCAGGGTGATTTTTCACGAGAGAGACACTGTGACGTAATTTCCCAACTCTTTCTTAAGGACACCCAGCAATTCAGTGTTCTGAAAGTAGTGTGGGGAAATGCAGCTGTAAGGTATTAGATTGTTCTCAGCAGAAAAGCAATATGCTCTTACCTGTCCTTCACTTTGTTCACAGGCTAAGGAAGCAAGAAAGCGGAGGGGCAGGCAGGGCCAGATCCCCAGTGGTTTCACTCATCCACGACAGAAGTCACTGTCTGTCCTGCGGCTGGAGGGGCTGCTTTGCTCAGAAGACACAGGTCTTCTCCAGAATCTCACGTGGCTGCTTACTGTTCCCCTGTCTTCCCTCCCCATTTTGTCCTTTGCTAAGGAAACTGAACTGAACTGAAGTCCAGGTCTTCTCTAATAGAGTGTCTCTCCTTCAACAGGGAACAAAACTATAGTCGCCTGTGGTTTTTGCTTCTGTTCATTCAGTCTCCATCATGGCACGCCACACTCTCCTGGTTTGTGCCCTGCTTGTTTCTTTACTGCCTTTCTGCCTGCCCTTTCTGTGCTGGAGGCTCATCTCATTCATGCTCAGCCCTCCTCGCTGTCTACACTGTCTTCTTGGGCAATCGTATCCAGTCCCAAACCTCAAGCTCTACTCATCATGGCAGAATTCCTGCCTAGAAAAGGGCACCCTTCAGACCTCCAGGCACCTCCAGAGAACACTGCTGTGCACAAGGAACCGAAGTCAGTTGTGTGGGACCCGCAGCTGCAATCAGGTTTCAAACTCCTACTGAAATAACTAAGACTGCCCTTGGCAATCTTGAAGCTTATATAATAATTTTAAGTGGTAGAAAATAAAATCAACGTTCAAAGCAGGGATAGCTAAACATCCCAGTGGTTTCCGAATTCTCTTTAGTCTCTATATAATAAATACCCAAGGCAAGACCAAGAACGCGGCAAAGTCTGATGTTTTGGGAAGATCTGGACAGAGAAAGGTGGGTTCCCTTGTATCTTTGCAAACATTTCCGACCCTTCCTAAAACTCCTCAAATTCATCTGGCTCAGACAACCTCTTCCAATACTCTGCTTTTTGCTAATGAAAGAAAAGCTAAAACGTGGATCATAAGCGGCATCTACAGTTTTAGTGCAGCATGTCTGCTGACGAGAGGTAGCACCGCCAGCTGCATTTGAACAGCATTCTACTGGAGAAAACTGAAACCGAAGGGCGGTTCGTTCTCAGTGGTGGATGATGAGCAGGTCTCCTCTGTGGCGTGCATATGTGGTTTCCAAGTTTTATATGATGACAATGTATAACTTCATAAATAAAAGGAAAGCAGTTATTTTTTAAAAAGGAAATGTTCTTCCACATAAGGCGTCAGTAAAATTGTGACCTTCCAACAGTAGATTTTTTTTAATTTTTATTTTTTGTAGAGATGGGGATCTTGCTATGTTGCCCAGGCTGGTTTTGAACTCTCAGCCTCAAGCCATTCTCCTGCCTTTGCCTCCCAAAGTGCTGGGATTACAGGCATGAGCCACCATGCCTTGCCAGTTTTGTGGGGTTTTTTCAAATAAAATAAAGTGTGTGTCCTTGACTCACCTCAGCTTTGCCTGCTTGTCCAATCCAGCCACTTTCCGCACCACCTGCTGGCAGAAGCCATAGCACATGAAGAGGACTGAGTTCTCAGCGATGTTGGCGATTAGTGCTGGGCTGGTCCCCTTGTAGAAGCCACGGAAGCCCACCTGGGAGTAAGTCTTCAGGCAGCAGTCCGTGAGGCCCCGGTACAGGTCAGGGAACGTCTGCATCTTCACTTTCATCGTGTCAAAGGGCTGCCCGGTCAGTACACATGCTGTGCCCCCTGGAATCAGGACAGATGACTGCTCTAGTATGAGGCTACATTTCCATTATCTATGGAAAGAAGGCACAGGCAGCCTATCCCAGAACGTACCCCTGCTTCAGTTCATTTCAACCTCTTTTCCTCCAAAACCTTCCAGCCATGTCCAGTAAATGATTTACAGCAGGTCCTTGATGTGCCTGGCATCTAAGTCGCACCCTGAAGGAGCTCATGCCAGGCAGGGGAGAGAGACAGACGTGTGCTCAACAGTGGCAGACAGAGGATGCAACAGTGCAGTGAGCATGTAGGAGCCTGAGCAATAAGGTCAGAGGGACTATGGCTTTGCTGCGAGATCCTGGACAAGCCGTGTAACTTCTCAGCTCCTCATCCATGCCACCTCATAGGGTTAGCATGAGGATTAAATAAAAATGGAGGAAAGCTCAGCACAGCACCAGCTACGTAAGTGGTTAGTAACCAGCGGCTACCGTGGGCGCGAGAAACGGAAACCACAGAAAGGGAGGGGAAACCTAGGAAGACTTCATCACTCACTTTGCCTAACGCCCAGTGGGACTGATCAGACCCGGCACCACAGAAAGGAAACAAGGAGTCTGGCTAATTAATCCCCAAAGAGCTAAATATTTCATTCTATAGAAAAACCTCTTTAATTTGAGCTCTACCGATTAATAACGTGTATTTAGAGAATGGACTGAAATTTATTTATGCTTAGCTTAAATCCTTTATTTATATACTTTTATAAGAATATTAAATACAGCAAAGTCTACATTGCACAAAATAATTTTTTTTTTTTTTGAGATGGTATCTTGCTCTGTCACCCAGGCTGGAGTGCGGTGGTGCAATCTCAGCTCACTGCAACCTCCGCCTCCCAGGTTCAAGGAATTCCTGTGCCTCAGCTTCCCGAGTAGCTGGGATTATAGGTGCCCACCACCACACTTGACTAATTTTTGTACTTTTCATAGAGATGGGGTTTCACCATGTTGCCAAGGTTGGTCTCAAACTCCTGGCCTCAAATGATCCTCCTGCCTCGGACTCCCAAAATGCTGGGAGGCGTGAGCCCCCATGCCCAGCCACGTGAAATCATTTTAATAAAAGTTCTAAACAGAAGAAAAGGAATGAACTGTAACCACCCTACAACATCCCCACACCCTGTAGTAGGGTTGGTGTCGTGGGAAGTCCCAGTGGTTAGCATTTACCATCTCCTCCTGGACCTGAGAGGAGCCCTTAAAGCTTCATCAAAATACAAAAGAAAGCTTATAGAAAATATTTGACAAATGCAACTTCCTGACTTTGACATTATACATAGTTATTCCATCTAAACTCTGGAAAGTGGAGTTGGGGGAAGGGATATTAAGAATAATTCTCAATTATTTATTGGCAAATAAGCCAACACTTCTAAAGAGTCTGAAAACCGCTTGATCTCTTTTTTTTTTTTTTTTGAGACGGAGTCTCACTCTGTCACTCAGGCTGGAGTGCAGTGGCATGATTTCCGCTCACTGCAAGCTCCGCCGCCTCCTGGGTTCACGCATTCTTCTGCCTCAGCCTCCCGAGAAGCTGGGACTACAGACGCCTGCTACAACGCCTGGCTAATTTTTTTGTATTTTCAGTAGAGACGGGGTTTCACTGTGTTTGCCAGGATGGTCTCGATCTGCTGACCTCGTGATCCGCCCGCCTCGGTCTCCCAAAGTGCTGGGATTACAGGCATGAGCCACCGCGCCTGGTCTTTGATCTGTTTTTTAAGCAACAAGCAATATGATCTGTGTGAGCCCATCGTTACTGTTCATTTCTTCCAGGAGAGGAATGACCCACTTCTGCCTTTAATTGCCAAATAATCCCCAATTCTGAATTAGTGGAATATAAGTTAAGATGATTTTACTATGATTAATCCCGAGTCATTCTCTCCCAGGTACTGCTGGGCTAGGATAAAAAGATATCTGAATGACATTAAAATAATTTAATTATTCCAAGAGAAGAGGTGACAGAATGTTTTAAGTGGGTGCATAATTCAGAGACCCTGGATGCATATAAGCTGCATCTAGCCATAAAGCATTTAATTCAGCACATTCATATTTTAAGTTGATCATCTTGAACAGTTCAGGCATCACAGGTTACTAGAATACACATTTGCTGTATATCTGGGATAGTTACATTTCCAACAGGGAGAAGGGGGAGGCTAATGAACGTACAAATGCTAGCAACAACTGTCGCCCGTCCTCTGCGAGGGTAAGCTAACTTCCTGTGTAATTTACCACAAATGACATGGTCATGGCGCTCACTGTGCCCTCAAGTGAGAGAAGACTGTTCTGAACACCAGTACCAACCACGGAGCCTGACACCTAGTAGGTTCTCAAAGATCTATCCAGTCCATGAAGCCATGAATAAATACTATATTTCTCCACTTGCCTAGAAGTCAGACTTCTGATCTTATTCTCCTTAAAAGACAAACAGCAACATTCTTTAGGCGGTGTGGTGGCCAGCCAAGCACCTTATTCCGCAGGAAAGGCACTCAGACTATGTCATACCTAACACTTTACCCAGGGTGGTGGTTTGGATTTTCAGTCCTTGACATAGAGTCACTAAATCTTGAGATACAGAGGAAATCTATCAGGGCAGGGGCAGTGTCTCAGGGAAGGGACAGCTCTGAAGAAGGCAAAGAGGTGAGAAGAGAGAAGCAGACTCACACCACAGGAGCAGGTCCACTTGAGCAGAGGTGAGACCCCAAACCCCTCTGGAGGCCATCCGTAAAGGTTTAACGGCAGGGAAGTATATCATTTTCAAGAAACTCCAATAAAAACAGGTTTGGGGTTGTTTTTAATTTTGGCATTTGAGAAGATAAACTTCAATGATCTGAAATGCCACATTCCCCAACTACGCCAAACAAGGTATACTGCACCAGTAGTCAAAGTAGTGACTGAATGACTACCTCTTAAAGTGGTACCAAGTTTCCCTTCAAGACTATTTAACTTTTGGGATCCACACGCCCCCATTTCAATAATTATCTAATTACCTAACTAAGTTCTTGAAATCCTTCTTCGTCCTAGCTGATTAGGGACCTAGATCTCTTACAGCCATTGCAGATAGGGAAATGAGAACTTCCCAGCACTTCAGAGTAGACGAGCTCGCTGAAAACCTGTGTGGCGGGGAAAACTTTGTTTAAAAGGAAAAGAAGAAATACACACAACAACACATTTAAGCTCCATCCACATCACCTCAGGCAGCAACTGGCTGTGTGCTTACAGTCGGATCGCTTCCATGGGTGACCTCTGCCACAAAACACTACAGGTCCTCTGCTCCTATCCAATGGCTGGCAGAAAAATCCCAAAGCCCAGCAAGTTCCACATCCAGAAAGTCAGGGCCCAAAGGCTCCAAACTAACCCTCTCCAGTGTGCGCAGACGCATTACGGAGTACGAAAACAGAGACAGCAACGCCACCAGACAGGGGACCCAGGGACCTCGATCCTGCCCTGTCTTCACACCATCTTGTTGCATAACCTTGAACAAATCTACTGCTCCTCGTGGGCCTTTTTCTACATACTCAACGAGCACTGGAGCCAACAATGTCTAAAGGTCGCTCTAGCTCCAGCATTCAAAGACTCCAAGATCCTCAAAAGTGGGAATCTACTTTCTATTTGCATCCCATGGGCCTCACAGCAGAACGCAGGTTTTTGTGTCACTGATGGGCACCTCCTCTGCCCAGGCCCCAACCTAAAGACCAAGTCTCCCTCCCCTTCCCCATCCCATCCCCCCAGGAATGGGCTTCGTTGTCCTCAGAAGTTAGACTACCCATCGCAGCTCTGCCTCGGTGAGGGGCATCCCTGTGTCGCCAGCACGGGGAGAAATACCTGTCCAACAGTGATGGGGACAGTGTGTCAGCACACATAAGGGACCAATACATGTTCAAAACATGCCCACCAGCAAATGCCTTATATACCAGGCTCCCAACCATACTGTTGCAATTTCTTTCAAACTAACTGTAAATTATAAATGTGGTACCCAAATACCTGTATGCATATAAATAGGAAAAGGTAGACTTTTAAATTCTATCACCAGAGGTTCTAGATCTTTGACAGACTGACTGAAAGACATAAAACGTCAAAAGCTGAGACTACATATGGCTAAACACCCTCCTACTGCAGAGACAGAGCTGAGCCCAAGAGCATTCACTTGCTGGTGAGAGGCGGCCTGGGGCAGGCAGATGGTTGCACCATTCTCAGGGTCAGCGTCCTCCCCAATGTGCCATGGGGGAGGGGAGGGGGCACGGGGCCTGGGAGGCTGTAGCCTAAAGGCACACAGTGGGCAAGAGACTACTCGGCAGACCCCCACCAGCCTTCAGTTCCCTGGGCATCTGGGGCTGGGACGCTCCTTGTGGGTTCTGCCCTGGGAGAAGTACCCTGGCCCAGTGCTCCTCATTAGTGTCGGTGACGCGCTCTCTCCAGTCCTCCTCATTAGCATACCTTGGCCGACCTTTGGCTCATGGGAAAACACTTCGTTCTTCTCTGAACAATTTCTTTTTCACAATTGAGCAAATGACTGATGAGGTGGCCACACTCATGACTACACTCATCTGTAAGTGGTGGGGGTGGGGGTGTGCTGGATAACGACAGCATTGGGCAACACCCCCTCTAGCCTCCCCACTCCAGGGAGCTGCAACTACTATGAGAATCCTGTGGGAGGCCAGGGTGGTCCAGGGTTTCCCTTTGGACAGTCAGCATTCCAACTGCTCCTCCTACTTCTGGACTCTGAAGAACCAAATTACCACCACGCCCTTGCCATTCTGCCTGTGCCTCAGCCTGAGGGTCCTGCTCTTCTTGCATGTTCAAGCTGATCTTTCTAAGGAGTAGCCTGCACGATGCCAGCACTACCCCCTTATCACAGGCAGCACCTCCCTGTGCCGGGGGAGCCTCAGGCTCTTGGGTTTAGGCCTCTAGGCTCAGGTCAGCTGACATTCCCAGCAAATCCTACAACTTCTTTCACGGCTCTAAGACACAGTCCATTATCAGTCTCGTTTTCAAAGACGTGTCTTTTTTTTTTTTGAGACAGAGTTTCCCTCTTATTGCCCAGGCTGGAGTGCAATGGTGTGATCTTGGCTCACCACAACCTCCGCCAGAGTTCAAGCGATTCTCCTGCCTCAGCCTCCCAGGTAGTTGGGATTACAGGCATGTACCACCACGCCTGGCTAATTTGTATTTTTAGAAGAGATGTGGTTTCTCCATGTTGGTCAGGCTGGTCTTGAACTCTGACCTCAGGTGATCTGCCCACCTCAGCCTCCTAAACTGCTGGGATCACAGGCGTGAACCACTGCGCCCAGCCTTTTAAAGACATTTCTAAGAGTGTCCTCCTTTCTTTCCCAACACTAGCAGCGACAGTAAGTGGTATTTCCCAGGAGATGCTATGGTGTTATTTTTGCACTACAAGGGCTCTGAAAACTGCCAGGCTTGAAGTGAAGAACCACGTCACCTGCATATCCCAGCCAGGTGACAATGGACAAGGGGCTTCACCTCTGAGCTGTTTTCCAGCTGTATTAGGCACATTCCACCCCTCACCCTGACTCACAAGGTGTTAACAATAATGGACACTCCTTTACCTTCTGCTGCGCTCTGAACAATACTATACTTCCATCAAATGGATTCATCCCAAAGGTAAAGCACAGCGCTTCTGGGGAGAAAGGTAATATCTGCACACCATTTTCATCTGATCACATTCAGAGGGTAGCTGAGGAATAAAGAGAACTGGGTTTTCTCTGTGATTACAGTTGGGCATTGCTTAATAACCGGGACATGTTCTGAAACACGCGTCATTACACAGCTTCATCACTGTGCTATCACTGAGCATACACACCCCACTCTAGATGGCATAGCCTACTCCACACCGAGGCTAGACCGTATGGCCTGTGGCTCCTAGGCCACACACCTGTCCAGCATGTGACTGTACTGGATGCTGTAGGCAACTATAACACAGTGGTATTTGTGCATCTAAATGTATCTAAACACAGAAAAGGTATAGGACAAATATGGTAGTATAACCTCATGGGACCACCACCAGACACGCCGTCCATCACTGACAGAAACATGGTGATAAGGCACATGACTGTACCTGCAGCCCCCGCCGTGAGGTCAATAGCAGCCTGGATAGCCGGATTGGACTTCATGTTTGCCCACTCTCCTGCTGGTCTTGTGGAAGGCAACTCTCTGGAGCTTATGACAGGCACCACATATCCCTGCAGGGAGGCAAGAGTTCACCATTAGTCCAAGTCTGCAGCATCCTGTTCTCTAGGCCTGCAGCCAAATTATGGAACCTAAACTTCTGGGAGCTATGAACTAGGCTCCACATCGTTCCAAAGGAAAGGGGCTCAAGATATCAGTGCAGCTTAGCAACTGCCCCCTGGAAAACTCATAGATCAAAAACCTTCCCTGCGTATCAATGCTACAGCCACCAGCAGCACTTCAAGTGACCTTTCTGAAAACTGAAAAAATGAACACCAAATAAGTAAGCCAATCACAGTACCAAACCGCATCAGACTTGTTTTTTCTGAGGCCTACATTGAGCCACCAATTGAACAGGCTCAGTTCTAAATTCAGACAGCAGCCTGTGCTGGGTGCCTGAGGGGATCTCACAAGACAGTAGGTCTGGAAAGGAACACCCAGACAGCCAAGGGTGGGAGCTGCACCCTGGGATCACACACGTCTTGGTGAATGCCTGCTCTACCTGCAGCGTGGCTCCTTCAGCCTCTACAGCTGGGAGTCCTCATCTGTACAAGGTGAATAATAAAAATGTTGTAAAACAAAGGTAGTCACAAATAGCCACATCGGACTGATGGGACGCCCCACTGTGCACAAGCGTCACGTGCTCTTAGAACAAGGCCCTGCACAGGCACCTTCCTGTCACACACATCTTCCTGTCACCACAGTCCACTAGCCCTTCAAATGTGAACGTGCGCAGGAGTCGCCTGGGGGCCTTGCTAAATAAAATGCAGCTTCTGATTTCGTAGCCTTGGACAGGACCAGAGATTCTGCCTGTTTTGATGAGCTCCCAAGTGAGGCGGACAATGCCAGTCCACAAACTCACACTTTGAGATACAACACCTGGCCCGTTGTGTCCAAATCCGCTTGATCACCTGGAGTACTTATTAAATATCCAAATTGCCAGGACTTTCTTCTGGAAATCTTGATTCAGTATGTTTGGGTTGGAACCTTGGGCATTTGGGAAAAAGAGAATTTCTTTCTCTCCCTTAAGACAAAAGTCAACCACTGTTGAGGCGTGGGCTTAATAAACGTTGACTAAAATATCCAACTCAACAACCAATCCTGTATAACTTTCAAACCGTGCCAGTAACTTATTTGCAAATAATAAGGAACAACTTATTCCTCATCACATTGAGGAGCCGTGTGACCCATCGTGCTGGATCAGAGATGAACACCAAGTGCCCTCCTAACACCAATGTCACCCTGAACGTCAACAGGAAACACTGGCCGCGGAGAAGTTGTTTAAACCTCTTGAAGCATTTTGCCAATGACCAGACTTCAATAATCTTCCTTTATTTACAAAAAATTTTAAACCAGTGGCAACAGCACATTACTTAATAAAGCAACTAAGTTAGAAGTGCAAGACACTGATTTATATGCTGTTGATAGATCAGAGAGACAGGACCATTTACTAGGCTGAAAAGGTGGCGGCCATCTGGTATCTTCCTAAAAAAGTTTATCAGGGTCCTGGCCAGGCGCAGTGGCTCACACCTGTAATCCCAGCACTTTGGGCTGGCATGAGGTGGGCGGATCACAAGGTCAGGAGCTTGAGACCAGCCTGACGAATATGGTGAAACCCCCTCCCTACTTAAAATATAAAAATGACCCCGGTGTGGTGGTGCGCACCTGTAGTCCCAACTACTCGGGAGGCTGAGGCAGAAGAATCACTTGAACCCGGGAGGCGGAGGTTGCAGTGAGCCGAGATTGTGGCACTGCACTTCAGCCTGGGTGACAGAGCAAGATTTCATCTCAAAAAAACATTTTTTAAAAAAAGTTTATCAGGCTCCTAATCCCTTCCCAGAAGGCAAACTAAGGCCTGGAGCAAGACAAGGTCAACCAAAGCCACCCAACTGTCAGTGACAGATGATTCAGTTCAAAGTCCTGTCCTTTCAGGCCTGTGCCTACAAACCAACACTTAATCTGAGTATTTCAACCTGGCCAAAGGCAACACAAAACACCCAACCCTGTATTTTAGGGAAAGAAAAAAACCGGGGCAACTGAGAAGACCTACAGAGGCAAGTCCAATGTGGCCTCCTAGATAAACCTCAACGCGCTTATTTCTTTTGGCACAGACACTTCTCTCTTAACTTTGAAGGAAAGTCACATCACATCGCACTCTGTCTGTTCATATGAATTAAACCCTGTTAGGTGAGTGAAACTTAAAACACATTAAATTCTATAAATAGGCCGGGAACAGTGGCTCACGCCTGTAATCCCAGTACTTTGGGAGGCCAAAGCGGGCGGATCACCTGAGGTCGGGAGTTCGAGACCAGCCTGACCACACGGAGAAACCCCGTCTCTATTAAAAAATACAAAATTACTGTAATCCCAGCACTTTGGGAGGCCGAGACGGGCGGATCACGAGGTCAGGAGATCGAGACCATCCTGGCTAACACAGTGAAACCCCGTCTCTACTAAAAAAAATACGAAAAAAAAACTAGCCGGGCGAGGTGGCGGGCGTCTGTAGTCCCAGCTACTTGGGAGGCTGAGGCAGAAGAATGGCGTAAACCCGGAAGGCGGAGCTTGCAGTGAGCTGAGATCCGGCCACTGCACTCCAGTCTTCCAGTCTGGGCGGGCAACAGAGCCAGACTCCGTCTCAACAAAAAAAAAAAAAAAAAAATACAAAATTAGCTTGGCGTACTGGGCCATGCCTATAATCCCAGCTACTAGGGAGGCTGAGGGAGGAGAATAGCTTGAACCCAGGAGGCGGAGGTTGCAGTGAGCCCAGATCGCGCCCATTGCACTCCAGCCTCGGCAACAAGTGCGAAACTCCATCTCTTTTTTTTTTTTTTTTTTTTTTTTTTTTTTTTTTTTTTTTTTTT
>NC_045455.1:75769311-75843680 GCF_002776525.5 Piliocolobus tephrosceles
ATCTCAGCTCACTGCAAGCTCCACCTCCCGGGTTTACGCCATTCTCCTGCCTCAGCCTCCCGAGTAGCTGGGACTACAGGCGCCCGCCACCTCGCCCGGCTAGTTTTTTTTTGTATTTTTAGTAGAGACGGGGTTTCACCGGGTTAGCCAGGATGGTCTCGATCTCCTGACCTCGTGATCCGCCCGTCTCGGCCTCCCAAAGTGCTGGGATTACAGGCTTGAGCCACCGCGCCCGGCCGAAACTCCATCTCAAAAAAATAAACAAATAAATAAATTCTACAAATAGCCACTAGTATTATTAGGATAGAAAACGATGACGGATTCACTCAGAAGGAGTGGGCAACTAATTCACATTATGTGTAGCTCTGGCTTGGAGAAGACACAGGGCTTGGAGGAGGCAAGACTGTTCACCATGAATTAAAATTGATTTATGAGCTTGCTGTAGCACTTGGAATAGCAAAAAGAATCTTTTCAGCGCCTTTGACCCCCTCTCAAATTACAACAGGGTGCGACTGAGGAACAACAGTGCCAACCACCCATTTTTCTCGACCCTTGGGGAAATTAACTTTTTTTTTTTTGGATGGGAGGGAGAGTCAGTAGATGAGGCTGCATTTTCCACGACGGAACACGAACCGCTGCGGGAAGATCCCGTCTTCTCGCTAAACCTGGGGCGGCATGAGCCGCTGGCCAGCTCGCCATCCAGTACCCAGAGCCCGGGCTTTAGGTAAAGCGTGGAGATGCAAATCAGTAAAGCGCGGAGATGCAAATCAGTTTTGCCGCCAAGGACCCGGCCAGGCGCGTGTCTTCCCGGGCCTCGCAAGGAACAGGTCAGGGAGACGACTTCCAACTTTCTCTGCCCGGCCCTAAACGCTCGCCGCCCCTGCCCAGCCGCCCACTCCTGGACAGCCTGTAAGTCTCCATTCAGAAGCGGCTCCGTGCTGCCCAGCACTGGCGCCCCGGGGGCGCGGAGCACCGCAGCCAAATACACGACTTGGGGGCAAAGAAGGACAAAAGTTCCCACCAGGTGGGCACTGCGGGAAGGAGGCCGACGACCCCTAGATTCTCTGGGTCCCGCGGCACGTGCGCGGCTACGCTAGCTGCTTCCCCCGCCGCCCGGGAAGGTCACGCCACCCGGACACGGAGGCCCGCCCCGCGCCCCGCTCTGTCCGCCTGGCGCGCTCCCTGCAGCTGCAGGCGCCAGGCCGGGCTGCGCTCACCGCCGCGCCGGCGTGGCCGCTTCCCGCTCAGGCTCTGCCGCCGCTCTCGGCTCCGGGTCGCCGGCTGGGGCGGCCACTTAACAGCCACGTCGGCCACGGCCGGCCCTCCGCCCCGCCCTCCGCGCAGGCAGCCCGGGCGGCGGCCCCGCTAAGCTCAGGAGCGCCCCTGCGGCTGGGGGACGGGCTGCGCAGGGCCGCGCCCAGGCCGGGACCCGAAGCCGCCACCGCCTACGGGCCCTGCCACAGCCCCCAGCACGGGAAGCGGAAGTGGGCGTGGGACCGCGGCGCGCACAGCCCAGCCCGCGAGCCGGTGTGGCGCTGCCGCCGACCCTGGTGAAGCTGGAGAGCGGGGCCTGCGCCTCCGGAGACTTTCCCGCCTCTGGGATCCCTGAGACCCTCTCTGCGACCGGACCCTAGTTAGCTCGCTGGGCTGGGACTGTGGGCTGGGGGCTGGTAATGTCAGTGGTTGAGAGGACTGACTTTTTAGCTGCTTTGACCTTGTTGGGAGGCTGAGGCCTTATTTATAAATTATATTTGAGTACAAAATTATACTCGGGATTCAAGGCCCTAATAGGAGATACAACTGAGTATGAAAATACAGGAATTAGCCGGGCATGGTGGCTCACGCCTGTAATCCCAGCACTGTGGGAGGCCGAGGTGGGCGGATCACCTGAGGTCAGGAGTTCAAGACCAGCCTGGCCAATATGGTGAAACCCCATCTACTAAAATTACAAAAATTAGCCCAGCGTGGTGGTGCGGTAGCCTCCCAGCTACTAGGGAGGCTGAGGCAGGAGAATCGCTTGAACCTGGGAGGTGAAGGTTACAGTGAGCCTAGATCGCACCACTGCACTCCATCCTGGGCACAGAGCGAGACTCTGTCTCATAAAAACATACAACAACAACAACAAAAAACAAGGTGTGGTGACACGTGCCTCTAGTCTCAGCTATTTGGGAGGCCAGGGCGGGATTATTGTTTGAGGCCAGGAATTGGAGGCCGCAGTGAGCTATGATGGCACTGTTGCACTTCTAGGCTGGATGACAGAGACCTCGTCTCTAACACACACACACACACCCTCCACACAGTGTTATTTTATTTTACAACTTTCAGCCTTGTTTGGATGTGCTGTTGGATTATTATTATTTTCTTTTTCTTTTTTTTTCTTCTTTTTCTTTTTTTTTTAGACTCTCTCACCCGAGCTGGAGTGCAATGGCGCAATCTCAGCTCACTGCAACCTCCCCCTCCCGGGTTCAAGTGATTCTTCTGCCTTAGCCTCCCAAGTAGCTGGCATTACAGGCATGCCTCACCACGCCCAGCTAATTTTGTTTTTGTTTTTGTTTTATTTTGAGACGGAGTCTCGCTCTGTCGCCCAGGCTGGAGTGCAGTGGCCGGATCTCAGCTCACTGCAAGCTCCGCCTCCCGGGTTTACGCCATTCTCCTGCCTCAGCCTCCTGAGTAGCTGGGACTACAGGCGCCCGCCACCTTGCCCGGTTAGTTTTTTGTATTTTTTAGTAGAGACAGGGTTTCACCGTGTTAGCCAGGATGGTCTCGATCTCCTGACTTCGTGATCCACCCGTCTCGGCCTCCCAAAGTGCTGGGATTAGAGGCTTGAGCCACCGCGCCCAGCAATTTTTGTATTTTTTAGTAGAGTCAGGGTTTCACCACCGTGGCCAGGCTGGTCTCGAACTCCTGACCCCAGGTGATCCGCCTGTCTCGGCCTCCCAAAGTGCTGGGATTACATGTGTGAGCCACCATGTCTGGCTGTGCTATTGGATTATTACCTACGTTATTTAAGTGATTTGATTGGTGTTACTGCTTAACATGAATGCACACTTTAATAGACCTCCCAGGCTGTAGTAGATGCTATGATGGGATCAGAGTGCCTGGTAAGTGGGCCCTCATCAGAATCAGCACTTTAGAACTCCGGCTTCTGGACCATAATCGAGTTACAGAAACAAGCCAGGGAGTTGGGATGACTTGTCCAAAGTGATGGGGAACGTAACTAATTGAAAGCAGACCCAGGAGCCGAAACTACGGTTACAGCAGCTTAAAGGGGTTGGCAATATCACCTGGTCCAATGGCTTTTGCAGCTTAGGAAAATGAGACCCAAAAGAGCCCTGATTAAGGACAGACTTGGCCTTGGTTCAGTGACTCATGCCTGTAATCCCAACATGTTGGGAGGCTGAAGCAGGAGGATTGCTCGAGCCCAGGAATTCGAGTCGAACCTGGGCAACATGGTGATGTAACTGCCCAGTGGGTTCTTCTCACCCGCTGCCTCAACTGAACCAATTTATCAAGATGGGGCAATTGCAATAGAGAAACAGTTTAATTCACGCAGAGCCAGCTGTACAGGAGACCAGAGTTTTATTATTACTCAAATCAATCTCCCCAAGAATTCGGAGTTTGGAGTTTTTAGGGATAATTTGGTGGGTAGGGGGCCACTGAGTGGGAGTACTGATTGGTCAGGTTGGAGATGAAATCATAGGGAGTCTAAACTGTCCTCCTGAGCTGAGTCGGTTCCTGAGTGGGGGCCACAAAACCAGATGAGCCAGTTTATCAATCTGGGTAGTGCCAGCTGATGAATCCATCTAGTACAGGGTCTGCAAAATATCTCAATCTTATCTCTGATCTTAGGTTTTACAATAGTGATGTCATCCTGAGGAGCAATTTGGGGAGGTTTAGAATCTTGCAGCCTCCAGCTGCATGACTCCTAAACTGTAATTTGTAAACTTGTGGTTAATTTGTTAGTCCTACCAAGGCAGCCTCCTCCCCAGGCAGGAAGGGTGTTTGTTTTGGGAAAGGGCTGTTATCATCTTTGTTTCAACACTAAACTGTAAACTAAGCTCCTCCCAAAGTTAGTTGGGCCTACGCCCAGAACAAGGACAGTTTGGAGGTTAGAAGCAAGATGGAGTCAGTTAGGTCAGATCTCTTTCACTATCATAATTTTCTGTTATGATTTTTGCAAAGGCAGTTTCAGTGAGCCCCTGTCTGTACTAAAAATCAGAACAAAAAAAAAAATTTGTTTAAACCTGGTGTGGTGGTGCATGCCTGGTGTCCCAGCTACTGGGGAAGCTGTGGCAGGATCTCTTGAGCCTGGAAGGTTGAAGCTGCAGTGAGCCGTGTTCACCCCACTGCAGTCCAGCGTGGGCGACTGACCAAGACCCTGTCTCAAAAAAAAAAAAAGGAAGGACCCTGTTCTAGATTAGAAAGAGCACTGGACTCGGGGCTAGCATTTTTGTGTTAATGTCCCTGTGTGACCTTTAGTGAGTCACTTAGCCTTTTGTAAACCCCAGCCACAGCATGACTGCATCACTGGTTCCTTTGAACCCCCCGTCCATCAGCCTGTTGGAACAGTCCGCCATGCAGGGCGCATGGTGCTTTCCTCTAGCCATTGGCCCCTAGTGCTTTGTCATGTCTTCCTTGAGCCCCTTCCTCTCCTGTCCTGACAAAGGCTGTTCCAAACTCTCATCACTCCCAAGCCTTCCACATTTCTCCTCTCCACGCCTCCCAATTTGTTCTATGAGAAATGATTGGAATTTTGCTCAGATTTTTAATCCATAATCTACAGTTATCTTTTTTTTTTTTTTTTGCACAAACTCTCATCCATTTGTCTTCTGTCCAACTTAGTTGCTGTGTCCCCTTGCCTAGACCAATGGCTGGTAAGAATGAGGTTGGAGAAGAAACCAAGGTGTTGAGAGGCCACAATTACACAGGTGCTAAGAGAAAAGCAGGGACTCAGCAAAGTTCTGTCCAACTCCAAAGGTCAGGTGCTCAGCTGCTACACTGTGCAGTGCTCACTTCCAGAGGCCTTTTTTTTTTTTTTTTTGAGACGGAGTCTCACTCTATCGCCCAGGCTGGAGTGCAATGGCACGATCTCGGCTCACTGCAACCTCTGCCTCCTGGATTCAAGCAATTATCCTGTCTCAGCCTCCTGAGTAACTGGGATTACAGGCGCCCGCCATCATGCCTGGCTAATTTTTTTGTATTTTTAGTAGAGACGGCGTTTCACCATGTTTGCCAGGCTAGTCTCAAACTCCTGACCTCAAGCGATCTGTGCACCTTAACCTCCCAAAGTGCTGGGATTACAGGCGTGAGCCACCGAGCCCAGCCGAGGCTTCTTATTAAAAGCAAGAGGCACCAGACGCGGTGGCTCACGCCTGTAATCCCAGCACTTTGGGAGGCTGAGGCGGGTGGATCACAAGGTCAGGAGTTCAAGACCACCCTGGCCAATATGAGGAAACCCCCGTCTCCATTAAAAATTAAAAAAAAATTAGCCGGACATGGTGGTAGGTGCCTATAGTCCCAGCTACTCAGGAGACTGAGGCAGAGAATTGCTTGAACCCAGGAGGCGGAGGTTGCAGTGAACCGAGATTGGGCCACTGTACTCTGGCCTGGGCATCAGAGCGAGACTCCATCTCAAAAAAAAGAGGCAAGAGGGCTGCAGGAACTGGAAGTTTTTTCTTCTGAAATACATCTCCTTCTATAATATTTTATAAAAGTCGCCTCAGCAGCTTAAAATCCCCCACAACAGTGGCTCTTTCTGCTATCTTTATTTTAGGAAGAAAGAAATAAAATACACAGTTGTTAAAATGCTTCCTATCTCTCAGATGCTCGGAGAAGTGATTGTAAAATCATCTGGTTGGCACTAAATTAAGAAAGTGTCCATGCAAACTTTGTTCTGAGTGTAATTTCCTAGGAATCCTGGCCGGGCGCAGTGGCTCATGCCTGTAATCCCAGCATTTTGGGAGGTTAATGGGAGTGGATCACCTGAGGTCAGGAGTTTGAGACCAGCCTGACCAACATGGTGAAACCCTGTCTCTACTAAAAATACAAAAATTAGCCGGGCTTGGTGGCACATGCCTGTAATCCCAGCTACTCAGGAGGCTGAGGCAGGAGAATCGCTTGAACCTGGGAGGTGGAGGTTGCAGTGAGCCAAGATTGTGCCACTGTACTCCAGCCTGGGTGACAGAGTGAGACTCTGTCTCAACAACAACAACAAAAAATTCCTAAGAATCCTATGGCCTCTTGAGAACAACATTTTAAAGACATGGATCACTGCTCTCTGTAGAGGTAGCTCAACTCAATAGTATTTCAGACCTAGGTTCCAAATAGGAAACACGTCAACACACTGACCTCTCTGCTCCAGGCAACTGTTTGCTGCACTTGGAATTGCACGATTCAGAGATTTCAGAGCAGCTGGCTTTGTGATGGGTGGCAGGTGTGACGCAGGTCAGAGGTGAGAGGACAGACATGGAATGTCTGCATGGAAAAGCAAGCGTTTGCTATTTCAACAGCATTTCACAATACACTGGTTAATGACACTGAAAGGAGAAATAATTTCAGAAAATGTATCCCTGGTTCTTATACCACATGGGGCATGTTTTAACAAAGTGAGTTCATTGGAGTTGCAAACAGATCAACAGCATAAAACATCTCTGACTCAAATGTATTTATAGTTAATAAGAAGATGGGAGGCTGAGGCGGGCAGATCACCTGAGGTCAGGAGTTTGAGACCAGCCTGGCCAACATGGAGAAACCCCGTATCGACTAAAAATACAAAAATTACCTGGCCGTAGTGGCGGGCACCTGTAATCCCAGCTACTAGGAGGCTGAGGCAGGCGAATTGCTTGAACCCAGGAGGCGGAGGTTGCAGTGCAGTGAGCTGAGATTGCGTCATTGCACTCCAGCCTGGGTGACAGAGCAAGACTCTCTCAAAAAAAGAAGAAGAAGAAGAAGGAGAAAAGAAGGAGGGGGAGGGGGAGGAGGAGGAGGAGAAGGAGAAGAAGTACTAGTAGTAGTAATGGAGGAGGAAGAAGAAGAAGAAGAAGGAGAAGAAGGAGGAGAAGGAGGAGAAGAAGAAGAAGAAGAAAACTTGCTTTTGATTATGCAATGTTAGTACCCATTAAATACTCCTGGCTGCTGATGTAACTTTTATTGAAAACTCCCATAAGTCTGTTTTGGAGTCAGGTAGAATTTATATGTTATTTTATTTGTTCCTTTTATTTCTAGTTGACATATAGTAATCGTACATATTTTTTGGGTACAGAATGATATATTAATACATGTATACAATGTGTAATGATCAAATCACGGCAATTAACATAGGCCTCACCTCAAACATTTCTCATTCTTTGTGTTGGGAACATTCAAAATCCTCTTTTCCAGCTCTTTGAACATACACAATAAATTATTGTTAACTATATTCACCCTACAGTGCTATAGAGCACTTGAATTCGTTCCTCGTATCTAGCTTAAATGTCATCTCTGTTGACTGGTCTCTCCCTATCTTTTCCTCCCTCTGCCTTTCCCAGGCTCTAATAACCATAATGGAATTTGTATTTTAAATAGATAAACATGGATTTGGATTTCTGTCAATCTACGTAGAATAAGAGGGCGATCTGCATCCAGTAAAAGACTTGTTAGAACAGTGTTTTGGGGATGGGCAATTTTTTTAATTTGTCTTTTCCTTGGCAACGTTTTAATGGTACAGGGAAAGAAATGGGGAGCAGAAGTGGGAGCAGAAGGAAGCCCTTCGAAGAGGGAGAGGGAGAAGCCACTAGCTGAGGCACATATTTTATGAGCCTTAAATTTGTTTTTATTTTATTTTGTTTCTCTATGTTCCCTCTGATAGTTAATAATCCTTAAATTTGAATCTGTAAGATATATATTTTTAAAAATATAAAACTTATAATAGCAAATAATTAAGGGAAAATGCTTATAAATGGTTAACATTTTATGGTGCATCAATAAGAGGAAATACTCTTCTCACATCATATGCTTTACGACGAATTTGGCCACAATGAACAGAATGCCCAACTGTCAGTTTATTTGTTTGTTTAGAGACAGGGTCTGGCTCTGTTGCCCAGGCTGGAATGCAGTGGTGTGAGCATAGCTCACTGAAGCCTTGAACTCCTGGGTTCAAGTCATCCTCCCACCTCAGCCTCCCCAGTAACTAGGACTATAGGTGTGTGCCACTATGCCCAGCTAATTTTTTTTTTTTTTTGTAGAGACAGGGGTCTCACTATATTGCCCAGGCTGGTCTCAAACTGCTGGGCTCAAGTGATCCTCCCACCTCATCTTCCCAAAGTCCTGGGATTACAGGATGAGCCACTGTGGCCAGCCTAGTATATTTACTTTGAATATTAAAAATTTCTAGAGGTAGCAGGTTCCAGAGCTGGTTAATTTAACAGCTCAACAATATCTGGGGCAGCTTCTCTGCGGTTCTCTTAGCTTTTCCCTCATGACTACAAGATGGCTGCCACAGCTCTGCCTATCACATCCTCACATGCAACATCCAAAAGCAAAAAGGAAGCACCCTCACATATCTCCCTCTCATCGGAGAAAACAATCTTTCCCAGCAGCCCTCTGTCAGGCTTTCTTGTGTGTTTCATTGGCCAAGAAATAGGTCTCATGCGCCTCCCAAAAATCAACACTTAGAGGAGATTGGCATTAGCATGATTGCTTGAGAACAGGGTCAGCAAGCTTCTTCTGAAGAGAACCAGCCAGTAAATATGTCAGGCTTTGCAGGGCATGTGGTCCCTGTCACATATATTCAACTCTGCCATTGTAGAGCCAAAGCAGCTAGAGACACCGGAAACAAATCCGTATGCCTATGTTCCAGTGTCTCTGCGGACACTGAAAGTTGAATTTTATATATTTTTTATCTGGCACAAAGAATTTTTTTCTTTTTTCTTTTTTTTCCCAACCATTTGAAACTATAACAAGCATTTTGTATGGTGTGAAGCCATACAAAAACAGGTGGCAGGCCAGATTTGGCTAGCAGGCTGCAGTTGGTCAACCCCTGGTTTGGAGCAATGAGAACTCATCCCCCTGGGGCTGTGGGAGGGTCCACCTTCCTGGAGACATCACCATCCAAACCTGAAAAAAAGAAGAGCAAGGGAAGGCTTGTTGGGCAACTGAGAATGTCCCATACAGCATATTAAGGATACGGGAAAATGCTGAGGGATATAATAATTTCTAAAAAGCAGATTACATGTCATGTGCAGGATGATCCCCACCAATTCCACCTGTTGAAATCCCTGCCATTCACCGAGATCTATGTTAGACGCAGCCACCTCATAGCACCTGTTTCTGATTCCTGGTTCTCAGAAAGCAAATCAGAGCATCCCTTCCTATCAGTAACAAACTTCCCTTTAGTACCTATCCTGTGTTGGATGCTGTCAACCCAAACTAACTGCTGGAAATGCAGAAGTGAAAGAGCCAACGGCTAGCCTCAAAGAAATCATGGTCCAAGCAGAGGAGGAAGAAACAAGCAATTATAATCCAGGGGGGCATGCGGCGACAGGCTTGTGGGTAGTGAGGGCATCCCAGGAGGACATGAATGAGGAGTGGAATAGAAGGTTTCAGGGGAGGGCCACAGGAGACCTCCATGCGAATATGGATTTTGCAAAGCAAGTCGCCTTTCGTTAAGAGGATTAATGTAGGTTGGTGTATGAACTACCACAGGGGCTGGAAGACTTGCAACTAGGCCAGGCTCTTAGTTGTAATCAACAAAAGCACAAAAAGGATTGATTAAAAGGATTACAAGGATGTGGAGTGACTCTTCTGCTTGACGGATGGGGACATAAAGTGCCACGAAGAGCTTCCTGAAACAAGGCCCTACATCCACTGCAGATCTGGCCTGCAGTGGAAGCCACTGCCGCTGCCCCTCTAGAGCTCCGGATGTGATGGTTTGTGATGCTGCCCCTTCTTGTGCCAGGGCCACACCCTGGTAACTATTGCTTCTCCAAAGCCTGGCGCCTGCGTTACCAGCATTGCCTGAAACATCACTTCTACACCGTGCCTTGGATTGCTCATCTCTAAGTTGGTATCTTGTGTAGACGAAGCTGACGGAGGGAGGCTGGGTCATGTGCCTGTACCCTGCTCTGCAAAGAAGCCTGGCCAAGTGTGATCTCTGGCATCTGCCTTGGGGAGGCAGGACTCATTCTTGTGTTAGGAAATTCCCAGAACATAGGCAGGGTTTTCAAACCCTGCTAAGCAGCCAGAAAACATGACACGTGTCCACTCTACATGGATTGAGCATTCCTGTTCGAGAAAACATGCAAAGGCACAGAGGTGTGAACCAGCAGAGCATGTTTAGGGAATGGTAAGCAGTTTGGTTCTGCAGGAGAGTAGAGCAGGGAGTGCCAGGAGAGTGACTTGGAGCAGCCAGCAGGAGTCCCTGCTGAACTCATGGCCCGTGTGGCTCCAACCACAAGGGCAAGTACCTATTTTATTTTTTTTGTCGGGGGCATGAACAGGGCCTTGCTCTGTCACCGAGGCTGGAGTACAGTGGCATGATCACAGCTCACCACAGCCTCGAACTCCTGGGCTCAGGCAATCCTCCTACCTCAGTCTCCCGAGTACTACAGGTATGCGCCACCACCCCAAGATAATTTTTGTATTTTTCTGTAAAGATGGGGTTTTGCCATGTTGCCCAGGCTGGTCTTGAACTCCTGGTCTCAAGTGATCCTCCTGCCTTGGCCTCCCAAAGCACTAGGATTACGGGTGTGAGCTACTCCACCCAGGAAGGGCAAGTACTTGTATCTTAGGTCCTGCTGAGGCCTACGAGCTGTGACTTACTCCTTGCCTGGGCCAGGGCTCTGCCCGTGGTGAGTTTTAGTATCTGTCTAAAGGGATCATTGTCATAAATCCGTTGAATTGCATCATTGTTGTGAAGTAGCAAGTGTACACAGCCTCTCTCTCTCTCTCTCTTCTCTCTCTTGTGTGCACATATCTGCAATGTACTATTTTATAATTAATAATGGTTCCCCCAGTAAAAATAATCTGAATTTAGACCCTTTGTATCTAAATATTTATATGGCACCCATCACTAGATACTTAGCTGTTTATAAACGTTTTTAAAGTGCTTTCATTAAATTAATTATTCTGGTCAAACATAGGCAGATACAACCATTGAAAGGACACACAAAAATAAAGGCCTAGCACAGTTGAGACGCCATCACCTTAGGACTCAGCATGCAAGCTCTGGGTCAGACACCTGAAAGGAAAATCCTAGCCTCTCTGCTTCCAGCTGGATGAGTCAGAAAAGTCTCAGAATTAACTTTTTCACAGCAAAAGAAGTTTAAAATGTTAGTTGTGTATCCTGATAGAAAATATAGACTTAAAAAAAATTTTTTTTTAGAGACTGGGGTCTTGCTATGTTGCTCACGCTGGTATTGAACTCCTGGCATCAAAATATCCTCTTGTCACCAATTGTGCCTGGCTAATATAAACATTTGTTTATTCTTTCCACAAATACTGATTGACCATGAAGGATGTACCAGGCACAGTTCTAGGCCCTTGGGATAAAGTAGTGAACAAGGCTGACAGAGGTCCCTGCTCTCCTAGAGCTTACATTCTAGCCGGGAGGCTGATGATGAAAAAGGAAACCATGTAATTCATAAGGCCTGTAAATTCCACTAGGATAGAGAATGTGTTGCATTTGTACCTTGATCTGTCTCAAGTGCATAAGACAGGGCATATGATCAATGAATGTGTTGAATGAATGGAAGGAGATTATTTCAGATAGTGCTGCATGTAGGAAGACAAGGAAACAGCACGACATGACAGAGTGGGAAGGTCGGCTTGGCTAGACATGGTGCACTCCTGAGAAAGCCCTGCTGAGCTAAAGTGGATGATGTGAAGGAAACAATCGTTGGACAGTATTTGGAATGCCAAAGAAGATTCCGTGCCTAAGCTGAAGGCCCCGAGGCAGGGCTGTGCTAGACCTGCACAAAGAAAGATGGAAAGGAATGAATGGACCTCACAGCACAGGGACCGATCATTTGTGGGTCATTGGCAGGCCTGTCTTTTATCTAACAGGAGACTGTTTCTGCCTCCAGAGGGCACTTGAACATAACAAATGTTATCTAAGGGCCACCTTGGGTCAGCACTTAGAGAAGCAGTTTCCCGAAGGCATAACTTGAAGGGCCAGGAATGCAAAAAGAAAATAATCTCAGCTGAGGCCTTTGCTTATTGAAATTTGAAAGCATTTCTTTTAAAAAATAAATTTTCTTGAGATACTTAGTACAATAAGCTAGCAATGTGGGTTTTCGTACAGTAGTATTAGTTGAATAATATAGCCCTCCCCCTGGTGGAGAGATGACAGAGGAGTTTCACATGTAGGAAAGGAGACAAAAAGCTAATTTAGAGAGATCTTGGCAAGGGTGTCAGGCTTGGGTGAGACCCAAAGCAAGGAGGCTCTAAGAAGCTACAAGGCAACATAGAGACGGGCCAAGGGACAGGAGAAAATGAGTAGAAGTCAAGAGGATGGGCGGGGGGAACCAGAGTACTTTGATGTACTTTAGAAATTGACCTGAGGACGGTTCTGCCTGGTCATATCTCTGTCATCTCCAAAAATTATGTGCTAAGCACGGTTTCAGCATAGTTCTAGGTCATAAGCTGTGCAATACACATTAGCGTGCCGTGATCCTGGTCTTCCATGCACTTAAAATCCAAAGCAATTTTAAACCTGAATATACTAAGAATGAGTCATCTTACGTGGAGGGGAAAGACAAGTATCTAGACAATCTAATTTGAAGGGCACGAAATCAAACCACTTCCTCTTCCGTCCCGTCTCCCGTAAGTTCTGCTGCTGTGGGCCTCTCTGTGCCCCTCCCCCTTACTTTGGGCACTTTGGGCACTTTGACTTTGGGCACTAAACACTTTGTGAAGAAGGTAATGGGCTCTAGGAGACTCATCCATCTAGGTGCAACCTCTCTGGGCCCCCACAGGCCTGGCACCTGTTGCATTACATATCTTGTTCTATTACCTGCTCCACATCTGTGGTCCCTGCTGGATCACCAGCCCCTTGAAGCAGGGAGCAAGTCATACTCATCCCTGTGTTCCAAGGAGACTAAAGCTACATTTTTCACACAATGTTATACATTTACACTAATATCATCTATCTATATATTATATAAACATGCATGTATGTTCATCTATTGCTTTTTTTTTTAAAACAGGATCTTGCTCTGTCACCCAGGCCTGAGTGCAGTGGTATGATCACGGCTCACTGCAGCCTCCACCTCCTGGGTACAAGCAATCCTCCCACCTCAGCCTCCCAAGTAGTTAGGACTGCAAGTGCATGCCACCACACCCGGCTAATTTTTTTTGGTATGTTTTTTGGTATGTTTTGGTATGTTTTGTGGCAAGATGGGATTTCCCCATGTTGCCCAGCTGGTCTCTAACTCCTGGGCTCAAGCAATCCACTTGCCTCGGCCTCCTAAAGTGCTGTTTTAGGCTGTGTTTGATACTGTAGTTTGATCTGGTTTATAAGATAGACCAGCTGGAGATATATATATATTCCAGAAAGAAAGAAAAGAATTTCTCAACTTGGAAGATGCAGAGACAAAAACGCTCTTAATCCACCTAGGAAAAAAGAAGGGAAATACTACAGCCAGTGTAGTACCACACACATCATCCATCAGCCAAATCAGGAAACCTCATGACAAGTTATGTCCCCAGTGAGCCCATCCAGCCTCATTTTCTCCTTCTTTCTGTGCTTTCAGCTAGTATACCGCCTTTGGAAAGATGTTGATAATCCCTTAATACTTTTGCTGATGGAGCCACAAGTAAATTGAAGTAGGTAGCTGAAACTGCTGGACAACTGGGTTTATTCTGCAGGCTTATTTCATGAAGAGCAAACCTCAGAAGACTGGGGACATTGCTGACCTGGATAGTTGGATTTTCAAATGTTGACCATTCCTGGACTCCTTGCTACAGGGTTTCACACATCTGTGATACAGGACTGGTCTTGTTGGATAATTCTGATGCCAATGAGAAAATTAAATGAGATAAGAATGTAAATGGTTTCGTATGCAACAATGGCAGTTAGTGGTGTTATTATTCTCATTACCATATTGTGCATGTTTATGCTGCCTCTTGATTTTATTGGAAAAAGTCTTACATGCTTTTTTACACAGAGGCACTGAAAGTTAATTCAGAGTTGATTTTAGGGAAAAGGATTACTTTGGACATAAAATATACAGCTTTATAGACATATTCATTGGGAAATGAAGTTACATATGTGGACAATTCTAGTGACTAAAAAGCAATTAATAGAATCAATTACATTTGATCGCCTATGAAGTGCATATAGACAAAGTAAGTATGATGGAAAAATGGCATAAAACAAAAAGCAGAATATGATACATTTTAATGCACAGGCAAAGTAGCCACAGAGCTTGTAAACCTCACTTGTGCTATGACATTCGTGTTCTGCCATCCTGCCACTTGGGAGAAGGAGCTTCATTGTTTTTATCCTTTTGTGATCCACTAGCATGAACTACTGGCTAGTACATGCAGATTGGCAGAACATTCTAAATTGTTGTGAATCTTTCTAGATGTATTATTAATTCACTTAGATCTTTCCGAGATGTATTATTTACTAGATTTAAAGTGTTTCTAAGAATTAGTATAGTAATTAAGTAATGGTAGAAATGAATCTGGGATACAAATATTATGGGAAAGAAGTTCATTGCAATGAAGTGAAATTGCTTGTACCATTAATTAACCTGCTACTTTAATATCTTCATTGTGGTTTTGTAACTTTATAAGAGTTAGCTTGCTTTAGGCCTGGCATGGTGTGGAGAGAGGCCCAGCCAGCCCCTGTTTCTTTAGTGCCCAAAGTCAAAGTGCCCAAAGTGCCCAAAGTAATGGGGAGGGGCACGGAGAGTTTCTTCCAGCTATTCGAGCTGAGGCATCAGATGTGTGGGTGAAGAAACCATCCTGGACATTCAGTCTTATCTGATGGCAACCACAGGAGGGATCAAAGTAGGGACCACCCAGCTGAGCCCCGTCCACCACAGAACCAGGATAGATAAAAAATTGTTGTTTTAAGATACTAAGTGTTAGGATGGTTTGTTGTGCAGCAATGGATAACTGGAATATAGGGTGATTTTGTTTCTTCATTTTCTTGTAAGGCTTGTTGAGTTAATTCGTATAGAATTTTATGAGATAGCTAGGACAAAGTCACCGCTCTGTATCAGGAGCAATTTCAGTTGATTTTCTATTTCTTGCCTTGTTTCTAAAGAGTACATTTCCAAGGGGCCCTGGGAAGAAAATGACTGGTGAATCAAATACCATAATATAAAGTTAGAGGAGGAAAAACATTTTCTACTTTCGGCTTTATTTTTGTCACTCTCATAAATGATTGCTCTGGAAAAAAAATTACACAAGTTACATTAGTTTTTCAAAGGACAGACTTGAAATTTGGGGGGAATTTATTGAAATTCTCTTTATGGTTTAATTTATGGCCAAGTAGAACTATCCTATTAATTCTCTTTTTTATCAAAGTGAAATTTATTTATTTATTTAGAGATAGGGTTTCTCCCTGTCACCTAGGCTGGAGTGCAGTGGCTCAGTCACTGCTTACCGCAGCCTCCACCTTCTGAGCTCAAGCGGTCCTCCCACTTCAGCCTCCCAAGTAGCTGGGGCCACAGGAGCACCATGCCCAGCTAATTTTTTTATTTTTTTGTAGAGACAGGGTCATGAGTTCAGCTTAAATTCCAGAAGAAGAGAATAGCTATAGGTGGACAAGAGCAATCCCTGCCAGAGTGCGACTGGATGGGGCAGGAGACTACATTAACCATGGTGGTCAAAGAAAGCCTCTTTTGTAAGAAAGTGATAGTGGAAGGAACCAAATGGTAGAGAAGACTAAATTTCACTTCTGGCTTGTGGCCCTCAGCCAGGCACTTTCACATAGTCACAGCTTATCTGCCCGTACGCGGCAGGGAGGTAATTTACTGTGTCTGCACTACCTTAGAGTAGATTAAGAACAGGGTAAATGGGACAAGATCTTCCCCCAGAGAAGCTGTGAAATTGAGATGGAAGTTTTCATCTCCTTTGTCAAGAGTTTTTAGGGTTTAAAAAAACCCATTTGAAGGATATTATAAGAAATCGAGGCCAGGCGCAGTGGCTCACACCTGTAAGTAATCCCAGCACTTTGGGAGGCTTAGGTGGGCAGATCACGAGGTCGGGAGATCGAGACCATCCTGCCTAACACGGTGAAACCCCGTCTCTACTAAAAAAATACAAAAAAAATTAGCCGGGCATGGTGGCGGGCGCCTGTAGTCCCAGCTACTTGGGAGGCTGAGGCAGGAGAATGGCGTGAACCCGGGAGGCGGAGCTTGCAGTAAGCCGAGATCGTGCCACTGCACTCCAGCCTGGGCAACAGAGCAAGACTCCATCTCAAAAAAAATGAAAAGAAAAAAAGAAAGAAAGAAGGAAGGAAAGAAGGAAGGAAGGAAGGAAGAAGGAAGGAAGGAGAGAAAAAAGATGAAGTAACTATTAAATGTGATCTACATGGACTGCTTATTATACTCGAGAATGGATTTTCCCCTGGGTATCAAGTGATATCAAGAAAAGTATGCCGGCCGGGCGCGGTGGCTCAAGCCTGTAATCCCAGCACTTTGGGAGGCCGAGATGGGCGGATCACAAGGTCAGGAGATCGAGACCATCCTGGCTAACACGGTGAAACCCCGTCTCTACTAAAATACAAAAAACTAGCCGGGCGAGATGGCGGGCGCCTGTAGTCCCAGCTACTCGGGAGGCTGAGGCAGGAGAATGGTGTGAACCCGGGAGACGGGGCTTGCAGTGAGCTGAGATCCGGCCACTGCACTCCAGCCTGGGCGACAGAGCGAGACTCCGTCTCAAAAAAAAAAAAAAAAAGTATGCCATACTGCTAATATTCTATTTCTTGATCTAGGTGGAGGTTTATACTGGGTGTATTAACTCTGTGATCATTCCTTAAACATATTTTTGGTTAGGCGCGGTGGCTCATGCTTGTAATCCCGGCACTTTGGGAGGCCGAGATGGGAAGATCACCTGAAATCAAGAGTTTGAGACCAGCCTGGCCAACATAGTGAAACCCTGTCTCTACTAAAAATGCCAAAATTAGCCGGGGGTGGTGGCGCACGGCTGTACTCCCAGCTACTCAGGAGGCTAGGGCAGGAGGATTGCTTGACCCTGAGAGGTGAGGTTGCAGTGAGCTAACACCACTGCACTCCAGCCTGGGTGACAGAGCAAGACTCCATCTCAACAATAACAAAAATACATTGTCATCAACATATTTATAATTCATATACTTTTCTGTATTGAAGTTGCTAAAGTTTATAGGAGGCTGTAGTTTGGACAAGCTTCCTGTACTAGCCCCCAGCACACCAGACCAAACCAGAATAGTCACTTGTACTAAGTGCCAAGTAATCAAACTGAACTTTGAAATCAGGGCCAGTTTTCCAAAAGCAGGAGATTCACAGCACCAATCAGAGGGGGCCTAGTTTACCTGAGCCAGCTTGATAAGAAAATCTCTCTGTTTTAACCCTTAAATAAGGAAGGCAACTTTGAAATGACCAATCTGATTTTTGTTCCCTCTTTCTATTTTCTTCAACCCTTTTGTGCTTATAAAGCCAAACCCCTCTGCTCAACTCACTGGAACACTCGAACTATTTTACAGAATGAGATGTCGCCCTGTTCTAGAATTACAAATAAAAGCCAGTTATACTAAATTTGCCATAATTTTGTTTTTTGACAAAGTTATGGTTCAATTTTTTTTAAGTTTGGTTTTTTACAAATCAGACAACGTAAGCATCCCCAAGTGTACTGTGTAGAGCATTCAGTCACAAAGGTTCTGTTAGTGTTAGTGGATCTCAGGAAGATCTGGTCAATGTAAGCTCTGTTTTAGCATCACAAAAACTCTCCTCCCTACCTTGATTATTTTTTGAGAGGATGGGGAAAATGTTGATGTAAACTTTGGAATGCGTTTATGGAATTTTAGGCTAGTGGTTCCCATGTGTCCTATTAGCCAACATTTCCCACCAGATTTATTCTCATGCCCTTCCAAGTTTGGGAACCCCACATCTTTTCTGGGGTCACAGTTCCCTGTTTCATGAGGGACAGGTGTCTCTCTCGCATTTTTTTATCTTTTTTTGTTTCATGAGGGACAGGTGTCTCTCTTGCATTTTTTTATCTTTTTTTGTTCCATGAGGGACAGGTGTCTGTCTCTCTTGCATTTATTTATTTATTATTATTATTATTATTATTATTATTATTATTATTATTATTTGAGACAGAGTCTCTGTTGCCCAGGCTGGAGTGCAGTGGCACAATCTTTGCTCACTGCAGCCTCCGCCTTCCGGGTTCAAGCTATTCTCCTGTGTCAGCCTCCCGAGTAGCTGGGATTATAGGCACTCGCCACTACGCCAGGCTAATTTTTTGCATTTTTAGTAGAGTCGGGGTTTCACCATGTTGGCCAGGCTGGTCTTGAACCCCTGGCCTCAAGTGATCCGCCCGCCTCAGCTTCCCAAAGTGCTGGGATTACAGGTATGAACCACTGCACCCCTGGCACCCAGCGTAAATCCTTTTTTTTTGAGACAAGAGTCTCGCTCTGTAGCCCAGGCTGGAGTGCAATGGCGCAATCTCGGCTCACTGCAGCCCCCATCTCCCGAGTTCAAGCGATTCTCCTGCCTCAGCCTCCCCAGTAGCTGGAATTACAGGCGCCCTCCAACACGCCCGGCTAATTTTTTGTGTGTTTTTTTTTTTTTGTATTTTTTTTTTTTTTTTTTTAGTGGATATGGGGTTTCACCATGTTGGCCAGGCTGGTCTCGAACCTCAAGTGATCCATCCGCCTCGGCCTCCCGAAGTGCTGGGGATCACAGGCGTGAGCCACCGTGCCCGGCCATTAAAGCCATTTTTGAAAAATGAAATCTATGTCTCATTCTGACTCTACATCAAGAATAAAGACTGAAAGGAAACGCTGATTCGTAGGGCAGCAGGTCTTTTAGTAATTTTTTTTAAACATCTTTGGTGGCCATTGCGCATTTTGAGAACGTGGTGAACCCTGTAGACCCTTTCCCTCCAAACATCGCAAAATATTATCCGTTAAATAAGAGACTGATTTCACTGGCCCCATCTGTAGTTTTCGCACAACTGATTACGCCCTCCACTGTCCGGTTTGCCGGTCTGGAACCCGCCTTGGCCAGCGAAACGTTCCTGAACTCCAGCGAGGAGTCCACGTCTAGGACTACAATCGCGGGGTGGTTGGGGTCGCTTGGAGGCAGCTGGCTCCGCCCAGCCGCGGGCGAGTCCGGAACACAGTTACCCGCTCCTGTTGCCCACCGGAACGCAAAGAGAGAGGAAGGCGCCAGGCTGGAAACGGAAGAGAGGGCGGGGACGTGTTTGGCAGCGGGACACACCACTTCGGTTGCGTTTTTGGTTCAGTTTGTGTCTCGGCGATGTTTCCTAGAGTCTCGACGTTCCTACCTCTTCGCCCCCTTTCCCGCCACCCTTTGTCCTCTGGAAGCCCGGAGACATCAGCGGCTGCGATTATGCTACTCGCTGCTCGGCATGGAACGGTCAGGTACCGCAGTTAAGCGCTCTTGGCCCCGCAGGTCCTCAGGCAACACCGTGCCCGGTCCTGTACATTTCAGTTATCCTCCGACTTCCTGGAGTCGATATTATTACCTGCTGGATCTTAGAAGCTATATGCTTTAAATCTGAGGAAAGAGAAATCCCAGAAAGAAAAGATGACTTGCCGAAGGTCATAGTGTGCGTGGAAAATAGAGCTACGATTACAGGCCTGGTCGTTGTGCTCTTTAATACCACACGCCGCGCCTCATTCCTCTTATCATCTGTCAGTTTACTCAGGTTCCAAAAGCAAAATTGTTTTTACCTTTTGCCTCCCAAGATTTATTTGAAAGTCTCATTTGTTTTCTTTCATTTATTTTTTAGTTCATTACTGAAAAACTTGAAAACCAGCGTGCCAGTACTGGTTGTAAACCCCAAATGAGACAGTCCTGCCATCACGGAGCGTGTAGTTCCAGCAAGTAGACAATTCAAGTGCTATGTAGTGAAGTAATAGCTGAGATAGTGTAGGTAAGCACAGAGTACACTATTCAGCCAACATGAGTGAATATTTGCTGGGATAGCAAATAGGGACACCTGACTATTGTAGGGGAGACTCAGGATACCGTTTCTGGAAAAAGTCTGATGCAGTCTGAAGGAGGACCACTGGTTGAAGTTAGCCAGGAAAAAAAGGAATTGCGGCATACTTGGTTTTGGTATTTATCCTCTGAGAACTTTATTATGAAAACCTAATTCCACTACATAAATTCCGTGTGTAACACTCAGAAGGCAGTTTGGTTAAGTACAGTGCTGAAGCAGGTTAGTAGCAGTGAAGATGGGAAGGACCAGCTGAATGGAGGAGAAAAATTGCACAGGTAGAATTAAAGGGATGTGACATCATGGGATAATGGTAGGGTGGTCAGAGGTAGCTAAGATTTCAACTGGCTGCGTTGGAGTATTAGGGTATCCTTAATGTTAACAGAAGAATGCGGAGCCAGGCTTGAGAAAGATTTGTACATATGTTACAATTTTTAGAAAACAATACCTGTTTACGTTAGGGGGCCTTTTAATATAGAAAGTGTGAAAAATGGAAAGTCAGTCTGAAAGAGGAGTCTTGAATGTGGTTTTGAAGGTGTTGCGTTTGAAGTACTGATGAGATGCTGTCAGTGGAAACAAACTCAGGTGGGAGGTTAGATCTAGAGTTTTATTATTTTTAGTGCTAGGGGGTTACTTAGATGTGATTTTTCTATCATATGGATTGCTTTCTATGGTACGATAGCTCTTGAAAGAAAACAATGTAGTAAAGATTATATGTGAGATTCATTCCCCTGATTACCACCTTTCTATTAAAATACCTTGAATATTAATTTTAAATGTAAAATAATAGACCATTTTCTTAAGTAGATTGTACCATATATTGAATGTTATAATGAGAGTCCTGTGTACTGATTATGAGGATACTAGTTATGCAGTTGGTTTTTTTCTAATTTTAAAGTACCTGATTTGATAGCCTCTGACGTTTTCATTAGCAGATCAAATAGCTTGTTTCAGCATTTTTGGAAATTGCCATTTCTCTTTCATATAAGTATCCTTAACCTGCAGCTGCCATTTTCTGCCTTTGAGAATTTGATACTTTATTTATTTATTTATTTATTTATTTATTTATTTATTTATTTATTTATTTATTTATTTATTTTGGGACAGAGTCTCACTCTGTTGCGGAGGCTGGAGTGCAGCGCACAATCTCGCGATCTCGGTTCACTGCAACCTCCGCCTCCCGGGTTCAAGCGATTCTTCTGCCCCAGCCTCCCAAGTTGCTGGAACTACAGGTACCCACCACCACACCTGGCTAATTTTTGTATTTTTAGTAGAGATGGGATTTCACCATATTGGCCAGGCTGATCTCAAACTCCTGACCTCATGATCTGCCCACCTCCGCCTCCCAAACTGCTGGAATTACAAGCATGCGCCACCGCACCCAGCTGAACTTGATACAATATTTAACCCAGTGTCTGATACAGGCTCTTAAGCTCACCTGCATGAGAATCACCTGGGGTCTTAGTTAAAAATGTTAAATTTCAGGCTGGGCGCGGTGGCTCAAGCCTGTAATCCCAGCACTTTGGGAGGCCGAGACGGCGGATCACGAGGTCAGGAGATCGAGACCATCCTGGCTAAACGGTGAAACCCTGTCTCTACTAAAAATACAAAAACTAGCTGGGCGAGGTGGCGGGCGCCTGTAGTCTCAGCTACTCGGGAGGCTGAGGCAGGAGAATGGCGTAAACCCGGGAGGCGGAGCTTGCGGTGAGCTGAGATCCGGCCACTGCACTCCAGTCCGGGCGACAGAGCAAGACTCCGCCTCAAAAAAAAAAAAAAAAACAAAAAATGTTAAATTTCAAACTAAGAACTGTGTTTTAAGTCAGCTCTCTGTGTGATTTGTATAACCTCTAAAGATTCATAACTACTGCTTTAACTTCTGTAGGCAACAGTTTGTTCTGTAAAGTGAGAATAACAAAACCTGTTCTGTAAAATTGTAAGGATTAAGTAACTTACATAGCTACTGTAATGTGGTCCTCTGACCAGCAGCGTTAACGTCACCTGGGAGTTTGTTACAAGTGTCTCCTGGACAAAGCTGTTGAATCAGAATTCTTTGGTGGGACCAAAGTGTGTTTTAGCAAGGAGCATAGATAATTTCTACGGGCCAGGTGTGGTGGCTCACGCCTGAAATCCCAGCGCTTTGGGAGGCGAGCAGATCGGTTGAGCCTAGGAATTTGAGCCTGGGCAACATGGCGAAACCTTATCTCTACAAAAGATTAGTACCAGGTACCCAGGAGGCTGAGGTGGGAGGATCACCTGAGCTCAGGGAGGTTGAGGCTGCAGTGAGCCGAGATCACGCCACTGCACTCCAGCCTATCTGACAGAGTGAGGCCCTGTCTCAAAAGAAAAAAAAAATTCTATGCATATTAATGTTTGAGAAGCAGTGCTGTAGCACGTCAGCTTCATAAAGGCAGGGACCATGAAATTCTTATTTACTAATATATTGTCAGTACCTAGGATAGTGCCCCCCACAGAGTAGATATTCACTATATTTAATGAATGACTTTTTAATATACCCTCTTACTGAAACTAACATATTCAGAGTTTTGAAAGTTCTTCAGTAATCAAATACCAAAACAAGTTTTTAACCCCACAGAATAAAATTGGATATTTGGGTTACTTAGAATTAGGAAATGTTTTACGTGAGTCTAATATAGATGTAATCATTTGTGTTGATCTTTTTCATAAATGTATCCGGTGAGGAAAGCAAAAGTGACATTTCTAGCCATGGATTATTCTCTTTTCTATTCCATTCTAGCTTACCTTACAAATGGTTATGGGTTAAGTGGCATGTAGCTCGATGAGAATGTTGATCAGATTAGATAACACCCACTCAAAAAGTTTTTTTGAAATAATCTTTTTTATTGATGGAAATTTATTTTTGTATTGTTTAATTATAACTTTTTAAAGAGGTATTATGTTAAGAGCAAGGACTTGCAGTCAGTCACATTTGGGTTTGAGAATAATAAATTGTCATTTATTAACCATGTCAGTGTTTTTCTACCAAACCCTGGGGTAAATGGAGGGAGGGAACAGACTGGGGAGCACCAGCACCCCCAGACCTCCCCTGGTCACCCGAAGGACCAAGTGATCAATAGCTCAGCACACCTCTACTTATTTGTGGCACACAGTGTGTCTTAGTTCTTAGTGAGCTGTGAGTTACATGACTTTGGGACTTCTCTGATTTTCAGTTTCCTTATCTGCAAAATAGAGACCTTAGGGAGTTAATGTGGGTATGAGAAATGTACATAAAGTATATTACACAAGATGAGGCATGTAGTATATGCTAATAAATGTTAAGTTGCTGCTGTTATGGTTGTCAACAATAATTATAAAAAGAGACCAGCCTGACCAACATGGAGAAACTCCATCTTTACTAAAAATACAAAATTAGCCAGGCGTGGTGGCACATGCCTGTAATCCCAGCTACTTGGGAGGTTGAGGCAGGAGAATCGCTTGAACCCAGGAAGCAGAGGTTGCAGTGAGCCGAGATCGCACCGTTGCACTCCAGCCTGGGCAACAAGAGTGAAAATCCATCTCAAAAAAGAAAAAAAAAAAGAAAAGCAAATGGAAAGGGCTTGAATTGAAAAAAATTTTAGATACATAGTGTTTTACTTTATTAGACTGCGTTGTATTTTTCATTTTTTTCTTTAATACATCGTTTCAGGATGAAAAATATCCAAAGATATTTTGGCACTAACAGCGTGATCTGTAGCAAGAAAGATGAGCAGTCTGTTCGAACTGATGAGACTTCCAAGGAGACTTCAGAGAGCCAAGACAGTGCAAAGGAAAATACAAAAAAAGACTTGTTAGACATTATTAAGGGCATGAAAGTTGAATTAAGCACAGTAAATGTACAAACAACAAAGCCCCCCAACACAAGACCATTTAAAAGTTTGGAAGCTACACTTGGCAGGCTTCAAAGAGCTACAGAATATGCTCCAAAGAAGAGGTAAATTTAATTGTAATTCAAATGTTGTTTGAAACTCCAGTAAGCTTTTTCTTTTGGTAAAAAATATTTTTAATACAAGTACTTGGGAAATGTTGAATTAATGAAGAATAAATATCAGCTTGTAAACACAGGGACTCTAATAATTACTCGAGGCTGAGCGTGGTGGCTCACACCTGTAATCCCGGCACTTTGGGAGGCCGAGGTGGGCAGATCACTTGAGGTCAGCAGTTTGAGACCAGCCTGGCTAACATTGTGAAACCCCATCTCTACTGAAAATACAAAAATCAGCTGGGCGTGGTGGCGCATGCTTGTAATCCCAGCAACTTGGGAGGCTGAGGCAGGAGGACTGCTTGAACCCAGGAGGCAGAGGTTTCAGTGAGCCAAGAATTGTGCCACTGCACTCCAGCCTGGAGGACAGAGTGAGACTCTGTTTTAAGCAACAACAACAACAAAATAATAATTACTTGAGAAATGCTGTTATTGTATTATATTTAAATAACAAGAGGATATCTGTACACAATCCAGAGAAAGGAAAAGAGAAGTGATCTCATTGAGAATTTCACTCTCTTACATATTTATCAGTGTTATTAACTGCCATGTAATTGCCTCTTTGAGCTGTTCATTAACAATATCATTTACATCTTGATTTGAAGGTAGCTTAATGTCTGTAAAGGACTTGCTTATTTAAAATTTTCCATTTTAAAGATTTCTGGAATAAAGTTTGAGCATGTTGATTACAACTGCTTTATATGACTTCCCTTGATCAATACCTATCAGTGCTTTCAGCTTTCTTGGTAGTTTCCTCAGAGTATTATAATTATTTGTGTTTGTCAAAAGAGTATTATATTTAATTCTAAGTGCTATCAGTGATATCTTGGCATTGTGCAATAGGTTAAATGGCAGTATTTTTTTTAGTGCTATGTAATGATGTATTTCAGTGATGTCATTAATTCAAGTAGTAAGGTATGTGGCTTTAGGATACTCATCACTGACTTCTGTTACCAGAACAAACAGATTTTAATAGAGTCTTCTGTTTCCCAGACTGATTTAACATTTTAATGGAACTTCTTGTTTTCTACATTATATCAAAAATACCTCTAGAAAGTATGATTGGGTGGTAGAGTAAGCTAATTCAGATGATCAGTACCCATAATAGGTACTTCTTCTCCTCCTCCTGCTTTTAGAAACAAAATGGTTGTATATAAATATATGGAAAAAATAATACAAACATACATAAATACTTATCGAGAGTGGCATTTTTAAAGCTCCTAGACCTATTTATGACCCATTATGCTCTTTATTATAATTATAATTGAATTAACTATTACAGAAATGGTAAATTGAGTTGAATGCTTTGGAAAGAGTCAGTACGGGTCATTTAAAAATTTTCTTTCCAATTAGGTATGAGTAAGGCAAACATACATATGTGGGAAGATCATACACTTAGATTGCTTTGTAAGCTTTCTTACATTCTTGCTCCACTTTTCCACTTAAACTAAAATTGAGAATCTTGGAGGATGGGTGTGATGTATATAAAAGATGTGTCTTAGAACCTCTATCATGGTCCTGTGTTCAAAGAAAAGGCTTTGGTCCTACATCAAAAGACTGGTCAATGAGGTACATTTGTTTTGAGTTTTTAAAAGGTGTCTTTTAATTATTTTTTTCCTCCCCTACCCCTTTTTCAAGGACTCCAAGGTGCACGGGATTAGGTTAGTCATGATCTTCGCTTCATGTGGCACTGTCATCATTGCTTCACCCATAGCCTGCTTTTCTTTCTTTGTATTATAGATTGAACCTTCATTGATGTGGTTACCATGGCTACACTACCTCCCAAACTTAGTGGCATGAAACATTCATTCATTATGCTCACAGATTCTGTGGGTTAGCGGTTTGAGTAGAACACAGTGGGGAAGGCCAGTCTGTGCCCTGTGATGTCTGGGGCCTCAGTTGGAAGACTTGGAAGTCTGAGGCTGGAATCATCTGAAGTTTGCTCACTCATAGGTCTGGCAGTTGATGCTTGCTGTCAGCTGAGACCTTAGCTGAGGGTGTTAGCAGAAACACCTACCTGTGGCTTTCTTTGTGGCCTGGGCTTTATCAGTGCATGGTGGCTGAGTTCCAGGGCGGGTGTCAAGAGAAAGTGAGCCAAGACAAAGTTGTATTTTCTTTTTAATGACCTAGCCTTGTAATAAGATTGGACACTACCATGTTCACCCTTGTTCCACATTGATTTTCCTGGGATATTTGTTTTTATTACAACCACTCCTGAGAAACAATCTTAACAAAGATAGAATGTCATTGATAGGAATGGAGCAGTATACAGGTGGCCCTCTGTATGTGCAGGTTCTGCATCCACAGATTCAACCAACTTCTGATTGAAAAATATAAAAAAAGAAAAAAACACAGTATAACAACTACTTACATAATTAGGTATTATAAGTAATCTAGAGATGATTTGAAAGTGTTTGGAGGATGTGCATTACTTATACGCAGGTACTCTGCCATTTTATATAAGGGACTTGTGCATCCATCCTGGTGGGGGCCAGAACTGTTCCTGGAAACAATGCCTGTATCCCACAGCCCCGCCTCCCCCAACCTTTGCAGATATGAAGGGACTGCTGTAATGTTACTGTGAACTGCCTAGTTTACATCATTATTGACGTGGTTGTGTTTTCCTATGGTGCCCCAGAGTGCCTTAGGGCACAGTTTGGGAGCCAGGGTCCCAAGTGGAGAGCTTGTGTCTTCTCCATTCATCTTTAGCTGAGGTAGATTCCAGGCTGGAATCTGGAATTGTCTGAGGGCCCTTTTCCAGTAGTTGATACTGGCTGTTGGCTGAGGCTTTAGCTAGGGCTCTTGGCCAGTACACTTACCCATGGCCTTTCCATGTGGCCTGGGTTTCTTGCCTGGTAACTGGGTTCCACAGACAAATGTCGTGAGAGATGGAAGTGAAGGCTGTATCACATTATTTGATCTAGCCTCAGAAGTCACCGCATGTTACTTCTATCTTGTTCTGTTCATCAGGACAGTCACAAAGTTTCCCCTGGTTTTCAGGGAGGGAAGATAGATTCTCTTGATGGATATGTGGCAATGTTTTGGAAGAGCATGTGGAACCAGAAGTGATGCTGTCACTATTTTCTCAAAGTATAATCTGCTTTGATTATACATCTGGTACCTGATAACTGTAGAATTTCAGCTATATTATAGGCAACATTGTCGTGACAAAATTGACCCCTAATTCATAGATTGCATCTGGCCTGGGAGAACTATGGGTACCTGATGGGGATACCATATTTAGGACATAAATGCAGTGATTCTTCTTACTGCATGTCCTTTGCAGGGACTCTGGAAACTGCATATGGCCTTGTTACAAGAGATACTGGCTCCTGTGGGGCAGTAAGCCAGGCAGCTTGCAGATCTCATGTCCTTACTCTAAGATGAATGGCTATGTGAAGTGTCACCAGCATGAACACTGCAAGAACTCCTACTGAGAAGGACACCCAAGGCTGCCCTGCTGGCCTGCTGTAGTTCTGCCTTTCATCTTCCCGAATGGACTGGACCAGGGGTCACCTGTAGTGGACCTTTGGGTCTGAATGTTTAGTGAAACCTAAGAATATCCCTGGTGGTGCAGCAATAACCAAAATTTCTAGCATCTGCTTTAACTTCCTCTTAACCTGATTCATTTGGAAGGCATCAGCTAACTATTACTCCCTTAATTGATCCCTGCTGGGAATTCATTATATATCACACACCATCCGAAGTGCTAGAGATTGGACATTGAACAAAACAAAGTCTCTGCTTCCTACATTAAAATGGGGGGAGGGATGTAGGAGAGGAGATGTATGTATAACACACACACACACACACACACACACACACACAATGTCTATACTTTGTCAGGTGGTGAAACATGAAGAAAAATAAGAGTGATGGAGTTGGGCCGGGCACAGCCTGTAATCCCAAAACTTTGGGAGGCTGAGGCAGGAGGATTGCTTGAGTTTAGGAGTTCAAGACCAGTCCGGCCAACATAGTGAGACCCGGTCTCTACAAAAAATGAAAAAAAATAGCTGGGTGTGATTGCATGCACCTGTAGTCCCAGCGCCTCAGGAAGCTGAGGCAGGAGGATTGCTTGAGCTGAGGAGGTTGAGGCTGCAGTGAGCTGTGATTGTGTCACTGTACTCCAGCCTGGGTGGAAAAAAAAAAAACGGGAGTGCTGGAGAGGTGCTATTTTTAAGAATAATCAGGGAAGAACTCTGATAAGGTAACATTTGAGCAAAGATTAGAATCAAATTAGGGATAAAGCCATGCAGATATCTGAAAGATGAATTCTTTTTCAGGCATAGAGGATAGAACTGCTTAGGTCTTGAGGTTGGAGTATGCAGTACCCTTCAAATTTCACAAATCTGTTTCTTTTCTTTCTTTTTTTGATACAGAGTCTTGCTCTGTTCCCCAGGCTGGAGTTCACTGGCACAATCTCAGCTCACTACAACCTCCACATCTGGGCTCAAGCAGTCCTCCCACCTCAGCCTCCCAAGTAGCTAGGACTACAGACATGCACCATCACACCTGGCTAATTTTTTTTTTCTTTTTGTAGAGACGGTGTTTCACTGTGTTGTTCAGGCTGGTCAGGAACTCCTGAACTCAAGTAATCTGCCCACCTTGGCCTCCCAAAGTGTGGGATTACAGAAGTGAGCCACCACACCCAGCCGTTTATTTTCTTTCTTTTTCTTTTTTTCTGTTTATTTTCTTTAAACACATATTCTTAGAAGTGGAATTGCTATGTCAAAAGATGTGCATTTTTTTTTGCCTTTGATATATGTCACCAAGCTGCCTGCCAAAAGCGGTGCCAATTGAAGTATCCACTCAGTAGTTTCTTTCCCTCATCAGAATTCTTTTCTGAAATCGTATGTTATACAGTTTATTTTAAAGAAATTTTAAAAGTACAGAATGTTATCAAGGGGAAAAGTATGTATTCATGAAATAGTTTTAATTACAGGATAGAATAGATTGTTCAAAGATACTTCAACAAGTTCTCCTTACATTGTTAAAATACATGAAGAAAGATCCCTGTATGTAAAAATTATTCAATGACAGAGGCTCCCCCACAATTTTTATTAATTAGAACATTCCCAATTATAAAGCCAGAGAGTATAACTATATATAAAACCATTGTTATGAAATGTATGATTCTAAGCCGGGCTCGGTGGCTCAAGCCTGTAATCCCAGCACTTTGGGAGGCCGAGACGGGCGGATCACGAGGTCAGGAGATCGAGACCATCCTGGCTAACACAGTGAAACCCCGTCTCTACTAAAAAAATACAAAAAACTAGCCGGGCGAGGTGGTGGGCGCCTGTAGTCCCAGTTACTCAGGAGGCTGAGGCAGGAGAATGGCGTAAACCCGGGAGGCAGAGCTTGCAGTGAGCTGAGATCACTGCACTCCAGCCCGGGCGACAGAGCAAGACTCCGTCTCAAAAAAAAAAAAAGAAATCTATGATTCTAGAAAATGAATATTCATCTATGTTCTGTGTATACTGTGATCAAATACATAAAAATTTGAAAGTGAAGTTCACAAGTAGTTTATGAAAGAAATACAATGACTTTGGAATAAGATTTTTTTTTCCTTTATTCACAGGTAACAGTTTTGAAAGCACATTTTATTTTAACTGTTATATTTCCCTTTTTTTTTTGAGGCAGACTCTCACTCTGTGGCTCAGGCTGGAGTGCAGTGGAAAAATCATGGCTCACTGCAGCCTCAACCTCCTGCGCTCAAGTGATCCTCCCACTCAGCCTCACCAGTAGCTGGGGCTATAGGCATGTGCCACCACACCTGGCTAATTTTTTTTTTTTTCCTTTTCTTTTCTTTTTTTCTCTATCCCCGGCTGCTCTCAAACTCCTGGGCTCAAGCGATCCTTCCATCTTAGCCTCCCAAAGTGTTGGAATTACAGGCACGAGCCACCGTGCCCGACCCCTTGTTTCAGTCTTCTGTTTTTCTTCTATTCCTATCAGATTTTAGATCTTTCATACCTTAGTTAAGTCCTTAAAATCTTTCTCCAGGAACTTCAGGAAATTGGAAAGTTTAACTTTCATATTAGGTAACAGATCATAATATAGAAAGCCAGGTATAAAAAAAACATTAATTTGGATCGCACTCATTGAGATGTCAGTTCTCAGTGAGTTAAAAAATGTTGCAAATAGCCAGGCATGGTGGCAGATGGCTGTAGTCACAGCTACTCAGGAGGATGAAATGGGAGAATTGCTTGAACCCAGGACTTCGAGGCCAGACTTAATGACATATTGAGACCCCTGTCGCTTAAAAAAGAAAGAAAGAAAGAAAGAAAAAATGTTGTAAATAATTTATTTTCTTTTTATAATAGAATGTTTTTCTATTAGCTTGCTCTAATTTAGGAAGCTTTTAAAAGTTTTTTCTTATGAAAAATTTAAAACATATGAAAAGAACATAAAATGGTGTAACCCCTTTCTACCATTGCCCAGCTTTAACAGTGATCAGCATTTTGCCATTCTTGTGTCATCTATGCCTTCACCCACTTTCCATCTCCTACTTGATGATGATTTATGGCTCTTTATTTTCAGGTAAAATTTACGTATATTAAAGTGTACAAATGTTAGCTGTAGGATTTTGACAAACACATCAGCCCCTGTGACCCACACACTTACCAAGACACTATGTGTTTCATTTTCACCTTCCCAGTCAGTAGCCATCAGTCCTGAGGCAATTGCTGTTTGATTTTTTTTTTCACCTCAGATTAGTGTTCCCTGTTCTGGAACTTGATATAAATGGAATCATACAGATTTGTTTTGTTTTGTTTTGTTTAAGACAGAGTCTAGCTCTGACACCCAGGCTGGAGTGCAGTGGTGCAATCTTGGCTCACCGCGACCTCCACCTCCCAAGTTCAGGCGATTCACATGTCTCAGCCTCCAGAGTAGCTGGGGTTTTACAAGCACGTGCCGCCATGCCTGGCTAATTTTTGTATTTTATATTCTTTGTGTCCAACTTCTTTCACTTGATCTAATGTCTATGGAAGTCATTCATGTTGTCATTAGCTGAGTACTCTTCCATTGTATGGATGTATCACAATTTGTTTTTCTATTCTGATGATAGAACTTTAGGTTGGTTCCAATAAAGTTTCTGTGAACTGGTTAACCTGCCTTAATATTTGCTTACAATGTATATTGTTTCCAAAATACAATAGCATCTAATTAAAAATTCCAGTAATTTATAATTTTTGAGGCTGGTCTGTCCTTCGCTCCTCCACCTTAATATATTGTTCTGAGTTAGTGTTGTGCTTCAGCAAATATCCATTAATTTTAACATTTAACATTTCAGAGTTTATATAAAACTGGTACCTAATGGTTGATAATTCCTGCCCTTGTCAGAAATTGAATTGAATACTTTTTTGAACGCCAAAGTTTTCCCCAAAAATCGTTTTACTTTTCACTAAACTAATGGTATAATAAGCAATCTCTTTTTTGTTTGTTTGGTTTGTTTTGTTTTTGAGATGGAGTCTCACTCTGTCTCCCAGGCTAGAATACAGTGGTATGATCTTGGTTCACTGCAACCTCTACCTCCCAGTTCAAGCAATTCTCTTGCCTCAGCCTCCTGAGTAGCTGGCACTACAGGTGCATACCGCCACACCCAGCTAATTTTTGTATTTTTGGTAGAAATGGGATTTCACCATGTTGGCCAGGCTGGTCTCGAACTCCTGACCTCAAGTGATCTGTGCGTCGGCTTCCCAAAGTGCTGGAATTACAGGCATGAGCCACCGCACCTGGCCAATCTCTCTTTTTTTCTTTCTCATTTGCTTTTCATTTTCTTTTTCAGAACTGAGCCCCTGAGTCCTGAGTTGGTGGCAGCTGCATCTGCTGTGGCAGATTCTCTCCCTTTTGACAAGCAAACAACAAAGTCAGAGCTGCTGAGGCAGCTCCAGCAGCATGAGGAAGAGTCAAGGGCACAGAGAGATGCAGAGCGACCTAAAATTAGGTGAGTGAATCAAACCCTTAAGTCAGTAATGTTTATATCTCAAATTGGGCCATTTTCATGTGGCTAGTGAGTAATACACATAATATATACCACGTAAGTGGAATTTATATATAAAATATACCACATAATTTTAGCAATTCAACTTTTTAAAAAACTTATGTCTTAATTGTAGTTTTTAAAAAATTATAGTTTTTAAAAAAACAATTGAATAAAGTTTCCTTTTAGGAAGTTTTAGTTTCTTGTCCATGAAAAAAGAAATGGTAAATTCAGTAATGTTATTAAAAATAAATAACAGGTAGCTTCTCTGAGAAAAGTAATTTTTTTCAGTTAAATAGCTTGCTGGTGTTATGCATGGTATGATAATCTTCAGGTCTGTTTCCTTCTCTTTTTCCTCTTCTATATTTCATCTGACATCTTTCCACTCGTTCTCTTCATCTCTCATTGTTTTATACCATGTTATACTACTTGCTGCCTACATTATAGTAAGTAGTAAGTATAGTAAGCAGTAACACTGCCTCATTTTGGAGAGTGATCTAAATCAGTTGTTCTCAGTGTGTATACCAGATTTATTTCCAGAAATTAAAAGAAATGGCCATGTGTGTTGACTCATGCCCATGATCCCAGCACTTCGGGAGGCTAAGGCAAGAGGATCACTTAAGGCCAGGAATTTGAGACCAGCGTGGGCAAAAAAGCAAGACCCCATCTCTACAAAACATAAAAAAATTAGCTGAGCATGGCAGTGCGTGCCTGTATTCTAGCTACTTTGGAGGCTGAGGCAGGAGGATCACTTTTTTTGTTTGTTTGTTTGTTTTTTTTGAGACGTAGTCTTGCTCTGTCACCCAGGCTGGAATGCAGTGGCGTGATCTCGGCTCACTGCAAGCTCTGCCTCCCGGGGTCATGCCATTCACCTGCCTCAGCCTCCTGAGTACTGAGACTACAGGCGCCTCCCACCACGCCTGGCTAATTTTTTTGTATTTTTAGTAGTGATGGGGTTTCACTGTGTTAGCCAGGATGGTCTTGATCTCCTGACCTCGTGATCCACCTGCCTCAGCGTCCCAAAGTGCTGGGATTACACGTGTGAGCCACTGCATGCAGCCTCAGGAGGATCACTTAAGTCCAAGGTTTGAAGTTGCATTGAGCTATGATCTCACTACTGCACTCCAGCCTGGGCGATAGAGTGAGACAAGAAACTGTAATTAAAAAAAAAAAAAAAAGGCCAGGTGCATTGGCTTACACCTGTAATCCCAGCACTGTGAGTGGCTGAGGCAGGTGGATCACCAGGTCAGGAGATCAAGACCATACTGGCTAACACAGTGAAACCCTGTCTCTACTAAAAACAAAAAATTAGCCTGGCGTCGTGGCATGTGCCTATAGTCCCGGCTACTCAGAAGGCTGAAGCAGGAGAATTGCTTGAACCCGGGAGGCAGAGGTTGCAGTGAGTCGAGGTTGCGCCGCTGCACTCCAACCTGGGCAACAGAGCGAAACTCCATCTCAAAAAAAAAAAAAGGAAGACATAGATATCTGGACTGTCAGTTCAGTGACTCATTTTATTTGTGTTTGAACAAATAAAAAGCAACAAATAAATATGGCTAACTCTTGGTTTTAATTTAGTTATTGGATGTAGTTGATAGGTATAACAGATACTGATTTTACTTTCCTATCATTTTCTCTGAATAATTTTTCATGTGACACGTTTTAAATGAAGATTTCTGAAGAACGTCTTTAAAAGATGAAAGTAAACAAATTGTAATGTTCCATGTTATGTGACTGTTAATAGTTGACATTTTTTATTTAAACACTTTTATGCTATGTAATTAGTGCATAAAAATGAAATAAGAATTAAATGATCTCAGTCTCGTGTTTAAGGAAGCTTATTATTGTTCTGTAACTAAGATTTCTAATACACTTTACCTTTTTATTATTTCAGTTTCAGTAACATAGTATCAAATATGAAAGTTGCCAGACCTTCTACAGTTAGAGTTCGTTTAAGACCAGAGCATCAGATTCAGTTTGATGAAGGCTATGACAATTATCCTGACCAGCAGAAGACAACTGATCTTACAAAAAGGTATCAGGCTTTGTAATCTGCTGGGTTTTGTTTGTGTAGTTTGTTTTTACCTTAACTGTAGATTTACCTTATTGTGTGTGTTTATTATTGCTGTTGGATATTTGAACATTATGAATGCATTTACATCTGTGTTCTTACTCTCTGTATACCACTTCCTAGAGAGGGAACCATGTGCTGGATTTAGCCAGTCTTGTAGTTTTCCATACCTGAAATCAAAATGGGCCATGCTTCACATCTACCCACAATGAATAGAGGTCCTTTGATTTAGAATAAGAGGAGCTGACTGAATTCTGAGCAAATAAGTATTTTGTGAGAAACATTATTTTTCTTTTTTTTTTTTTTTTTTTTTTCCTGAGACGGAGTCTTGCTCTGTCACCCAGGCTGGAGTGCTGTGGCCAGATCTCAGCTCACTGCAAGCTCCGCCTCCCGGGTTCACGCCATTCTCCTGCCTCAGCCTCCCAGTAGCTGGGACTACAGGCGCCGCCACCTCGCCCGGCTAGTTTTTTGTAGTTTTTAGTAGAGACGGGGTTTCACCGTGTTAGCCAGGATGGTCTCGATCTCCTGACCTCGTGATCCGCCCGTCTCAGCCTCCCAAAGTGCTGGGATTACAGGCTTGAGCCACCGCGCCCGGCCTCATTTTAAATATGTGTCTAATACTGTGTATTCATATAGCCTTTATATCTCAATACATGCTTACCTGTTGGCATAGCTTAGAGAAATAACCCACCATCAACAAAAAGAAAGAAAGGCAAGAGGAAAAAAGTTTATATAATACTTTAAAATGGTAGATTATTTGTGGCCATTTGAATTTACTGATATGAAGTTCTTAAAGATGCTGAGCTATGCCTTACATAGTTATTTTAGAATTTAAAGTTGTTCTGTATTTGCATAACGTTTCTGTTCTTTTTCTTCCTTAAACCCTGAAAGTGATAGATGGGAAGGAGGAACCAGATATGTGGCATGGTCTGACAAAAATTAACTTGTCTTTATAGCAGGATATGCTCACAATTGGAGTGTTTTCAATGCATTGTGTATTCTGTGGATTTGTTTTAAGTAAAATCAGGAACTTGAGTTAACTCCTTCCGGGTGTTAAATTACTAATTTATACAGGAAAGTTGGAAAAGGTGGTCAGCAGTTAACACAGGAAGTTCAAGAGGTTATGGTGACTTTGGAAGATTATTTGAATTACTAATTTAAAGTGATTTAGTATCTGTTACATGTTATTGAATACAGGAGAAGGTGTACTTGGAGTTTTACTTAAGAATATTTAACTGAATCAGTTAATCCTCGAGAGTATTTAACTGAATCATTCATCTTGAACATGATTCTGTGCAACTACATCAGGATGGTATATTATAATTTGATTTTTAATATTAGATTTGATATTTAATATTTTAAAACTTAGAAACTAAAGTAGGAAAGGGGTTTCTGTGCCTTCAATGTGTTAACAAGCCAGCTAGAGGTGAGTAAGGGGAAGCAATGATGAGATGCCGAGTTGTTCACCCTGCTGTGACTGGGGCAGGATCTGGGGTATCAACCCCAGACAACCCAGGCCTGGACTGATTTTTTCTGTTGGAGATTGATAGTTCACACTGGCCTGCCTCAGAATGTTGGCACTGCCTCAGAATGTTGACTAATTCTGTGATAGGGGTACCTTTTTTAGCCTCTATCAGCCTGTTTCCCCAGCTGTAAAATGCTGAAAGTGAAACCTAGCTTAAATGGCTTTCTTAAGGAATAGAAAAGAAACATGTGTAAACTATTTGGTACGTGGTAGGTGCTCAGCAAATGTCCATTCCCTCTCTTTGCAGTACATTCCTCTTTTGAAATTCAATACTTTACCAAGGCATTCGCCCTCTGCTCTGACTTGCTTTAATCCACCATCCTGTTTACCAGACGTGTGGTTGAGGGGGAAGAATGCAAGGCACTGAAGAGAGTTCTGGAGCATAAAAGCCTTTGTTTACAAATAACTTGGAACTACTAGATGGAAGATTATGTAATTTGAGATCACATTATTTAACGTTCATATGGTATTTGCATTTTTTCCAGTTATCTGTATTGAGTAGAGGGAAGTAATTTAGTTTATTAAAAAAACAAGAATTCAAAATTATTTTTAAAACTAACCTTCCAGTTTATTTTATTATTTTTTATTTTTCTTTAAGACGGAGTCTCACTCTTATCGCCCAGCCTGGAGTGCAGTGGCACAATCTCGGCCCACTGCAACCTCTGCCTCCTGGGTTCAAGGGATTCTCCTGCCTTAGCCTCTCAAGTAGCAGAGATTACAGGCACCTGCCATCACGCCTGGCTAATTTTTTTTTGTATTTTTAGTAGAGACGGGGTTTCACCATATTGGCCAGCCTGGTCTCAAACTCCTGACCTCAGGTAATCCACCTGCCTCGGCCTCCGAAAGTGCTGGGATTACAGGCGTGAGCCACCTTGCCTGGCCAACCCTCCAGTTTATAAACTGGATTTTAATCTGCCAGTAAATTTATTCAAGTAAATATGTGAATTGATGCATAAAGAGGTTGATTATCAAGTGTGTAAGAAAATGTTACCTATTAACTCTCTGATATTAATTTCAATAGTTAATTAAAAATAGTCATGTAAAGAAAGTTAATAATTATTTTAAAATGCAGAATGATTGCTTTATGAAAGGGAATGTTGTGGTTTACCAATGCAATCTTTTATAATTATAATATATAATTAAACATTGCAGTGTTTTCTGCCCATAAAGACAAATGTTGACTTTAACAGCTTCTACTTTAGCATAGTTTTATAGTTTTTCAAAACATGGAGTTTTTAAAACCTTAATATAAAAGCGAAAAAATAAAAATTATGGCAAATTAAGCTAATCTTTTCAATTAGGTAGTTTGGAAATTAAATTGCTGTAACTGATTTGTTGTATATGAAGCAAAACTTCAAGTGCACATTTCTGTTTTTAGTTTATCGGTCCTAAAAATGTGGCAGTTTAGCTAAGATTTTTGATGTGGGTCAGTGGAATTATTTTTAATTTCTACATAGAATATTTCACTTAAGATATTTTCTCATAATTTTTGTTGACAGTTTTAAAATTTATTCATTAAAATGTTATTTTCTTTTTTTAGACTTAGGAAAAACATATTCTCGGGGAAAAGACTTAATATTTTTGACATGACAGCGGTTACTAAAGAAGCACCTGAAACAGGTTTGTTAAGAATAACACTCTTTCTCCGGTGGAGAAACATTCCATCTTTCCAAGATGTCCTTAGTGTTCTAATGGTGTAATAGTTGGATATTTTAATATTCCATTCTGTCATTGGCCTGGAGCCTGCTTACGAATGTGGCAGTTGTTATAAGGAAAACTTGGGACTGTAACGTCCCCCCAAGCTGGGAAGGAGTCGAGAGACCAAAGTATAATTTGGGCAAGTCCAGCTTGGCAAATAGATGAGTTTACTAGGACTTACATACTGGACATTCCTGAGTAGCTCTAGAGTCACCCTGTCTCCCATTTCTAAGCTGCCTTTCAGCTAATGTTCTGGCTGTTTGCCTATTCCGTGTGTGCAATGACAGTGTTCTCTGATACATTCCCAGGTATGCCCAGGGATGTTTGGGTTCTCAGGGACACCTGCTCCTCAGCTAGGCACCATGGCCTTGGCTCCCTGCCCAGGCTTCAGGATCCAAGCAACATGCATAACGCTCTTAAGTAACCTGGTGGGGGACACATCACACTACAGTTGTCAACACTGCTAGTTTTGGTCAGGTTTCCCCCTTGAAATGTTGCATTCTTTGGGACAGTGGGAGGTAAAGTACTACCAATTACCAAATCCAGAGGTCCAGATCAGCTACCAATTTGGGTTAGAACATTAATAATCAACTACCATTTACAGTGTATCTCTACGCTATTACATAAAGATACACTGGTTCCTGCCCTTAGGCAGCTTAGAAGAGGAGATAGCAGTTACAAAATAACTTCCTGAAGTGACTTAGTGATTGTTCTGGAGATGGGAAGAACATTCAAGGAATATATTTAACAGTCCTGTAGTGTTTTCTTTGGGTAAGAAATTTGCCATTTTAAGTCTAAAAGAGAAATAAGAGTGTCCTCTTGCTTGACATTAAATTTAGTTTACTAGTAAAATAAACGAAGAAACTTAATACAAATGGTCTGTAGTGTATAAGTGATGAGCATTTCTAAAGAAAAGAAGTTCGTTTTTTGGATCTTGGTAGAAGTAATGTTGTATATGAACTTGGGAGGCTGAGACAATAGGATGGCTTGCGACTAGGAGTTCAAGACCAGCCTGGGCAACACATTGAGCCCCTTTCTCTAAAAAATAGAAAAAAAATTATCCAAGCGTGGTGGTGCATGCCTATAATCCTAATGACTTGGGAAGCTGAAGTGGCAGGATCACTGGAGCCCAGAATTCGAGGCTGCAGTGAGCTATGATTGTACTATAACACTCCTCCTAAGAATCAGAGTGAAACTCCATATTGAAGGGGGAAAAAAAAAGAATGTTGTATATGATAGATAAGTTCCTAGGCGGGCCTCCAAGGGCTCATTTAATGTTTCTACAGCTATTTATATGAACTTTTGATTTTCCCTCTATGTAATAGACTATTAGGGGCTGTATCTCATTCATGTATACCTACTCACGTGGCTTACAGATAATAGGAACTAGCTATCTTAAATCTTAAATTCTTTTTTGAACAAACTGTACTGTAAAATATGTATCTATAGAGGAAAGAAGTTAATTCAGTGTTTGTTCATTTGAACTGAAGGTGAAGCTAAAAGAACAACCCCCTTCTTGTATTACAAAAACTGCATTCTCTTGTGTATGATGAAAAGGAAGTGCAAAATGCATAGGGACAAGGAATCGCCTCTCCCCTGCTCAAATGGTTAAGCGTGCATCAGAAAGGAATTTGTTGGCTGGGCACAGTGGCTCACGCCTGTAATCCCAGCACTTTGGGAGGCCAAGGTGGGTGGATCACCTGAAGTCGGGAGTTCGAGACCAGCCTGGCCAACATGGTGAAACCCCGTCTCTACTAAAAATACAAAAATTAGCTGGGCATGGTGGCAGGTGCCTGTAATCCCAGCTACTCGGGAGGTTGAGGCAGGAGAATCACTTGCACCCAGGAAGCGGAGGTTGCAGTGAGCCAAGACTGCACCATTACACTCCAGCCTGAGTGACGAGCAAAACTCTGTCTCAAAAAGAAAAAAAGAAAGAAAGAAATTGGTTGTCAGGGCAGCTGCTATTGTCCAACCAAAAGAGACACTTGAAGATTCTTGAGATTCTTGAAGGAACCAGCTTACTTTTTAAAATGAAAAAATCTTATTTCTAAAACTGAAGTTAGTTGGCAAGGAAGCACTAAAGTTTTATGTATTTGATAAAACAGTATCAAATGATTATACTCCAGTGAGGACAATAGCACACAAATTTATGTAATAATTTACTTTAATGAAGGTACTGTGTGAATATGCTATACTTGCATGAGTCTAAAGAATGATTTTTGTTCCCAGTTAAATACAAGAATAGCAAAATGTGGAAACGTAAATTTAGCAATTGTTCACTGTTGTTTTCCCACCACCTGAAATAATACTGGAAATATAGTTGGCATTCAGTAATTTTTTTATTGACTGATTGAATGAGTTATTCTGTTCCATGATTCCCATGTCTTGTTCCCCACTAAGTTCTTACCACTGCTACAAAGGATATAGTCGTAGGCCCTACTAGTTATCCTAGAGTCCACAGGCAGCATAGTTTAACAGAAAGAGTGTTGGTGTTGTGTAGAACTGGATTCCAATTCAGATTCTGCCGCACTAACCTTTCCCCACCTGTAAAATGAGGGTTACTACATACATCTCAAAGATTAAATGAGGTAATCTGAGAAAAGTGTCAGGCACAGTGCCTGGAACATAGTGCATATTTAATAAATGCTTACAAATATTAGCAAGTGTAAAAATATAGTGATGATCCTAATGATGATGGAAAAGATATAGGTCAGTCAGTGACCACCAAGTGAAAGATAACTGAGACAATTAACTTATTTTACTGGTGTTATTGCTCTGTAAATGTGGCTAGTTGAGGCTGACAACTGATTGGTTCCCAGTATTAGATGATCTAGGCCAAAATACTTAATATCTACACACATTTCTGCACATAAAGCCTTGTAGAAATAGATTCAGAAAAAGCAAAATAGATAAAATAAGGCTTACCCAGGTAGAAGAGTAATTGAGGTATTTGTTGATATGCGTTAGTGGGCTTGGCAAAAGTGGGTAAAGAGGTAAGCTGGAGGATAGATCATATGCAGTCTATGCCTTTAAACCGGAAATTGTGTTCCTAGGAATTTGTTCTAAGGGAATATTACAGATATGCACAGAATACAAGGACATTTGTCACTATAGTATTTAAAAGAGAAAATATATAAATGATCAAAATATTCAGTAGTAGGGGATTAATTGTGAAAAAAGTAGATTACCAAACTATATGATCCTCATTTATTTTAAAAAGTGATATCACACAGAAAAAAATAAGAAAAAAATATTGGTAAAAATAACTAAAGAATAAAAATATAGGAAAAACGGTAGCCAAGGGATAGATACTGATACTCATTTTCTTTTTACAACTTTATTAAGGTATAATTTGTGTGCAACAAACTGCATATATTTAAAGTATATAACTTGACTAATTTTGACAAATGTATACACACATGAAAATATCAGTTATAATTCTGAACATTTTCATGAACCTCCAAAGTTTCCTTGTGTCCTTTTGCAGTAAATGCAGACACACACACCCACACACAGTACGTAGGCAACCTTTGATCTGCTTTCTGTTACAGTAGATTAGTTTGTATCTTTTTAGAACTATACATAACTGAAATCACTTAGTATGTACTCCTTTGCATTTGGCTTCTTTGACTCAGCATAATGATTTGAGATTCATCCATATGCTGTTACATGTACTAGTAACGCATTTTTATTACTGAGTAGTATACAGTTGTATGGATGTATCACATTTTTGTGCCTGTTCACCTGTTAGTGGACATTTGGGTTGTTTCCCAAGTTACAACCCACATTTGGCTATTACAAAGAAAGCTGCCATTAACTTTTGTGTACAAGTCTTTGTGGGGACATGTATTATCTCTTGGGTGAATATCCAGGGATGAAACGACTATGTTGAATAATAGATATATTTTTAACTTTTTAAGAAGCCATCAAACTTCCAAGGTGGTTGTACCATTTTATGTTCCTAGCAGCAGTAACTGGTGGGAATATGGCTCATTTTCAAAAGATGATCTGAAGTTTCAGAAGTAAATAAGTTATTGAAACATGTAATATGATAGTGGTAATTAGCCAACATGATAATACATTACTCATAGGGTTGGTTGTGAGAATTACATGCACTAATGCGTAAAATAAATGCATTTAAGTACAGAGGAAGTAATCAGTATTCATTAGCAGTTTTGTTATTCTGTTAATATAACTTCTTTGGTTGTTAACAGTAGTACATTTGTAACTAATTTTGATAGACTAAAGATCAACAGGCTAGACTTTAAAAATCAAAGTCACATATTCTACAAAAAACATTCACATTCATAAAAATACCCTTAAACAAAACACAAATTTATTTTTTCTTTCCAGTAGAGGGGGCAGTGATTACCTGGCATTGTTATAAAAGAAAAGTTAAGCTTGCCATTATTGTAGTTACAATTTTTAATATAATTTTTGCAGTTATCTCTCAGTAACTTTTTATTATATACTATTTAATTATGAGTATCAGGGTCTGAAAAATACATGATCCATTCAGGATTGGTTGTAACTTTTTCAAAAAGACACTTACATTGACTTGTTCTTATTTAAAATGTCTTTATTGTACAGACGCATCACCTTCACTTTGGGATGTGGAATTTGCTAAGCAGTTAGCCACAGTAAATGAACAACCCCTTCAGAATGGGTTTGAAGAGCTGATCCAGTGGACAAAAGAGGGGAAACTATGGGAGTACCCAATTAACAATGAAGCAGGTATGTGTTAATTTCAGGGGGTTATAAAATGTATTGAGTTTATTTCTGCCAGATACTTGCTTTTAGAGTGTAGATACTTACATGAATTTCAAAACCTTTTGTGGATATCTTCATGGTTCCCTAATATAAATGTGACAAGGTTTTTTAAAAAAGATGTTAGAATTTCACTTACTTTTAGATATTCGATAAGGAAAATGAAGAAGTAAAACTATATGGCAAAAATCCAGCGTGAATTTCTATGACATAAAAGGCCTGAGAACTACAAATGATACCAGTTTTCTAATTGCTAAACAGGATATTACTTGGTGGATCTTCAATAAATTACATAAGGCGTATGAGATTATACTTAAATTTTGGAGAACATTACAACTCTTTTTGTTTGTTTGTTTGTTTGTTTGTTTTTTTAAGACGGAGTCTCGCTCTGTGGCCTGGGCTGGAGTGCAGTGGCCGGATCTCAATTCACTGCAAGCTCCGCCTCCCGGGTTTATGCCATTCTCCTGCCTCAGCCTCCGGAGTAGCTGGGACTACAGGCGCCCGCCACCTCGCCCGGCTAGTTTTTTGTATTTTTTTTAGTAGAGACGGGGTTTCACCGTGTTAGCCAGGATGGTCTTGATCTCCTGACCTCGTGATCCACCCATCTCGGCCTCCCAAAGTGCTGGGATTATAGGCTTCAGCCACCACACCCGGCCGAATATTACAACTCTTAAAGTCTCATGCTGGTGTCCTTTAGTCATAAAACCATTGCATTAATGAGGTACAAGGAACTTGTATGAGCCACTCAAAGCAAAAACCTTAGTAGGCTTTGGAAATCTTTGCCCGCATAATACAGATGCTTTGAACTGGCAACGGAGTATCATCTACTTTACTGGGTATTTTTTGGAGATGTTACCTCTTCCTAAAGCAAAAGAAAAGCAGCATTACTATGCTATTTATTTTTTATGATACCTATGTTGTCATCAGTTAAACATTTTAATTGAGTTTATAGATGTATTTTTTTTTTTTTTTTTTTTCTGAGACAGAGTCTCGCTCTGTCACCCAAACTGGAGTGTAGTGGCCGGATCTCAGCTCACTGCAAGCTCCGCCTTTCGGGTTCACGCCATTCTCCTGCCTCAGCCTCCCGAGTAGCTGGGACTATAGGCGCCCGCCACCTCGCCCGGCTAGTTTTTTGTATTTTTTTGGTAGAGACGGGGTTTCACCGGGTTAGCCAGGATGGTTTCGATCTCCTGACCTTGTGATCTGCTCGTCTCAGCCTCCCAAAGTGCTGGGATTACAGGCTTGAGCCACCGTGCCCGGCCTATAGATGTATTTTGAATTGGAAAAGATTCATGGCTGGGCGCAGCTCACGCCTGTATTCCCAGCACTTTGGGGAGGCTGAGGCGGGTGGATCACCTGAGATCACGAGTTTGAGATCAGCCTGGCCACCATGGTGAAACCCCTTCTCTACTGAAAATACAAAATTAGCCGGGCGTAATGGCACATGCCTGTAACCCCAGCTACTCAGGAGATTGAGGCAGGAGAATTGCTTGAACCTGGGAGGCGGAGGTTGCAGTGAGCCAAGATTGCACTATTGCACTCCAGCCTGGGCAACAAAAGTGAAACTTCATCTCAAAAAACAAAAAAAAAAAGAGAAAAGATTCATTTGCTTTTAGGCTAAGATTAGCTAGAAGTTGGAAAAGCCTAAATAAGTCTTAGGAAAATGTAGTCCGTATTTTAACCTTCATTGATGTTACGGTATCATTGTAATATCTTAATTTTTGATAATCTTTTATTTGTTGGATTAATAGGTGGAATGGAAGCTTAAGTATCAGAAATATTTAGTCTTATATGTAAATAGCATAAAGTGTTACTTTTTATAGGAAAACTTTAGAGACTTTACAGATTCTTTTAGCAAATTCTTAATATTCTGTGTATTCATACTGTTTTTGCTTTTTGAGACAGAATCTCTCTCTGTCACCCAGACTGGAGTGCAGTGGCGCTATCTCAGCTTACTGCAACTGCCACCTCCCGGGTTCACGCAATTCTCATGCCTCAGCTTCCCGAGTACCTGGGATTAGAGGCATGCACCACCACACCCAGCTAATTTTTGTATTTTTAGTAGAGACAGGGTTTTGCAGTGTTGGCCAGGCTGGTCTCAAACTCCTGACCTCGGGTGATCTGCCCACCTTGGCCTCCCAAAGTGCTGGGATTACAGGTGTGAGCCACCGCGCCTGGCCTGTATATTCATATTGTACCTGCAATAATATAGAATACTGTGTTTCATGTATTACATAACCTATGTGTTGCTTAAAGTATGGTTTCTATGTTCTGGAAAGTATCAGGGTAAGGTAAAAAGACCAACGCCTTTTTAGTTGTGCAAACCTGAGTGCCAGCTCTGTCCATTTTAGCCATTTGCCTTTGAGGAAATTATTTAAGCTCCTGAGCCTCAGTATCTTCTTCTGTAAAATAATATCTGATTTAAGGAAAGATTTGGTTTACTCTTACATGTTTACATTTCATTATTTGAAGAAACTTGGGTGTTCCAAGTCCTCATGGTTAAAAACCTGATTAAAAAACCCAGTATTAGGCTGGGCACAGTGGCTCATGCCTGTAATCATAGCCACTTGGGAGGCTGAGGCAGGAGAATCACTTGAACCCAGGAGGCAGAGGTTGCAGTGAGCCAAGATTGTGCCACGGCACTCCAGCCTGGGTGACAGAGCGAAACTCTGTCTCAAAAAAAAAGAAAGAAAGAATTAAAAAAAAACAGTATTGAGGTATAATAATGTGACTTTATTCAGGAGAGTCAGTGAAGCATAGTGGTTTTAGAAGTTCAAGATCCTGAGTAAGTTACAGACTTGATCTCTCCAAGCCTCACTTCCTTCATCTCTAAAATGATGGGAATAATAATAGGACTCATTATACAAGATTGGTGTGAGGAGTAAGTGAGGTTAAACAAGTAAAGCGTCATCACCATCATCACCCCTGTTTCTACAGCAACAATATTGTGAGGGGGTTTGCTTCTGTAACGGTTTTCCATTGTATACTGTAACATTTTATTTTTCAAAATTTTACTTTATACTGGAACATTTTAAATCTTAAAATATTAATAAGGATCGTATGTATTATCTGGGAACCACCAAGTAGGGTGTTAGGAAACCATGAACTCATGGTATATTGTCATCCGCAGTGAAACACTTCAGTGCGTCAAAGTTTGATCAAACTGCAACGGAATTTATCTTAAATTTGACCTGGTTTCTGAGAAAATGTAGTTTCTAAAAAAGGAGAGAAGCATGTTTTTTTGGTCAGGTTGGGGAGATAAATGTGACAACTATCCACATGACACTTCATATTATTGATATTTCAGGGCTGGAAAAGGAGGTGGTAGGTAACTCATTTTCAGCTCCTTAAGGCATTGTTATCTGAAGTAAAAACAGGAAAGGACTATGGAAACTGTCACTTTGATCACTGCCCTGGGTGCACACTTAGAAACTTGTACTTTGAGAAACTGGTGTTGTAACCTGACACCTCAACAATTCAATCACTTTCTTTTATATTTCTTATACTTAAATGTTGAAATGAATGAAATACCTTTCTTTCCCTACTAATAATTAGCTTTATGAAGATTTATTTGGATTCTTTTGGGGAAAGATATTTTGTTTTGTTTTTAGTAGTATTGGAACATAATATTGAAAATGACAAAGTGACATGTGGTGTGTTTACAGTTTAGTTCGCAGTATGGTGTTTTTCCATTATATAAAAAATTAAGGTTTGTTGTTTTGCCACTTAATGCATATAAATTATTTTTCCAATTGAGAATAGCTTTTTTTTCTGTTTCTGTTTTAAGAGCTTGTTAGTCCCTTGTGCTTTGCCTTCATGGAGATTTACAAGCGCTATTAGATGGAATTGTTCTCACCTAGACTTGGCACTAGTTTGTATATTGGATTGTTAATGATCCATTTTTATTTTAGCCTCTACTTTGATTTTAACTAAATTTAATCACATTTATGCTTACCCAGTAACAGAGTGTTTCTAAGGCTGGTTTTTATGGGGGAGAGGGGATTTGTTGAGGGGGAGTGTTGGCTTCTTTCATATAACATAAAAGCATGATCCATGAAAGAAGAAAGTGGTAAGTTGAACTATATTGAAAATAAGACATTTGCACTGTGAAAGATACTGTTAAAATATAAAAAGACAAGCCACAGAGTAGGAGAAAATATTTGCAAAACACATATCCATGATAAAGGACAGGTATACAAAATACATATTAAAAATTCTTGGCCGGGTATGGTGGCTCACACCTGTAATCCCAGCACTTTGGGAGGCCGAGGCAGGTGTATCACCTGAGGTCACGAGTTCAAGACCAGCCTGGCCAACATGGTGAAACCCCATCTCTACTAAAAATACAAAATTAGCCGGGCGTGGTGGCGCATGCCTGTAATTCCAGCTACTCGGAAGGCTGAGGCAGGAGAATCACTTAAAGCCGGGAGGCGGAGGCTGTGGTGAGCCGAGATTGCACCATTGTACTCCAGCCTGGGCAACAAGAGTGAAACTCCGTCTCAAATAAAATAAAATAAGATTTAAAATAAAATAAAATATAAAATAAAATAAAATAAAAGCAAAATATGGCCGGGTGCAGTGGCTCATGCCTGTAATCCCAGCACTTTAGGAGGCCCAGGTGGGTGGATCACTTGAGGTTAGGAGTTTGAGACCAGACTGGCCAACATGGTAAAACCCCATCTCCTCTAAAAATCTCCTCTAAAAATATAAAACTTAACCAGGCTTGGTGGTGCACACCTGTAATCCCAGCTACTCAGGAGGCTGAGGCATGAGAATCTCTTGAACTCAGGACAGGGAGGTTGCAGTGAGCTGAGATCTCACCACTGCACTCCAGTCTAGGTGACAGAGCAAGACTCCATCTCAAAAATAAATAAATAGAAATAAAATGGGCTGGGTGCGGTGGCTTGAGCCTGAAATCCCAGCACTTTGAGAGGCCGAGGTGGGCAGATCACCTCAGATAAGGAGTTTGAGACCAGCCTGGCCAAAATGGCGAAACTCGGCCTCTACTGAAAATGCAATAATTAGCCAGGTGTGATGGCGGGGCCTGTAATCCCAGCTACTTGGGAGGCTGAGGCATGCGAATTGTTTTGCTATTGTGAACAGTGCTGCAGTGAACATACATTGCTTGAACCTGGGAGGCGGAGATCACGCCACTGCACTCCAACCTGGGTGACAGAGCGCGACTCTATCTCAAAAATAAATAAATACATAAATACATAAATAAATAAAAATAAAATGGCAAAATATCTGTTCACTTTACCAAAGAACATATAAGGATGGCATATGACAACATCATATGGGCCGGGCGTGGTGGCTCAAGCCTGTAATCCCAGCACTGTGGGAGGCCAAGGCGGGCAGATCACGAGGTCAGGAGATCAAGACCATCCTGGCTAACACAGTGAAACTCCGTCTCTACTAAAAAATACAAAAAACTAGCCGGGCGAGGTGGCGGGCGCCTGTAGTCCCAGCTACTCGGAGGCTGAGGCAGGAGAATGGCGTGAACCTGGGAGGCGGAGCTTGCAGTGAGCTGAGATCCGGCTACTGCACTCCAGTCCGGGCGACAGAGCGAGACTCTGCCTTAAAAAAAAAAAAAAAAAAGAAAACATCATATGTTGTTAGGGAATTGTAAATTATTTTTTCAAATAGCTAAATGTTTAGCTATTTGATTTATGTCTCCTTTTTAATTTATGTCTCCTTTTTAAAACTCTCATTTATTTGTGTCTCTAATTTGTGTTTTCTTCCTATTTTTGTATTTCCAACTCTCAGGTTCAGGGGTACATGCACTACTTTGTTATGTGGGTGAATGGAGTATCATGGGGGTTTGGTGTACAGATAATTTTGTCACCCAGGTGATCAGCATAATACCTGAAAGGTGGTTTCCCAATCTTCACCCTCCTCCTGCCCTCCACCCTCAAATAGGCCCCAGTGTCTGTTGTTCCCTTCTTTGTGTTATATGTACTCAGTGTTTAGCTTCCACTTATAAGTGAGGACATACAGTATTTGGTTTTCTGTTTCTTCATTAATTCACTTAGGATAATGGCCCCCAGCTCCATCCATGTTGCAGCAAAGGCCATGACCTCATTATTTTTGTAGTTGCATAGTATCCCATGGTGTGTATGCACCCCATTTTCTTTATCCAGTCCACCATTCATGGGCACCTAGGTTGATTCCATGTCTTTGCTATTGTGAATAGTGCTGCAGTGAACATACATATGCATGTATCTTTATGAAAGAATAATGTATATTCCTTTGGGCATATTCCCAGTAATCGGATTGCTAAGTTGAATGGTAGTTCTGTTTTAAGTTCTTTGAGAAATCTCCAGACTGCTTTCCACAGTGGCTGAACTGATTTACATTCCCACCAACAGTGTATACGCGTTCCCTTTCTTCTGCAACCTTATGAGCATCTGTTGTTTTCAACATTTTAATACTAGCCATTCAGACTGGTGTGAGATGGTATTTCGTTGGGTTTTGATTTTCATTGCCTGGATGATCCGTGATAATGAGCATTTTTCATATGTTTGCTGGCCATGTGTATGTCTTCTTTGGAGAAGTGTCTGTTCATGTCCATATGCCCATTTTTTAATAGGGTTGATTGTTTTTTGCTTCTTCAATTGTTTGAGTTCCTTATAGATTCTGGATATTAGACCTTTGTCGGATGCATAGTTTGCAGATACTTTCTGTCATTCTGTAGGTTTTCTGTTTATTAAAATTTTTTTGCTGTGCAGAAGCTCTTTAATTAGGTCCCACTTCTCAATTTTTGTTTGTGTTACAGTTGCTTTTTTTTTTTTTTTGAGACAGAGTTTTCGCTCTTGTTGCCCAGGCTAGAGAGTGCATTGGCGCGATTCAGCTTACTGCAACCTTTACTTCCTGGGTTCAAGTGATTCTCCTGCCTCAGCCTTCCAATTAGCTGGGATTAGAGGCACCTGCCACCATGCCCAGCTAATTCTTTTTGTATTTTTAGTAGAGGCAGGGTTTCACCATGTTGACGAGGCTGGTCTTGAACTCCTGACCTCAGGTGATCTGCCCGCTTCAGCTTCCCAAAGTGCTGTGATTACAGTAGTGAGTCACTGCGCCGGGTCTACAGTTGCTTTTTTATTTAGTCATGAAGTCCTTGCCTGGGCTTTGTCTAGAATGGTATTTCCTAGGTCTTCTTGTAGGGTTTTTATACTTTCAGATTTCACATTTAAGCTTTTAATCCGTCTTGAGTTGATTTTTGTATATGGTCAAAGGTGGGGGGGTCCAGTTTCAGTCTTCTGCATATGGCTAGTCTAAGGCTAATTTTTGATATGCTTTCCTAGAGTAATTCTCAATTTAGAGGCCTCAGTGGGCAAAGAAGATCAGGACGAAAGTTAATCACACTTTGGTTTTTATTCTTTAATTGGTTTAAACTTTTTCACTTCTTACGTGTCCTCTGGGGTATCTGGAATATGTGCTGTAATATGATCCAACAAGAACAGTGAGAAAAGTTCTAATTACCATAAAACCCTAAAGAAGGGCTCTGTTATTTGGGCAAGTATAGTGTGGAGAAAATTAGGGGAGGTGTAAAGATTATTAGGTATGTGCTAACTGAAAGATAGCAGGATTTGTTTGTTGTTTTAGATGAGATTATGGCCTGTGAACAGTAGCCTTAAAGTACTGACAGGAAAATAAATAATAGTTTTGATAATACATAGAGGTGGAAACAACAATTCAACGTGAAAATGACTGAGTTTGGTTCAGTGCTCTACTATGGCCTTCTCAAAAATAATTGGTCATTGCTATTAACTGGAATTTACCCTTTATTTGTTGTATCATATTTTAGAAGTGTATTCAATATTTAAAGCAGAATTAGACGTAATTAACCTGTCACCTTGATTGTGCATCATATAGGATTTCCTTATGTTTAATGTTTCACTGTCTCTTATGTTTTTTTTTACTGTATTGTGCTACTTTGGTTTATTAAAAATATTTTAAATTACGTAAATAATAATGAAAGTTTACTTGCAAAAAAGTCAAATTGTGTGAAAGAATATGTACTTTACTCCTCGGTTCTCTTCTTCTTTTCCTGAAATAACCATTGTCAATAGTTTGATACATGTCCTCTCAATCAACATTAAATGGCAGTTACACATTTATCTGCTGGTTTTTTTGACTTGTGTGGGAACATACCATACATATATTGTCCTGCAGTGTGTGTGTGTGTGTGTGTGTGTATTTTTTTTGTTAGCAGTATGTCTTGAAAGCATTTCCTTGTCAGTACATAGAGATAGAACTTACTCATTTTATAGTTCTATATGTCCGATTGTTACGAATGCAGACTATAATTTCTTTTGCCATTTTCCTTTTGAATGATGGAGCTATAGTAGATCCTTTTACACATGTTCTTGTGTACATGTTTGAGTACTTTCAATTCAGAATAGGTATATTTTAAATGGCAATAAATACTTACAAAGTCTCTTCTGAAATGATAGCCAGTCAACCAACTATGTAAAAATCCTATTTCTCCGCAGCCTAATACTGGATATTGTTAATCTTTCAAATGTTCTGGATAAAAGATGATATCACTGGTGTTTTTATTTGCATTTCCCTGATTGATAACCAGATTACACATCTTTTCATATGTTTATTGGCTATTTGTACTCCTCTGTGACTTACGTTTTTATATCCTTTGTTTCTGTTGGGCTGTTTGTTAATAGCGTTTGTAGGAACTCAATATACTACGGATTTAATTCTTAAACTCTTACATGTGTTGGAAATATGTTTCCCAGTTTGTCTCTTTGCCTTCTTTTAAAATAATTTGACTTTAAAAATCATAGTAAGCATTTAGTTTAATATAAAAGGTAATAATATAAAGCACAAGTCTTATAAAGCAGTTCTTTTTATCACCTATTAGACCTGTTCTCAGAGCCAACAGTTTTTAATCTTTGTGTTTTATTTTTTATATTTCTAAGTTATATGCTTACTTCTATCTACTTTAGATGTCATCTAGTGTATGTATCTTCTCCTCAAGTTTCCAGTGTAGATATATTACAATTTTTTGTAAGACCTGAATTCATTGTTTACACTAATATGACTATGGACAGTTGTGTGGGGTGTTGTTTTGTTATTTGGGGTTTTTTGAGACAGGGTCTCACTCTGTCACCAAGGCTGGAGTGCAGTGATAGGATCATGGCTCACTGCAGCCTGACATTCCTGGGCTTAAGTGATCCTTCCATCTCAGCCTTTCTAGTAAGGAGGACCACAGGCACACCACCATGCCTGGATAATTTTTTTTTTTTTTTTTCTAAAGATGAGGTCTCACTATGTTGCCCAGGCTGGCCTCAAACTCCTGGGCTGAAGTGATCCTCCTGCTTTGGCCTCCCAAAGTGCTGGGATTACAGGTGCGAGCCACTGTTCCCAGCCTGGAAAATTGTTTAATGGTAAGACAAAAAATGTACTATTTTTTTTTTCCTGTTCCCACCCAAAGTTAACAATTGCTTTATTTTTCTTTGTATTTGCTTTGTTTTTCCTTGAGTCTCTAACTAGGTTTTTCTACATTTCATAAAGCCTCTCAAATTCACATGCACAAAAATATTGGATTTCCTGTTAATTTTGTTTTTTGTCCATGGGTACCTGGAGCTCTTTGTCTGTAGCTGTCATCTATACCTAGGTCTTCTGGCACAGCTGTCTTCCTATCATTTTGCCCTCCTCCTGGGACTCCTGTCTCTTCTATGTTGGATACCCTTTCTTTATGGACCACATATTTTCTTCTCTATCTCATTTTGTTGAAGCACATGCTTTGAGACACTTGATCTATAAAATGCCTTTCCTCTATCTTGGTACTTTTTTAATGGTTTACTTGAGGATGAAATTCAAGATTGGAAATAGTTTCATTTCACAATAAACTTTTCCTCCATTGTCTTTCTTGCTCTGTCACCCAAGCTGATGTGCAGTGGCGTGATCTTAGCTCACTACAACCTCCACCTCTCAAGTTCAAGCGATTCTCCTGCCTCAGCCTCCTGTAGCTGGGATTACAGACATGAGCCACTACTCCTGGCCTTTTTTTTTTTTTTTTTTTGAGACAGAGTTTCACTCTGGTTATCCAAGCTAGAGTGCAGTGGCGCGTTCTTGGCTCACTGAAGCCTTGACCTCCCAGGCTCAGGTTATTTCCCACCTCGGCCTCCCGTACAGGCGCTCACCACCATGCCTGGCTAGTTTTTTATATTTTTATTAGGGATGGGGTTTCACTATGTTGCCCAGGCTGGTCTTGAACTGCTGGACTTAATAAGCAATCCACTCACCTCATCCTGCCAGAGTGCTGGGATTACAGCCGTGATCCACGTGCCCGGCCACTCCACCGTCTTATGTTGTTGAGCATGCTTTTGCCGTTTTTTTCCATTCTTCTCCTAGATTCATTGTATGTGATCTCTTTTATTTATTTTTTTGGTAACTTTTAGCATCTTCTTTTCGTAATAGTCATAAGTTTCAGGTGGGTTATCCTTGGAAAGGGATTATATTTGTTTACAATCATTGCTCTAGACATTATTAGATAATTTTAATCCAGTAACTTCGTTTTTCAGTTCTGGGTAAATTTTCTTGTATTATTTGATAATTTCAGCCTCCCAATCTTTTTCTTTTTCTCCTTTTGTTGTATGCTTTGGGGACATTCCTTAACTATTATCTTACAATCTCTCCATTGGATTTTTGTTTCTGATGCCATATTTTTAACTTCCAAATGCTTCATTGGGCTGGGTGTGGTGGCTCATGCCTGTAACCCCAGCACTTTGGGAGGCCGAGGCAGGCAGATCACCTGAGGTCAGGAGTTCGAGACCAGCCTGGCCAACATAGCAAAAACCCATCTCTACTAAAGATACAAAAATTAGCTGGGCATGGTGGTGAGTACCTGTAATCCCAGCTACTCAGGAGGCAGAGGTTGCAGTAAGCTGAGATTGCACCATTGCATTCCAGCCTGGGTAACAAGAATGAAACTCCCTCTCAAAAAAAAAAAAAAAAAAACTAAATGCATTGTTGTTGTTCTTTTTAGTATTAGATTTTTTCCCCAAAGTGTTGAGATTACAGACGTGAGCCACTGTGCCTGACCCAGTTTCATTTTCTTGAAGGCTCTGGGCTATAAATGTCACACATCACTTCTGTTTAGGTTCTGCTGGTAATAATTTAAACATATGCCCGTGCCTAACCCAGAACGGGCTAGGAACTGTAATGTTGCCGAACAGCCCTGTACAGGTTTTTTTCTTTCTTTTCTTTTAAGAGGTATAGTGTCACTCTGTCACTCATTCTGGAGTGCAGCAATGTGATCATAGCTTACTGCAGCCTCAAACTCCTAGACTGAAGTGATTGATCCTCCTGTCCCCAACGTTCCAGGTACTAGGACTACAGGTGCGCACCACCACGCCTGGCTAATTTTTAAATGTTCTGTAGAGACGGGGGTCTCACTTTGTTGCTCAGGCTGGTCTTAAACTCCTGACTTCAAGCTGTCCTCCTGCCTCGGCCTCCCAAAGTGCTGAGATTACAGACATGAGTCACCATCCCCTGCCCATGCACATGTTTAGTTCTTTTACCAAGATAAAAGGCCAGAATGGATTTGAGAGATAGGTATCAGTTCCTGCCAACATGTCTGTCACTTATGTTAGACACTTTCTTAAAATGTCTATTGTTCTTTGAATGGTTTTTTATACTTGAAAGGAAGCCATGAAAAGCTGTTTGTTAGATGCGTGTGAATGGATGGGACTAGTTAACTGGTAGCTTCATTTGAGAGGAATTGGGAAGGAACCTCTTCATTTAGGGACTTTCGTAACTCCATATTTATAATTCTTCTCACTGAGTTTCTCCAGTGAGAAATCTTCCAACCACTTGACGCTATAGGCGTTGGCTGTGAGATAATTTAGAATGTTTAGAATGTCTTTAGCGAATAGAGATTTAATTTGTACATAGCTCTGTAGCCTTTTTCTATTTATCTAGAACTTATTTTTGTATATAATGTACGTTCTTTATTGCTCTTTTTTTCCTTTGGGTGGGGGAAAGGGATTGGGGATGAGGGGAGTGTCTCATCATTCAGCATACAGACTTTCACTTAATTCTCCTCTTATCAATCCAACAACTTATTTCCTCTCCATTTTAATTTCTCCAAAAAGTAAACTGCTCATCTTCTTCAGGAGTGGAGGAGGATACGCAGCTAGAGGTGTATGTGGGAGATGGGACACTGGAAATCTAACTGTTCCCTAAACCCATTTTCAATTAATCCTCCTGGTTTTTGTTCCTTATCCCTACTCATAACTTCAGTGGTACCCGATTCCTCTATTCTTGAAGTTTTTTTGAAGTGTTTTTGCTTCTTGTCTTCCTCTTTTACAGATAGTTTTGGTATCCTCTCCTCTGCTAAGTCAGTTACTACTCATGTGTACACTTTGCATCTTCTACAGTTTTACTGCCATCTCTTGTCTGTTACTGTTGCTTTTTCTTTTCATCTTTGTGCTTTTGTACTTTTTACTCTTTTTGTGGCCATTTGGTAGGTGTCACAAGGGAGCAGAGATTTAAGCATGGGTTCAGTGTGCCACAGTTTAAGTCCTTGCTGCTTATCTTTTGTGTGTGTGTGTGTGTTGTTTTTTTTGTTTTGTTTTTGAGACAGAGTCTCACACCCTGTCGCCCAGGGTGGAGTGCAGTCGCGCAATAACAGCTCACTGCAGCCTTGACCTCTGGGCTTAGGTGATCCTCCCACCTCAGTCTCTTAAGTATGATAGCTGGGGCGGGGCACAGTGGCTCACGTCTGTAATCCCAGCACTTTGGGAGGCCGAGGGGGGGCGGGTCACGAGGTCAGGAGTTTGAGACCAGCCTGGCCAACATGGTAAAACCCTGTCTCTACTAAAAATACAAAAAGTAACCGGACCTGGTGGCAGGCGCCTGTAATCCCAGCTACTCTGGAGGCTGAGGCAGGAGAATCGCTTGAAATCAGAAGGCGGAGGTTGCAGTGAGCAGAGATCGTGCCACTGTGCTCCAGCCTGGGTGAAGAGGTGAAACTCTGTCTCAGAAAAGGAAAAGGAAAAAAAAAAAGTATGACAGCTGGGGTGACAGGCACATGCCACCATGCCTGGTTAATTTTTTTGTATTTTTGGTAGAGGTGGAGTTTCGTCAAGTTGCCCAGGCTAGTCTTGAGCTCCTGGGCTCAAACAGTCTACCTGCCTTGGTCTCCCAAAGTGCTGGAATTACAGGCATGAGCCACTGTGGCTGACCTTGCTGCTTATCTTTTAGTAAGATAATTTAGAATGTTTAGAACGTCTTTAGTGAATAGAGATTTAGTTTGTATATAGCTCTGGAGCCTTTTTCTATTTATCTAGAACTTATTTTTATATATAGTATACCCTCTTTATTGCTCTCTTTTTTTTCCTTTGCATTATATGTGCTAGTACCACTTGACTGTCATTCATTCATTGATTCATTCAGGAAGGATCTATTCATTCTGCCCTCCTGGAGCATTCTAAGTTAAAAAGACTGTTGATCTATGTTATCTTCTATTCATACAGCCAATCATACTTTTGAAAAAAATTAATATTACCAAGATAACATTAACCATCCTTTTTACTTTCAATCTACCTATGCGGTGTTTAAGGTGAATTTCTTATGAACAACATATAGTTGGTTTATGTTTTTATATCCACTGTGCCAATCTCTTGTCTTTTTTTTTTTTTTTTTTTGAGACGGAGTCTCTCTCTGTCGCCCAGGCTGGAGTGCAGTGGCCGGATCTCGGCTCACTGCAAGCTCTGTCTCCCGGGTTTACGCCATTCTCCTGCCTCAGCCTCCCGAGTAGCTGGGACTACAGGCGCCTGCCACCTCACCTGGCTAGTTTTTTTGTATTTTTTAGTAGAGACGGGTTTCACCATGTTAGCCAGGATGGTCTCGATCTCCTGACATCGTGATCCGCCCGCCTCGGCCTCCCAAAGTGCTGGGATTACAGGCTTGAGCCACCATGCCCGGCCGCCAATCTCTGTCTTAATTCATATACTTAGATTATTTACATTTAAAGTATTATTTTTTGTTCATTTTCTCTATTTCTCGTTCCTCTGTCTTTTCTTTTTTCTTTTTCTTTCTTTCTTTCTTTTTTTTTTAGACAGAGTCTCACTTTCTTGTCCAGGCTGGAGTGCAGTGGCACAATCTCAGCTCACTGCAAGCTCTGCCTCCCGGGTTCAAGCAGTTCTCCTGCCTCAGCCTTCTGAGTAGCTGGGACTACAGGCGCATGCCATCATGCCCAACTAATTTTTGTATTTTTAGTAGAGACGGGGTTTCAACACATTGGCCAGGCTGGTCTCGAACTCCTGATGTTGTGACCCTCCCCCCGCCCCCCCACCACCACCCAGCCTCCCAAAGTGTTGGGATTACAGGCGTGAGCAATCACTCCCAGCCTGCTCTGTCTTTTCTTGGCTCTTCTTTTTTTGAGACAGGGTCTCACTCTGTTGCCCAGGCTAGAGTGCAGTGGTGTGATCACAGCTCACTACAGCCTCGACCTTCCAGGCTCAGGTGATCCTCCCACCTCAGCCTTTCAAATAGCTGGGACTACAGGCATGTGCCATCACACCTGGCTACTTTTTTGTATTTGTTGTAGAGACAGGGTTTTACCATGTTTCCCAGTCTGGTCTTGAACTCTTGGGCTCAAGCAATCCCCCTGCCTCAGTCTCCCAAAGTACTGGGATTATAGGTGTGAGCCATGATGCCTGGTCTCTTAGCTTCTTATGAGCTGCCTGAACATTTTTCACGATTCCATCTTGTTTTATTTATGTATTTAAAAATATTTTTAAAGTGGGTTACCATTGTTTATGAAAATATTCATTAGCGACCGGGTGCAGTGGCTCACACCTGTGATCCCCGCACTTTGGGAGGCCGAGGCAGGTGGATGACCTGAGGTCAGGAGTTCAAGCCAGCCTGACCAATATGGTGAAACCCTATCTCTACTAAAAATACAAAAATCAGCTGGGCATGATGGCAGGTGCCTGTAATCACAGCTACTGGGGAGGCCGAGGGGAGAGGATCACTTGAACCTGGGAGATGGAGGTTGCAGGCAGCCAAGATTGTGCCACTGCACTCCAGCCTGGGCCACAAGAGCGAAGCTCCATCTCAAAAGAAAAAAATAATCATTAGAAATAATTGCTATCCTATTTATTTTTATTTATTTATTCATTTATTTTTTGAGACAGAGTGTTACTCTGTTGTTCAGGCTGAAATGTATTGGCTCAATCTTGGCTCCCTACAACTTTTGCCTCTCAGGTTCAAACAATTCTCATACCTCAGCCTCCCAAGTAGTTGGGATTACAGGCACATGCCATCACGCCTGGCTGAGTTTTTTGGTGTTTTTAGTGGAGACAGGGTTTCACCATGTTGGCCAGGCTTGTCTTGAACTCCTGACCTCGAGTGAGCCACCTGCCTTGGCCTCCTGAAGTGCTGGGATTATAGGCGTGAGCCGCCACACCTGGTCTTGCCACCACATTTTTAACATTTACGGCATGCTAGGCATTGTAAATGAACTTTATATAGAGTTTGTGTCTATTTGATCTTTACAAAAATGCCGGCAAGGCACTTTTGAGAACTTTTAATTCTCAGTATTGTGCCTGAGGAATCTGCTGCTCAGAGAAGTTAATTAGTTGGTCCAAAGTCACTGTTGTTAAATTGGTGGGCAAAGCTAGGTCTAACTCCAGGCCAGGCGCTGTGGCTCATGCCTGTAATCCCAGCACTTTGAGAGGCTGAGGCGGGCAGATAACTTGAGGTCAGGAGTTTGAGACCAGCCTGGCCAACATGGCGAAACACCGTCTCTACTAAAAATTAAAAAATTAGCTGGGCGTGGTGGTACGTGCTCGTAGTCCCAGCTACTCGGGAGGCTGAGGCAGGAGAATCATATGAAACCCAGAAGGCAGAGGTTGCAGTGAGCTGAGATCACGCCACTCCACTTCATCCGGGGCAACAGAGCAAGACTCCAACTCAAAAAAAAATACAACCTAGGTTCTAACTCCAAAGTTCATGCCTTAAACCATAATATTATATTACCGCAATATTATTTTTATGATGTAGGTTTTATATTTAAAATCATAATGTAATGTATTTTGTCTCATTTCCTAGGTTTTGATGATGATGGTTCAGAATTTCACGAACATATATTTCTGGAGAAACACCTGCAGAGCTTTCCAAAACAAGGACCAATTCGCCACTTCATGGAGCTGGTGACTTGTGGCCTTTCCAAAAACCCATATCTTAGTGTTAAACAGAAGGTTGAGCACATAGAGTGGTTTAGAAATTACTTTAATGAAAAAAAGGACATTCTAAAAGAAAGTAACATACCGTTCAATTAAGACCATGGAAATTTTTATTTCAAACAATTAGAGATGGATATGACAACTAAATAAAATAATTTTACTAGAGTTTGTATATGTTATGTTGATTATTACATTTGATTTGGCTGGTATAAGTGTTACATTGTTTTAAAAAATATGTTGGTAACCGAAAAATATTCTTGCATGAAGAAAAGTCATCAGTATTCATAGGTTCAAAAGAATATCTGAGAATTAGCAATGCATTTAAGACAACTCCTCCTGACCTTTTTCTTTTCACTCAGTGACTGTACTTCTTTGAAATACAATAGAATTGCTGGATGATATCACAGTACTATGTTATAACAGTTGAGATGATTTATAGACAGATATGTATGTACATATTTTTATTTGTTTACATTTGTACATACTTATATTTTACACTAAATTAACTACCCTCACCTAAGTCTGGGTCACTATAGATAAATTAATCTTGTAGAAATAAAGGGCTTATTCTAATCCATTCTAGTACTTTAGGTCTTCATGCCAAAGTTAGAATTATTTCTTTTCCATTATGCTGCTGAGCAGTGTGACTCAACTTTCATACAATTCAAAGGAATGAGAGCCAGGAGTGGCTCATGTGTATAATCCCAGCACTTTGAGAGGCTAAGGCAGGAAGATCACTTAAACCCATGAGTTTGAGACCAGCCTGGGCAACATAGGGAGAGGAGACCCTGTCTCTACAAAAAATTTAAAAATTAGCCAGGCCTGGTAGCATGCACCTGTAGTCACAGCTGTTCAGGGGCCTGAGGTAGGAGGATCCCCTGAGCCTAGGGGGGTTAAGGCTTCAGTGAGCTCTGATTGCACCACTGCAGTCTAGCCTGAGTGATAGAGCAAGACTCTGTCTCAAGAAAATGTTTTTTAAATTTTTTTTTTTTTTTTTTTGAGGCAGAGTCATACTCTGTCACCCAGGCTGGAGTGTAGCGGCGTGATCTCGGCTCACTGCAACCTTCACCTCCAGGGTTCAAGCAATTCTCCTGCCTCAGCCTCCCACGTAGCTGGTATTACAGGTGCCCACCACCACGCCTAACTAATTTTTTTGTATTTTCAGTAGAGATGGGGTTCCACCGTGTTGGCCAGGCTGGTTTTGAACTCCTGACCTCAGGGGATCTGCCTGCCTCGGCCTCCCCAAGTGCTAGGATTACAAATGTGAGCCATGGCGCCTGGCCTAAATTTTTTTTAAGGTTTAAGGATTCTTAAAAAACTCAAAACAAGATTTAGTTGACAGCAGTCCCAAGCTAATAGTGTTCCAGGTCAACAGGAACCATGTGAAGGAATCCACCATAACCACAGGCTTCAAATGGCAAAACACACAAGGAAGCAGAACCATGAATGTGTACCAACAGAAACGAGAACAGAATCAGACTCATAAAGCCTCTGGAGCCAGAATATAAAATGTGTAAGATAGAATGAATATTGAGCAGGATGCTTTAAAAGTGACCAAGCAGATTTGAAAAACATTAAAAAATTTGGCCTTCTCTTCCCAGTTCTTCCTAAAGTTGAGAAAAGCTGGGTTGAGAGGATGAAAAAAAAAAAATTAGTGGAGTTAAACAGTAGTAAAGAAGTATCCATATGCAGCAGAGAGAAGCAAAGAGGAAAGAAATAGGAAAGGGAAGTAGAAGAGTAACATTTGTACAGTCATATTGCCAATAGGAAAGAAAAGAGAAAATAGGTCAGAGGCTAACTAAATAGTTTTTATTTTTTTCATTGAGACAGAGTCTCGCTCTGTTGCCCAGGCTGGAGTGCAGTGGCACGATCTCAGCTCACTGCAACCTCCACCTCCCAGGTTCAAGCGATCCTCTTGCCTCAGCACCCCCTAGTAGCTGGGATTACAGGCACGTGCCACCATACCCGACTAATTTTTGTATTTTTTAGTAGAGATGGGGTTTCGCCATGTTGGCCAGGCTGGTCTTGAACTCCTGACCTCAGGTGATCCACCAACCTCAGCCTCCCAAGCTGCTAGGATTACAGGCGTGAGCCACCGCACCCGGCCTCTAAATAGTTAATGGGTGAGAGTTTTTTACAATTCATGAAAGATATTAATTCACAGTTAATCAACAATCCGTTGGCCAGGTGTGGTGGCTCATGCCTGTAATCCCAGCATTTTGGGAGGCAAAGGTGGGCAGATCACTTGAGGCCAGGAATTTGAGACCAACCTGACCAACATGTTGAAACCCCATGTCTACTAAAAATACAAAAATTAGCCGGCCATGGCGGTACATGCCTGTAATCCCAGCTACTTGGGAGGCTGAGGCATGAGATTTGCTTGAACCCAGGAGGCGGAGGTTGTGGTGAGCCAAGATCGCCCCACTGCACTCCAGCCTGGGTGACAGAGTGAGACTGTGTCTCAAAAAGAAAAAGAAAAAACCAACAATCTGTTGGTCATGTATAGAAACTGCTCCCAATACTTTTTTTTTGCAGTACACATGGGACACTGAAAATGTTTTATTTTTATTTGGGTGTTTAGTTTGTTTATATTTATCACAGTTATTGATATATTTGGAATGTCTTTCAGAAATGAGGGCTAAATGCATTTGTCAAACAAAAACAGTTGGCTACCAGCAGACTCTCGTTAAAAGACTCCTAAAGTTGCACCTCAGGCAGAAGAGAAGTGATTTTAAATTTAAGGTCTGAGATGCAAAAAGAAATGGTGGATGAATAAAGTAGTGAATATGCTGCTGGCTCACTCTCTTTCAGCAGCCTGCTCTGCCTCATTGTTCAGAGTGTAATGTCTTCTCTATAAACTCTCTGCTCTCTATTGCCCTTCAATAAGCTGTCTGCTATTAAGAAAAAAAAAAAGTAGTGAATATATATGTTAATTCTAAGCACTAATAAAACAGTCATACCGTATGGGATTAATGAAAATATATGACAGTAGAATATGTCCAAGTGGATTATTTATTTATTTATTTATTTATTTATTTATTTATTTATTTATTTATTTTTTGAGACAGCTTCCACTCTTTTTGCCCAGGCCAGAGTGCAATGGCACGATCTCTGCTCACCACAACCTCCACCTCCCGGGTTCAAGCAAATCTTCTGCCTCAGCCTCCCAGGTAGCTGGGATGACCCAGCTGGGATTACCTAGCTGGGATTACCTCCCAGGTAGCAGGCACACGCCACTACGCCTGGCTAATTTCTTATTTTTAATAGAGACGGGGTTTCACCATGTTGGCCAGGCTAATCATGAACTCCTGACCTCCAATAATCCACCCGCCTCCACCTCCCAAAGTGCTGGGATTACAGGCGTGAGCCACTGCGCCGGGCCGGATTTTTTTAAATGTCAAGTGATAACACTATTTACTAGAGGTACATATAAAGCAAGAATACAGAAAGGTTGAAAGTAAAAAGGAAAAATATACCAGACAAATGTTTAAAGAAAGCTGGATAGCTATATTAATATCAGGAAAAAAAACAGTCTGAAAAGACATTAGAGACTTAAAAAAATTCTATTTATCAGAAAAATACAAAGTTGTATGTACCTAATAACACGGACTCAAAATATACAAGGCAAAAGCTGATAGAAATACAAATCTACTATTATGATGAAATATTTTAATGTAATAATTGATGAACTCAGCAGACAAACAGAAGCTTTGCTATACCTAATTATCTTGACCTAATGGAAATTTTTAGATCATTACACAGTGATCTAAATAGCTGCAAATACATTTATTTCAAGCACATACATTTACAAATCAATCATAAACTTAGCCATAAAGCACACCTAAACACATTTCAGTGGAATGTAGAACATGTTTCCCAACTACATTGCAATTAAGTTAGAGACCAGTAACTGAATGCTAACCAGAAAAACTCCATATGTTCAGAAAATTTGAAACCCTTTTAACTTACTCGTAGGCCAAGGAAAAAAATGTTCAGGCCAGGCGCAGTGGCTCACGCCTGTAATCCCAGTACTTTGGGAGGCCGAGGCAGGCAGATCACCTGAAGTCAGGAGTTCGAGACCAGCCTGGTCAACATGGTGAAACTTTGTCTCTACCAAAAAATACAAAAATTACCCGGGCATGGTGGCACATGCCTGTAGTCCCAGCTACTTGGGAGGCTGAGGCAGGATAATCACTTCAACCTGGGAGGTGGAGGTTGCAGTGAGCCAAGATCGTGCCACTGCACTCCAGCCTGGGCAACAGAGTGAGACTCCATCTCCAAAAAAAAACCAGAATGAAAATCAGTGAAGTAAGGTTATAGTCTTAAGATACGAGAAAAGGAACAAGTGGTTTTTTTTTTCTATCTGTTTTGTTGTTGTTGTTTTTGAGACAGAGTCTTGCCCAGGCTGGAGTGTGGCACATGGCTCACTGCTGCCTTGACCTGGGCTCAAGTGATCCTCCCACTGCAGCCTCCCATGTAGCTGGGACCACTGGCTCACACCACCATGCATAGCTAATGTTTTCATTTGTAGAGACAGGGTCTCACCATGTTGTCCAGGCTGGCCTTGAACTCCTGGGTTCAAGCTATCCTCCTGCTCAGCCCCACAAAGTGTTGGGATTGCAGGTGTGAGCCACCATGCCTGGCCTACATGAAACATATGCTTATTTGGTTTTGATTTTTACACTTTTATGATGCCAAGATTAACCCCCATTACCCTCCAAAAAGGAACATCCTACTAGCTTCACATTACAACTGGAATATTAACACAATGTAAATAGAGAAAACAGAGATGGGGTGATTAGGAGATTTAATAAGAATAAATCTTAAGGGGAAATAGAATGAAACGTATAAGGTAAAGGCAGAAGTTAATAGAAATAGTATAATTGGTATAATAGGATCCATAAAGTCAAACACGGATTCATTTTTTAAAAAAGAATACATTTCTGTCCAGATTTATTTTTTTAAAAAGCTGGGTGCAGTTGCTCGCATCTGTAATCGCTGTGACTTGGGAGGGAAATGGGAGGATTGCCTAAGCCCAGGAGTTAGAGGCTGCATGAGCTATGATCGTGCCACTAGACTCCATCCTGAGTGACAGAGCAAGACCCCATATCTGAAGAAATATATATTTTTAAACTATTCATGTTGTAAAAATTAAGATATTTATTTTTCAAGAAGCTATTATGAACAATTTCATGGCAACACATTTCAAAATTTCATGGGCAAATTACTCAAAACTATGTTGTCAAAATAATTTTAAAGGAAAAATGGAATAATCATTAAAGAAATTTGATTGATATTTTAAAATCTTCCCAGAACACAAACACTAAACCCAGAGAAGTTTTCAGGAACGTTCTACTGAACATTCAGGAAAAAAATAATTCCAATTTTATGTAAATTATTCCAGAACATAGAAAAAGAGGAAGCACTCCCCAATTAATCTCAATCATGAAGACAAATTTGAAAAATCCAAAGCAAGATAGTAAAGCAAATTCAGCAATAACTAGAAATCATTATCAAGCTGAGTTTGTTCCAGAATGTCAGGGTGGTTTAACAATGGAGGAAAAAGATCACATCTCAAAAGATGCAGGAAAAAAGGTTTGGTAAACCTTGGCAGCCATTTATAATTTTTTTTAAATTAATTTTAGAAAGCTTGGAGTAGAGAACTCTTTTAATAAGTGGCATTTACAAAAAGCCTACAGCAAATATCTTACTTTATGCTGAATTACTAAATGATTTCCTTTAAGATTATAAACAAGAGTGGGATAATCACTATCATGATTTCAACATTGTACTGGGGGCCTAGCATATGCAGAATAGCAGGAAAGAAAGTGATTAGGATTGGAAATCCACCCTATAGTAACGCCAAGTAAATCACAACCTCTCTTTGAGTGTGGATGAGACCTGAGACTTGCTTCCAACGACAGAATATGGCTAAGGTGATGGGGATAGTCACTGCTTTGACTGGTTCATGTTGTATGGCAAAAGTAATGGAATAATTACTCTTGCGATTATGTGATGTTACAGAAGATTCCTTTGTAGCGGACCAGAGTGCACCATCATGTTGTAAGAAGGCCCGTGAATGAGCCACCTGGCAAGAAACCTTGGGGACAACTAGGAGCTGATGGAAACCCCCAGCTGACAGCCAGAACAAGGCAAGGACTCCATCCTACAGCCTCAGCTGAATCCTACCAACAACCATCTGAACTTACAAGAGGACACTAAGTTTTAAAAAGGACCACAGACTGGCTGTCACCTTGATTACAGCCTTGTGAGACCCAGAGCAGGAGACCAACAGGAACTGTGAGATAGTAAGTACATGTTTTAAGCCACTAAGTGTGAGGTAATTCATCATGCACCAGTAGATAGCTAGTAAAGGAAGAGAGAAACCTGATTAGAGACTAGATTACATAGAAAACAAAAGAGTATCTATGACTAACTCATAAGAATTAACCATTTATTTGGCACTTCTACAGTTGCATTTCTATATGCCAGCAACAAACAGGTAAAAATATAATTTATAAAAAGTTAACATTTACAGTAGCATCAAAAATATAACTAAATAAAATCTTAATAAAATATATGCAAGAACAGGCTGGGTGCAGTGGCTCACACCTGTAATCCCAGCACTTTGGGAGGCCGAGGTGGGCGGATCATGAGGGCAAGAGATTGAGACCATCCTGGTCAACATGGTGAAACCCTGTCTCTACTAAAATACAAAAAATTAGCCAGGGATGGTGGCATGTGCCTGTAGTCCCAGCTACTCGGAAGGCTGAGGCAGGGGAATCGCTTGAACCCGGGAGACAGGTTGCAGTGAGCCAAGATGGCGCCACTGCACTCCAGCCTGGCGACAGAGCAAAACTCTGTCTAAAAACTGTATATATATGTGTGTGTGTGTATATATATGTATATATGTATCTATATGTATATATATGTGTGTATAGATATATGTGTGTGTATATATATATACACAAGAACATTATGAAGAAGTTTTAAAACTTTAATGAAACATAGGTTAGTAATAAAAATAATGAGATTTAGGCTGGACACGGTGGCTCATGCCTGTAATCCCAGCACTTTGGGAAGCCGAGGCCAACAGATCACCTGAGGTCAGGAGTTCAAGACCAGACTGGTTAACATGGCAAAAGCCCATCTCTGCTAAAAATACAAAAGTTAGTTGGGTGTGGTGGCACACGCCTGTAGTCCCAGCTACTTGAGAGGCTGAGGTGGGAGGATCACTTGAACCTGGGAGGTTGAGGTTGCAGTGAGCTGAGATTATGCCACTGCGCTGCAGCCTGGGTGACAGGAAGACTCTATCTCAAAAATTAATAATAATAAAGAGATTTAATTGGGTAGGTAAGTTCTAGAGTAGAGGCTCAATATCATGAAGATGTTACTTCTTTCCATATTAATCTCTAGATTTAATGCAGTTCCATACAGAATTCCAACAGGATGTTTTTTTCTTTTTTGAGATGGCGTTTTGCTCTTGTTGCCCAGGCTGGAGTGCAGTAGCACGAGCTCGTCTCAGTGCAACCTCCGCCTCCTGAGTTGAAGTGATTCTCCTGCCTCAGCCTCCCAAGTAGCTGGGATTACAGACACATGCCACCATGCCTGGCTAATTTTGTGCTTTTAGTAGAGGCAGGGTTTACCATGTTGGTCTGGCTGGTCTTGAACTCCTGATCGGAGGTGATCCATCCACCTTGGCTTCCCAAAATACTGGGATTACAGGCGTGAGCCACCATATCCAGCCCCAGTAGGATTTGTCATGGAACTTCATAAATGTATTGTAAAATCATCATAGGGAGAAGCAGAGAACCAAGAAGAGCCAAAATACTCTTGAAAAAAGAGGACAAGGTGAGGGAGTTGCCGTAACTTGTAAACTATCAAGACTTATTATAAAGCTATAATATAGCTTTATCTATAATTAGACACGATACACACAGATAGTTAAATATAATATCTATAATTATATAATATCTATAATATATATAATATCTATAATTAGACACGATACACACAGATAGTTAAATGGACTAATGGAACAGAATAGAGAACACAGAAATAGAACATTAGTATATGGAAATTTGACATGTGACAAAATCAGTGCTATGGTTTTGCATTAGTCCATTTTCATACTGCTATGAAGAAATATCCAAGACTGGATAATTTATAAAGAAAAAGAGATTTAATGGACTCACAGTTCCACATGACTGGGGAGGCCTCACAGTCATGGTGGAAAGTGAAGGAGAAGCAAAGGCACATCTTACATGGTAGCAGGCAAGAGAGCGTGTGTAGGGAACTGCTCTTTATAAAACCATCAGATCTCGTAAGTCTTATTCACTATCACAAGAATAGCATGGGAAAATCCCACCCTCTTGATTCAGTTACCTTCCACTGGGTCCCTCAGACGACATGTGGAGATAATGGGAGCTACAATTCAAGGTGAGATTTGGATGGGGACACAGCCAGACCATATCAGGTTTGAATATGCCCTCCAAAACTCATGTTGACCCTTCATTCCCAATGTGGCAGCATTGAGAGGTGGGGCCTTTAAGAGTTGATTGAATCATGAGGGCTCTGCCCTTAGTGGATTAATCCACTCATGGATTAATGGATTAATGGGCTATCATGGGAGGGCACCAGTGGCTTTATAAGAGGGAGAATCTTTAGCATAGCATGTGAGCATGCTCAGCTACTTTAGAACTTTGTAGAGAGTCCCCACCAGCAAGAAGGCTCTCACCAGACATGGCTCCTTGACCTTGACATCTCAGCTTCCATAACTTAGAAATAAATTCCTTTTCTTTATAAATTACCCAGTTTCAGGTATTCTGTTACAAGCAACAGAAAATGGACTAAGATAGTTGGCATTGTAGATCAATGGGAAAAGGGTGGCTATTCAATAAATGGTGCAAAGACAATTGGTTATCCACATGGAGGGGGAAAAATGGATTCTCTGCTTCATACCATACATACAAAAAAATCCAATTCTTTGGATTTATGATTTAAATGAGAAAATTTAAAATGTTTGAAGCAGGCTGGGTGCAGTGGCTCACACCTGTAATCCCAGCACTTTGGGAGGCCGAGGTGGGTGGATCACTTGAGGTCAGGAGTTCAAGACCAGCCTAGCCAACATGGTGAAACCCCATCTCTACTAAAAATACAAACAGTTAGCCAGGCATGGTGCCGTGCATCTGTAATCCCGGTTATTCAGGAGGCTGAGGCAGGAGAATCACTTGAACCTGGGAGGTGGAGGTTGCAATGAGCCAAGATCACACCACTGCACTCCAGCCTGGGCAACAGAGGGAGAATCAATCTCAAAAAAAGTACCATTTATAAATCTATGGATGGATCTTTTCTGAAGATCCTTTGCCTGGAGAAAAAAATAGTGTATTAAAAAGCTTTGGTCCAAAACAAATTCCTAAAAATCAAGTAGAAGGGCTGGGTGTGGTGACTCACACCTGTAATCCCAGCACTTTGGGAGGCTAAGGTGACAAGAGCAAAACTCAGTCTCAAGAAACAAACAAGAAAAGAAAGTAGAAGACAAACAACCCAAAAACATAGTGGGCAAATTCCATAGCATTTCATACATATCATAGAAGAAAAAATATCAGTGGCTAATAAAGATATAAAAGAATGCTCAGGGAAATGCAAATTAAAACCATATTGAAACCATTTGTATACCCCTTAGATGGTCAAAAATTTAAGTTAGGTGATACCACTTTTACACTGTTGGTGGCAGTGTAAATTGGCAACCCCTGTTTGGAATTACACAGTTATATTTATAGTATATGTGCTATATAATATATAATTATATAACATTTATTTCATATTCATATTAAACAAGTATATGAATATATATAATTGTGTGTATGTATTATATATTTACATATATATATGTAATTACATAATTTATGAACAATCAATCCTGTTCCTGGAGAACATACCCCCCCAAAAAAACCTCTTGCAGTTGAGGGCTAGGAAGCAAGTACAGAAATGATCAAAACAGTACAAATCAAGGGAGAATGTGCCTAAGACCTAGAGAACTGGTAATAATTTGTGGTTTATCCATGCAATGGAACACTATATGGAAGTGAAAATGATTGAAATAGAGCTATACACATCATCATACATGAATTTCAGAAACAATGCTGAGTGAAAAAGTAAGTTGCAGCAGAATGCATGCAATATAATAGTATTTTATAAAATTCAAAAGCCAAATTATGAATATACTTTCTTAGCTATAAATGTGATAAAACTATAAAGAAAAGCACAGGAATGATCAATACAACACAGTGATTGAGGAGGGACACACAGGAGCTTCAGTAGTACGATGATTCTGTTCCTCAAGTTGAATGGCAGTTTTGCAGGTGGTCATTTCATCATGCTTTTATGTTATACTTATTATATGATGAATATAATTATACTACAATATATGTTATACACATTATACATTATATTATACATATTTTGTATGTAGCAGTGTTTCATAATATTTTAAGGAATGAATGGAAATGGGCACATAATGAAGATATGTAGTGCTTAGCCATCAGCAGAGACTCAGAATTATCAGATTCCAAGATAACTCCTATACAAAAATAAGCAAACAAAGGCCATGTTATCTAGAATGAAAAGACCATCCATATTCCAAAACTGAGACAATCAAATAGGGAATCCCTCTTTTAAGAATAGCATTTGTTATATGCTTGGAAGTGTTTTGAATCAGAAATTGGTTGTGAATAAATCTTCTCCTTATTAATAAAATATAAGCTTGTTTTTAATGTCATATTATCCCTGCTGAGAAATTAAAAATCCTGGAGGTAGGCCAGCCGCGGTGGCTCATGCCTGTAATCCCAGCACTTTGGGAGGCCAAGGCAGGCAGATCACTTGAGGCCAGGAGTTCGAGACCAGCCTGGCCAACATAGTGAAACTCTGTCTCTAGTAAAAATACGAAAATTAGCTGGGCATGATGGCAGGCATCTGTAGTCCCAGCTACTCGAGAGGCTGAGGCAGGAGAATCACTTGAACTCGGTAGGTGGAGGTTGCAGTGAGCTGAGATCACACCACCGCACTCCAACCTGGGCAACAGAGTGAGAAAGAAATAAATAAAAATTAAAATCCTGGAGGTAGTATTACTTGTAACCTCAATCACTTATTAATCAACCTAAATTTAATCCTTGATTTTATAATATCTTTCTGTAGAATTTTGTTTTGGTTTTGCTTTGTTTTTAGGAAAGACAGGTGATAATTCTGTTAGGGGATGATCATTGGTATTTTAAAAGATAAGACATTTGCTGAGAATTCCTTAAATTTTTCCAATTTTCACTAGCCAGTGATGACATTGTCCCTTTTTTGCAGATAGCTTTGAAAGATGATGATACTGCCACAGTTGGGACCATGTTGTTAAAAACATCCTTTGTTTGACCATTTACACATTTGGTTCTAAAGAATGTATTGTCCTTAGATTCTTGGTTCTAAAGAATGTATTATCTTTTTTTTTTTTTTTTTTGCAAGGAGTCTCACTCTGTGGCCCATGCTGGAGTGTGGTCTGTAATCTCGGCTCACTGCAACCTCTGCCTCCCGAGTTCCAGCCATTCTCCTGCCTCAGCCTCTCAGGTAGCTGGGATTACAGGCACCCGCCACCACGCCCGGCTAATTTCTGTATTTTTCGTACAAGACAGGGTTTCACCATGTTGGCCAGGCTGGTCTCGAACTCCTGACCTCAAGTGATAATGCCCGTCTTGGCCTCCCAAAGTCCTGAGATTGCAGGCACCAGCCACAGTGCCTGGCAAGAATGTATTATCTTAAGATTCTTGTCTCATTACTATTCTTAAAATTGCTGTAAAACTTGCTTAAGTAATTAGCTTTAAATTATGTAAATACAGACAACAAATCTCTCTTAATCCTAAAGGTGCTTTTAAAATTCATGCATTTATACATGTATGCAAATTGGCTACAAATTGAACAGATTTTATTCTAAGTGACCAAATCTTAAGGAGCTTTAGAAGATACATTAATTCAAGGACTAAGCAGTTTCTGAAAACAGACTGATTTACTGTGCTTCTTAGTATTTCCTCAAACTAGAATATGAGCGATGGTGGCAGAGGAAGGAAGTAGCTCATACTTGGAAGAACAAACAGTTGCTAGAATATGCTTGTGGTTTAGAGCTTCTTTCAAAAATCCTGTTAGCTGCAAAAGAAAGGAAGGACTAATATTTTCCACGATTTCAGTAACATCTTTATGAAGATGCTCCTTTTGAATGTAGTACAGAAAGTTAGAAAACAGTTAGGCATGGTATCTGACATAGTGCCCCTTAGGGAGCGTTTCATATACAGACGGTCGGGGGCTTACGATGCTTTGACTTAAACGTTTTCAACATAATAGTTCCAAAGGTGATGCACATTCAGTAGTCTCCATACAACTTTTCTGTTTTTCATGTTCAGAATGTTGTTCCCATAAATTATATGAGCTATTCAACACTTTCTAATAAAACAGGATTTGTATTAGATGACTTTGCCCAACTGTAGGCTGATGTAAGTGTTCTGAGTGTGTTTAAGGTAGGCTAGGCTAAGCTCTGATGTTCAGTAGGTTAGGTGTATTAAAAGGACTTAGGATGTTTTCCCTTCCCAATAAACGCGTCCTAAGGCAGGAAGCACCTGTATCTGATAGAGGTCTACCTTTACCAATTTAAACTGTGACAGATTTAATGTTCCTGTCTTGCTTTTACATTGGAGAGCAACAGCAGATCCCAGATAAATACCGAAGTTAGCTTTGTGTGCTTCACTATTTATTGAACAGTTCAGAGGGCAAGGAAGCAAAGAGAAACGCTCAGAGTGTGTCTTTGCTTGCTAGCTCCTGAATTCTTAACAATTCTACAGCACTCCGAAGCGGGGAAGGGGGGCAAGATGATTTACATCTCAGACGGACAAGTGTGGACAGCCAGAGTCAGTCTCCATGGAGATTATCTTTGATAACAGATTTCTTCGGGGGAATAGCCGAGTTTGTGGTTTTGTTTTTTTAAAACTCTGCTTCAGCAAGATGTGAAAAGAAGCAGCTATGGAAACTCACCTGATTCCAGATACAGTGATGGAAGAGGGCCGCCGGGAAACCCTCCCCAAAAAATGGGTAGAATCAATCATCTGCATGGCCCCAGTCCTCCTCCAGTGGCTGGTGGATGAGGAAGGTAAATGTCCACTCTAAGAAGCAGACAACTCGACATGCGCATTCATAGCGAAGGAATCCATCAAGAAGTGGAAGGCTGGCCATGTTGGAGCAGTAGATGAATGTCTATGTCTAAACAAGGACTGCTCTGTGTCCTCACAGATGAACTAGGTCCTGCTAGGAATTCCCTCTGCAGGGAACTGGCCTGATTGACTTGCAGTTCCATAAATGCACATGTTTGCCTCATTACCTTTTTTGTATAGTTTATTAAAGTATTAATATAGGCCGGGCACAGTGGCTCAAGCCTGTAATCCCAGCACTTTGGGAGGCCGAGACGGGCGGATCATGAGGTCAGGAGATCGAGACCATCCTGGTGAACATGGTGAAACCCCGTCTCTACTAAAAAAAATACAAAAAACTAGCCGGGCGCGGTGGCGGGCGCCTGTAGTCCCAGCTACTCGGGAGGCTGAGGCAGGAGAATGGCGTAAACCCGGGAGGCGGAGCTTGCAGTGAGCTGAGATCCGGCCATTGCACTCCAGCTTGGGCGACAGAGCGAGACTCTGTCTCAAATAAATAAATAAATAAATAAAGTATTAATATAGTTTTAATAAATAAATATTCTTAGGTTGCAAAAAAAAAAAAAAATTCTGGCCGGGAGCAGTGACTCACGCCTGTAATCCCAGCATTTTGGGAGCCCAAGACAGGCAAATCACGAGGTCAGGAGATCGAGACCATCCTGGCCAACATGGTGAAACCCCCTCTCTACTAAAAATGTAAAAAATACAAAAATTAGCTGGGCATGGTGGTGCACACCTGTAGTCTCAGCTACTTGGGAGGCTGAGGAGAATCTCTCAAACCTGGGAAGCAGAGGTTGCAGTGAGCTGAGATTGTGCCACTGCACTCCAGCCTGGTGACAGACCAAGACTCTGGCTCAGGAAAAAAAAAAAAAAGCAAAAAAAAAAAACAAATAAAAACCACTCTACAGTGGCCTTCCTATATTTTTATCTGCTTTTTTTCTGTTCTCTTCTCTGCTTTGGAGTCAGAAACTTCAGTTCAAATCCCTGCCATGTCAATATAACAATCTTTCAGCCTGTTTCCTCCTTCGTAAATGATGGGTATAATTTCCATCCCACAGGATTTGTGTTAGAATTGAGTGAGGTAATGTATTAATACATACTACATGCTTCAAAAATACTATCCGTCTCTTTCCACATGGTTGTCAGAACTCCAGTGCCATGATGGATACAGAGTGAGCCATTTTCTTCACTGTCCACTATCGATTTGCGAATGGCAGCTTGCTGCTTTTACATTTTCAGATCTAGTTAACATTACCTTCCATCAGTGAAATAGAATACTTAATCTTTATTATGTGTTTCCCTGAGTTTCCAATATCTTTAAAGTTATTTTATCACTATTTTAAAAATCAGTTTTGTGAACTCTTGCTTTTGCATGGAGGAAAATGGGATTGTCAGACATTGAAATGGGATGATTGGTTCTCTAATTTCTCTGTATTCAGTCCTACACTTAATAGCTTCAAGCTATCTCCTAGGAAGACAGGACTCTGGGTATGTCCAAATGAGTAGACATCCTTAATGAGTTTTCTCTGTTGTATGTTGTAATATCTTTTTGAGTGTTCCAGAGAACTGAATAAAAATGATCTCTCCATATTAACTATATGATAATGGTAAACATCTGTGTGGTACTTTGCATATGAAGTGTTTTCACATATATCACTCATTCATGAATTTGTTAAGCATTTACTGAGCTCTGTTACATGCTATGCCTTTACTAGACACCAGAGTATAGTATACTGAAGTACTCCTTGACCTTGAGGTGTCATCAAAAATGTGACTTCCCAAGAAACCTTCTCCTCCTGCTTTGTTAAGTCACTCTGCCCTTCTTATTGTCTAATACCACACTCTGTCTCCTTTATGATATTTTCTGTGTATGGGTTGTGTCAGTTTCTGTCCTTTCTTGAGGTCCTGAATGTAACACCTAGCTATTGCTAGGCCCAAGATAGACACTCAGTAAAACCAGTTGAGTGATTGGAAGAATGGATGAAGGCAACATGCTCATAGGGAAGAGACAGGCCAAGATTCATTGCTACACAGTGTGATGGGTGCCAAGGCAGAGAGGTGGGTTGAGGGCATTGTGTTAGTCTGTTTTAAGCTGTTATACCAGAATACCAGAGATCGGATAATTTATAAAGAACAGGAATTTGTTTCCTCACAGGTCTGGAAGTCAGAAAGTCCAAGATGAAGGCACTGGCAGGTTCAGTTATCTGGTGAGGGTCTGATCTTTTTGCTTCCAAGATAGTGGCTTGACTGTTGCATCTTGAGGAGTGGGGGACGAATGCTGTGTGCTCATATAACAGAAGGCAGAAGGACAAAAGGGGATGAACTCCCTCTTTCAAGCCCTTTTATAAGGGCATCTAATCCCATTCACAAGATAGGAGCCCTTGTGGCCTGATCACCTTTTAAAGGCCCCACCTCTTAATACCATAAATCACTTTAGCAACACCTAAATTTTGGAGGAGACACACTCAAACAATAGCAGGTATAAAAGACAAGCGTTTAATCAGACTATATGTCAGTTGATAATTTTTCCTTCCCTGCAGGAGACCTGTCTGTGAGTGGCTGGGAGACCTGTTTAATTCTGGGGTATAGAATTAAGATGGCCGTCTGCCTGTAAGTAGAAATAAACTGCATTCTCCCAAATCAGCTTTGTTCATAATAAAAGTAATATTCTGGCCTCCCTATACCATACTCTTTCTTTCTTTCTTTCTTTCTTTCTTTCTTTCTTTCTTTCTTTCT
>NC_045455.1:75843690-75877429 GCF_002776525.5 Piliocolobus tephrosceles
TTTCTTTCTTTCTTTCTTTCTTTCTTTCTTTCTTTCTTTCTTTCTTTAATTTTTTATTTTTTCTGAGACAGAGTCTTGTCTGTGGCTGCAGGCTGGAGTGCAATGGCATGATCTTGGCTCACTGCAACATCTGCCTCCTGCTTTCCAGTGATTCTCCTACCTCAGCCTCCCGAGTAGCTGGGATTACAGGCATGTACGACCATGCCCAGCTAATTTCTGTATTTTTAGTAGAGGCAGGGTCTCACTTTGTTGGCTAGGCTGGCCTCCAACTCCTGACCTCAGGTGATCCGCCTGCCTTGACATCCCAAAGTGCTGGGATTACAGGTATGAGCCACTGCGCCCAGCCTATTAGCTACTTCTTAAACAGTTCACAACTTGGTTCAAGAAGAGGTAGGCTATCTGTTGCCCCATCCTCTCCTTTTTTTTGCTTTTATTTTGAGACGGAGTCTCATGGCCCAGGCTGGAGTGAAGTGGTGCTATTTCAGCTCACCACAACCTCCGCCTTATGGGTTCAAGTGATTCTCCTGCCTCAGCCTCCAGAGTAACTGGGATTACAGGCATCTGCCACCATGCCTGGCTAATTTTTGTATTTTTAATAGAGATGGGGTCTCACCATGTTGACCAGGCTGGTCTTGAACTACTGACCTCAGGTGATCCACCCGCCTCAGCCTCTGAAAGTGCTGAGATTACAAGCATGAGCCACTGTACCCGGCCGACCTTTTTTTTTTTTTTTAAACTGAATACCTAATTGTTATGTTATTCTTTTGTCTGTTATTGCTCTCCTTAACACATATAAAATAGACCAAACTGACATGATCATATTTTAGAAAAATACATTTTTTTGGAAAAGGAAATGGGAAAAAAGATAAATGGCTTAATTTAAGAAAAAAAATTAAAAATGGCTTAAATTGTCCACTTAGCATAGCATAGAATTAGAAATCCCAGTCTTTATGGCTGCCCCCCCCACCAAAAAATAATAAATGGCCAAAAAATGAAATGAAATCAAATCAAAGTCTTTCATGACTCTCTTCCTAATATTATCAGTATGAGGAAACTTAATAGTTCTGAAAATAAAGATGTAAATTGCTGCAGAACGTACAATAGGATAAAGTCATACTAGCCAAAATGTGGAAACAACCCAAATGTCATCCATGGATGAATGGATAAACACAATGAGCTATATTTACAATGGACTATGATTCAGCCTTAAAAAGAAGTGCAATTCTTGGCTGGGCACAGTGGCTCATGCCTGTAATCCTAACACTTTGGGAGGCCAAGGTGGGTGGATTATGAGGTCAGGAGTTCAAGACCAGCCTGGCCAATATGGTGAAACCCTGCCTCTACTAAAAATACAAAACTTAGCTGGGCATGGTGGCACACACCTGTAGTCCCAGCTGCTGGGGAGGCTGAGGCAGGAGGGTTGCTTAACACCTGGGAGGCAGAGCTTGCAGTGAGCCAATATTGTGCTGCTGTATTCCAGCCTGGCAATAGAGTGAGACTCCCATCTCAAAAAAAAAAAAAAAAAAAAAAAAAAAAGAACAAGAAGTGCAATTCTTATATATGCTACAACATAGATGAACCTTGAGGAAGGACATTATACTAAGTGAAATAAGCCAGTCACAGAAGGACAAATATGATTCCGCTTATGTGAGGAACCTAAAATAGGCAAATTCATAAAGACAGAAAGTAGTTTCCAGGGGCTGGGGGTAGTGGGGAATAGAGAGTTAATGTTTAATGGGTATCGACTTTCTGTTGGGATGATTTTTTTTAAGTTCAGGGGATGGATAATGGTGATGGCTACATAACAATGTGAATGTACTTCACACCACTGAATTGCACACTTAAACATGGTTAGGATGGTACATTTTTGTGTATTTTACCATAAGAAAAAAAATTTAGGGCTGGGCAAGGTGGCTCACACCTGTAATCTGAACACATTGGAAGGCCAAGGTGGAAGGATCATTTGAGCTCAGGAGTTTGAGACCAACCTGGGCAATATAGTGAGACCCCATCTCTAGAGATTTTTTAAAAATTACCCAGCAGTGTGTGCCTGTGGTCCCAGCTACTCAGGAGGCTGAGGTGGGAGGATTGCTTTAGTCTGGGAGTTCAAGGCTGCAGTGAGCGGTGATTATACCACTGCACTCCAGCCTGGACAACAGAGCAAGACCCTGTCTTGAAAAAAAAGAAAATTAGTATGATAAAGCACAGACCATGTATATAATAAAGATACTTCAACCATTTGAAGGAGTGTTTTGTTCTCAAGCCACATAGAGAACTACATATAATCACAGAAAAAAGCACAGGATCCAAGAAAGCTGGAAGAGCCGGCGTTTGGTGGCTGAGGTCAGCAAAGGTGACTGCTCTGTTCATGGCATCCCATGGGTACTTATCATCATCTTCATAGTCACCACCGGCAGGGTCCTTCTCAACAGACTGACCTTGTGCTGTGAATATCACATACATTATCACTGAATTTTTGAAACACTTTATAAAGTAGGCATTATTCCCATTTATAAGAATTTAATACCTTTCTGAAATTTCCTAAGTAAGTGGTGCAGCCAGCACTTAAACCCTACATCATCAGACACCAAAAGTCAAGTACTTTCCTTAGCACATCCCAAGAATAGCTTTCAAGAAGAATTATATGGATAATCTGGAGTAAAAGGAATAGGAACTTCTTCATTTAGGTCAGTGAGATGTGCTGACAAGATGACCACAAATGCAGGAATGTTGGATGGTAATTAATATTTAGATAAGAAATCATTAAAGAGTGGAATCGCAATGCAAGTTTCTGGGGCTACTTCAGTAGAGCTGTTTGGAACTGATTGAGGGAGCAAAAATTAAAGCCAGAAAGCTCAGTGGAGCAAATGTCACAGTGGCCACAGAGAAACACAGATTTTCAAAATGAGATGCTAAGTGAAAAACAGCAACTGAGGAGAGAAGTAATGTTTCCAGCATCACAATGGGCATAAGGAGAATTGATCTTTTATACTCAAGGTGAGCTTGTAGTAATGCAAGGACTGGTGATTTAGGCCACTGAGTTCTGGCTCTGAGCACATGTCTAATCCCTAAACCTTCACTAAGAGGGAGGCGAAGGGAGTCAGGTGTGCCACATGTCTGCTACTGAAAAATGCCTAGATGGGAAAGGCGTTTGAAATATTGTCCTAAAATGAAGTTTCTGAGTTAGATGAGCCGAATTTCACCATGTGTTCACTGTTATTACTGTGTATAAAATCAAGAGATTTAAATGAGATTAAGATCTTTGATTAGCTTTCCGAGATACTGAAAACTAAGAACCAGGGCCAAGTGTGGTGGCTCACACCTGTCATCTCAGCACTTTAGGAGGTCAAGGTGGGTGGATCACTTGTGATAAGGAGTTCGAGACCAGCTTGCCCAACATGGTGAAACCCCATCTCTACTAAAAATACAAAAAATTAGCTGGGCTTGATAGCAGACGCCTGTAATCCCAGCTACTCAGGAGGCTGAGGCAGGAGAATTGCTTGAACCTGTGAGGTGGAGGTTGCAGTGAGCCAAGACCATGCTACTGCACTCCAGTCTGGGCGACAGAGTGAGACCCCACCTCAAAAAAAAGAAAAGAAAACTAAGAACCAATTACCTCTGCCGCATAGATTGAGTTTGGTTAATGTGCTGACATACTGAGCCTCAAACCGGCATATATAATCTCTGGTCACTTCTACACCAAAGCTGTTACCCTAACTTGGCAGTGAAGGCCAAGAAAAGTCTGGAATTATGAAGCATGGAGGCTAGAATTTCAAAACTAAGAAAAATATCTTTTTCCCAAACACTTTCATTTTATAGGTGTGGAAAGTTGAGGCCCAGGGAGAGTATCTTGCCAGCAATTTTGTAGTTAATTCATGGCAGAACTGAGATGGGACCTCAGATCTCAGATCAGAGCCCTTTCATTCTATCATATTGCTCTTTACATAAACCAGTAGCTTAAGCAGGTAAGAATTATTCTCTGAATGAACAACAGTGAATTCAATTAACACATAAGATAAAAGAAGAAGTGGGTGGCTGGCTGGCAAGATGGCCGAATAGGAACACTTCTGGTCTGCAGCTCCCAGCAAGATCAACGCAGAAGGCAGGTGATTTCTGCGTTTCCAACTGAGGTACCTAGCTTATCTCATTGGGACTGGTTAGACAGTGGGTGCAGCCCATGGAGGGTGAGCAGAAGCAGGGTGGGGAGTCACCTCACCCGGAAAGTGCAAGGGGTCGAGGAACTCCCTCCCTTAGCCAAGGGAAGCTGTGACGGACTGTGCCATGAGCAATGGTGCACTCCGGGCTAGATACTATGCTTTTCCCGTGGTCTTCACTAGCTTCAGACCAGGAGATTCCCTTGGGTGTCTACACTGCCAGGGCCCTGGGTTTCAAGCACAAAACTGGGTGGCCGTTTGGGCAGAAACTGAGCTAGCTGCAGGAGTTTTGTTTTGTTTTTTTTTTTTTTCCATACCCCAGTGGCTCCTGGAATGCCAGTAAAAACTGTTCACTCTCTGGAAAGGGGGCTGAGGCCAGGGAGCCAAGTGGTCTAGCTCAGCAGATCCCACTCCCACAGATTCCAGCAAGCTAACATCCACTGGCTTGAAATTCTTGCTGCCAGCACAGCAGTCTGAAGTTGACCTGGTATGCTTGAGCTTGGTGGGGGAAGGGGCATCCACCATTACTGAGGCTTGAGTAGGCAGTTTTCCCCTCACAGTGTAAACAAAGCCACTGGGAAGTTCAAACTGGGTGGAGCCCACTGCAGAGCCACAAAGCCACTGTAGCCAGACTGCCTCTCCAGATTCCTCCTCTCTGGGCAGGCATCTCTGAAAGAAAGGCAGCCGCCCCAGTAAGGGGCTTACAGATAAAACTCCCACCTCCCTGGGACAGAGCATCTGGGGGAAGGGGCGGCTGCGGGGACAGCTTCAGTAGACTTAAATGTTCCTGCCTGCCAGCTCTGAGGAGAGCAGCAGATCTCCTAGCACAGTGCTGCAGCTCTGCTAAGAGACAGACTGCCTCCTCAAGTGGGTCCCGGACTCCCATGCCTCCTGACTGGGAGACATCTCCTAGCAGGGTTGACAGAACACCTCATACAGAAGAGCTCTGGCTGGCATCTGGAGTGTGCCCCTCTGGGATGAAGCTTCCAGAGGAAGGAACAGGCAGCAATCTTTGCTATTCTGCAGCCTCCACTGGTGATACCCAGGCAAACAGGGTCTGGAATGTACCTCCAGCAAACTCCAGCAGACTTGCAGCTGAGGGACCTGACTGTTAGAAGGAAAACTAACAAAAAGAAAGGAATAGCATCAACATCAACAAAATGGACGTCCACACAAAACCCTATCTGAAGGTCACCAACATCAAAAGACCAAAGGTAGATAAATCCATGAAGATGAGGAAAAACCAGCATAAAAAGACTAAAAATTCCAAAAACCAGAATGCCTCTTCTCCAAAGGATCATAACTCCTCACTAGCAAGGGAACAAAACTGGACGGAGAATGAGTTTGACGAACTGACAGAAGTAGGCTTGAGAAGGTGGGTAAAAACAAACTACTCCGAGCTAAAGGAGCATGTCCTAACCCAATGCAAGGAAGCTAAGAACCTTGAAAAAAGGTTAGAGGAATTGCTAACTAAAATAACCAGTTTAGAGAAGAACATAAATGACCTGATGGAGCTGAAAAACACAGCATGAGAACTTCGTGAAAAATACACAAGTACCAATAGCCGAATCCATCAAGCAGAAGAAAGGATATCAGAGATTAAAGATCAACTTAATGAAATTATGTGTGAAGACAAGATTAGAGAAAAAAGAATGAAAAGGAATGAACAAAGCCTCCAGGAATTTTGGGACCATGTGAAAAGACCAAACCTACGTTCGGTTGGTGTACCCGAAAGTGACGAGGAGAATAGAATCAAGTTGGAAAACACTTTTTAGGATATTATCTAGGAGAACTTCCCCAACCTAGCAAGACAGGCCAACATTCAAATTCAGGAAATACAGAGAACACCACAAAGATACTCCTCGAGAAGAGCAACCCCAAGACACATATCGTCAGATTCACCAAGGTTGAAATGAAGGAAAAATGTTAAAGGCAGCCAGAGAGAAAGGTCAGGTTACCCATAAAGGGAACCCCATCAGACTAACAGTGGATCTCTCTGCAGAAACCCTACAAGCCAGAAGGGAGTGAGGGCCAATATTCAATCAACATTCTTAAAGAAAAGAATTTTCTTTTTTCTTCTTTTTTCTTTTTTTTTTGAGATGGAGTCTCGCTTTGTAGCCCAGGCTGGAGTGCAGTGGCACAATCTTGGCTCACTGCAACCTCTGCCTCCTGGGTCCTGGTTCAAGCAATTCTCCTGCCTCAGCCTCCTGAGTAGCTGGGATTACAGGAACGTGCCACCCTGCCCAGCTAATTTTTGTATTTTTAGTAGAGACAGGTTTTCATCATGTTGGCCAGGCTGGTCTTGAACTCCGGATCTCGTGATCTGCCCACCTCAGCCTCCCAAAGTGCTAGGATTTCAGGCGTGAGTCACCACGCCCGGTCTCAAGAGAAGAATTTTCAACCCAGAATTTCATATCTAGCCAAACTAAGCTCCATAAGCAAAAAAGAAATAAAATCCTTTACAGAAAAGCATATGCTGAGAGATTTTGTCACCACCAGGCCTGCCTTACAAGAGCTCCTGAAGGAAGCACTAAATGTGGAAATGAAAAACTGATATCAGCCACTGCAAAAACATACCAAATTGTAAAGACCATTGACACCATGAAGAAACTGCATCAACTAATGGGAAAAATAACCAGCTAGCATCAAAATGACAGAATCAAATTCACACATAATGATATTAACCTTAAATGTAAACGGACTCATAGGCTCAAAATAAAGGGATAGAGGAATATTTACCAAGCAAACGGAAAGCAAAAAAAGCAGGGGTTGCAATCCTAGCCTCTGATAAAACAGACTTGAAACCAACAAAGATCAAAAAAGACAAAGATACCTTTACATAATGGTAAAGGTATCAACACAACGAGAAGAGCTAACTATCCTAAATATATATCCACCCAATACAGGAGCACCCAGATTCATAAAGCAAGTTCTTAGAGACCTACAAAAAGACTTAGATTCCCACACAATAATAGTGGAAGACTTTAACACCCTACTGTCAATATTAGATCAATGAGACAGAAAATTAACAAGAATATTCAGGACTCGAACTCAAGCATTCCTAATAGACATCTATAGAACTCTCCACCCCAAATCAACAGAATATACATTCTTCTCAGCACCACACTGCACTTATTCTAAGATTGGCCACATGATTGGAAGTAAAACAATCCTCAGCCAATGCAAAAGAACGGAAATCATAACAAACAGTCTGTCAGACCACAGTGCAATCATATTACTCAGGATTAAGAAACTCACTCAAAACCGCACAACTACAGCGAAACTGAACAACCTGCTCCTGAATGACTACTGGGTAAATGACGAAATCAAGGCAGAAATAACAGGAGAAAGTGGGAAAGATCTAAAATCATCACCTAACACCACAATTAAAGAACTAGAGAAGCAAGAGTAAACAAATTCAAAAGCTAGCAGAAGACAAGAAATAACTAAGATCAGAGCAGAACTGAAGGAGATAGAGACATGAAAAACCCTTCAAAAATATCAATGAATCCAGGAGCTGGTTTTTGGAAAAGATTAACAAAATAGATAGATCGCTAGCCAGATTAATAAAGAAGAAAAGAGAGAAGAATCAAATAGACACAATAAAAAATGATAAAGGGAATATCACCACTGATCCCACAGAAATACAGACTACCATCAGAAAATACTATAAACACCTCTATGTAAATAAACTAGAAAATCTAGACGAAATGGATAAATTCCTGGACACATAGACCCTCCCAAGACTAAACCGGGAAGACGTTGAATCCCTCAATAGACCAATAACAAGTTCTGAAATTGAGGCAGTAATTAATAGCCTACCAACCAAAAAAAGCGCAGGACCAGACGGTTTCACAGCCAAATTCTACTAGAGGTACAAAGAGGAGCTGGTACCATTCCTTCTGAAATTATTCCAAACAATAGAAAAAGAGGGATTCCTCCCTAACTCATTTTATGAGGCCAGCAGCATCCTGATACCAAAACCTGGCAGAGACAAAACAAAAACAGAATATTTCAGGCTGATATCCCTGAAGAACATCGATGTGAAAATCTCAATAAAATACTGGCAAACCAAATCCAGCAGCACATCAAAAAGCTTATCCACCACGATCAAGTCAGCTTCATTCCTGGGATGCAAGGCTGGTTCAACATTTGCAAATCAATAAACGTAACCCATCACATAAACAGAACCAATGACAAAAACCACATGATTATCTCAATAGAAGCAGAAAAGGCCTTAAATAAAATCCAACACCCGTTCATGCTAAAAACTCAATAAACTACGTATTGATGGAACGTATCTCAAAATAATAAGAGTTATTTATGACAAAGCGACAGCCAATATCATACTGAATGGGCAAAAGCTGGAAGCATTCCCTTTGAAAACGGACACAAGACAAGGATGCCCTCTCACCACTCCTATTCAACCTAGTATTGGAAGTTCTGGCCAGGGCAATCAGGCAGGAGAAAGAAATAAAAGGTATCCAAATAGAAAGAGAGGAAGTCAAATTGTTTGCTGATGACATGATTGTATATTTAGAAAACTCCATTTTCTCAGCCCAAAATCACCTTAAGCTGATAAGCAACTTCAGCAAAGTCTCAGGACACAAAATCAGTGTGCAAAAATCACAAGCATTCATACACACCAATAATAGACAAACAGAGAGCCAAATCATGAGTGAACTCCCATTCATAATTGCTACAAAGAGAATAAAATACCTAGGAATACAACTTTTAAGGGATGTGAAGGACCTCTTCAAGGAGAACTACAAACCACTGCTCAAGGAAATAAGAGAAGACACAAACAAACGGAAAAACATTCCATGCTCATGAATAGGAAGACTCAATATCATGAAAATGGCCATACTGCCCAAGTAATTTATAGATTCAGCGCTATCCCCATCAAGCTACCACTGACTTTCTTCACAGAATTAGAAAAAAACTACTTTAAATTTCAGATGGAACCAAAAAAGAGCCCATATAGCCAAGACAATCCTAAGCAAAAACAACAAAGCTGGAGGCATCATGCTACCTGACTTCAAACTATATTACAAGGTTACAGTAACCGAAACAGCATGGTACTGGTACCAAAACAGATAGACCAATGAAACAGAATAGAGGCCTCAGAAATAATGCCACACATCTACAACCATTTGATGTTTGATAAACCTGACAAAAACAAGCAATGGGGAAAGGATTCCCTATTTAATAAGTAGTGTTGGGAAAACTGAGTAGCCATATGCAGAAAACTGAAATTAAATCCCTTCCTTATACCTTACACAAAAATTAACTCAAGATGGATTAAAGACTTAAATGTAAGACCTAAAACCATAAAAACTCTAGAAGAAAACCTAGGCAATACCATTCAGGACATTGGCATGGGCAAAGACTTCATGACTAAAACACCAAAAGCAATGGCAACAAAAGCCAAAATTTACAAATGGGATCTAATTAAACTAAAGAGCTTCTGCACAGCAAAAGAAACTATCATCAGAGTGAACAGTCAACCTACAGAATAGGAGAAAATTTTTGCAATCTATCCATCTGGCAAAGAGCTAATATCCAGAATCCACAAGAAACTTAAACAAATTTACAAGAAAAAAAAAAAAAGCCATCAAAAAGTGGGCAAAGTTTATGAACAGACATTTCTCAAAAGAAGACATTTATGCGGCCCACAAACATATGAAAAAAAGATCATCACTGGTCATTAGAGAAATGCAAATCAAAACTACAATGAGATACCATCTCACGCCAGTTAGAATGGCAGTCATTAAAAAGTCAGGAAACAACAGATGGTTGGAGAGGATGTGGAGAAATAAGAATACTTTTACACTGTTGTTGGGAGTGTAAATTAGTTCAACCACTGTGGAAGACAGTGTGGTGATTCCTCAAGGATCTAGAACCAGAAATACCATTAGACCCAGCAATCCCTTTACTGGGTATATACCCAAAGGATTATAAGTCATTCTACTATAAAGACACATGCACATGTATGTTTATTGCAGCACTATTGACAATAGCAAAGTCTTGGAACCAACCCAAATGCCCATCAATGATAGACTGGATAAAGAAAATGTGGCACATGTACACCATGGAATACTATGCAGCCATAAAAAAGGATGAGTTAATGTCCTTTGCAGGGACATGGATGAAGCTGGACACCATCATTCTCAGCAAACTAACACAGGAACAGAAAACCAAACACCACACGTTCTCTCTCATAAGTGGGAGTTGAACAATGAAAACACATGGACACAGGGCGGGGAACACATCACACACCAGGCCTGTCGAGGAGGGAGTCTAGGGGGAACAGCATTAGGAGAAACACCTAACGTAGATGATGGGTTGATGGGTGCAGCAAACTACCATGGCACATATATAACCTATATAACAAACCTGCATGTCCTGCACATGTGCTCCAGAACTTAAAGTATAATAATAATAAGAAAGTGGAATGCACATTGTTTTTAAAAAGTTTCAGCATTTTGTGAAAACACATGGTTCTAGATGAAGAGCTGCACAGTGCTAGGGGAAATTCTGAAGGGTGTTCAAGTCCTCAGCACAGCCAGCAGCAGCAGGATGTGGTTTTTTTTTTTTTTTTTTTGAGACAGAGTCTCACTCTGTCCTTTTAGTACTGAGTTTTAAGAATTCTTCATATATTCTTGGTACTAATCCCTTATATATATGATTTACAAATAATAGCTCCCATAATGTGGGGTTTTTGTGTTTTATTTTTGAGACGGAGTCTTGCTTTGTCACCCAGGCTGGAGTGCAGTGGCGCAATATTGGCTCACTGCCACCTCTGCCTCCCAGGTTCAAGCTTTTCTCCTGCCTCAACCTCCCGAGTAGCTGGGACTACAGGCACATGTCACCATGCCTGGCTAATTTTTTGTATTTTTAGTGGAGATGGGGTTTCACCATGTTAGCCAGGATGGTCTCGATCTCCTGACCTCGAGATCCACCCACCTCGGCCTCCCAAAGTGCTGGGATTACAGGCGTGAGTCACTGCGCCCGGCCAGGATGTGGTTTTTAATGCTCATTATGAAAGTAGTGCTTCAGATGGTGCTTATTCTTAATTTATTTTTTTATTGGATTCATTCATTTATTTTTATATATTTTCATAGATTTATTGACATAAAAATTATATATATGGTGTACAACTTGATGGCAGATACACATATACATTGTGAAATGAGCATCACAATCAAGCTAATTAACATATTATCACTTCTCCATATTGTGGATGCGCATGTATTTATTTCTGAAATAATTTTAGACTTACAGAAAAGTTGCAGAAATAATACAGAGTTCACATATACTTACCACTTTGCTTCCCCTAATGTTAAAAATTTATATAACCATAAGCTGGGTGTGGTGGCTCACGCCTGTAATCCCAACACTTTGGGAGGCTGAGGCAGGCAGATCACTTGAGGTTAGGAGTTCAAGACCAGCCTGGTTAACATGGTGAAACCCCGTCTCTACTAAAAATACAAAAATTAGCAGGACATGGTGGCATGTGCTTGTAATCCCAGCTATTCCAGAGGCTGAAGCATGAGAGTTGATTCAACCTGGGAGGTGGGGGTTGCAGTGAGCCAAGATCGCGCCACTGCACTCCAGCCTTGGCAACAGAGACTCCGTCTCCAATTAAAACAACAACAACAAAAACTTATATAACCACAGTTCAATAATCAAAATGAGGAAATTAACTTTGACACAACACTATGAATTAAACTACAGCCCTTTGATTTTCACCATCTCCTCCCACCCCCTACCATCTATGTTGCCTCAGTTTCCTCCTGTCTTTGACAGTTGCTCTGTATTTCCTTGTCTTTCATGGACTCTTGATGAGTACTGGCCAGGTGTTTTGTAGAATGATCCTCAGTTTGGGTTTGTCTACGTTTTTCTCATGAGTAGACTAAGGTGATCGGTTTGGGGAAGAAGATCCCAAGGTGAAATGCTCTTGTTATTTCCTATCGGGGTACAGGATGCCAGCGTGGTTTATTAGTGATATTTACCGTGATCACTTGGTTAAGGTGGAATCTCCCAGGTTTCATGGCTGTAAAGTTACTTTTCTCCCTTTGTAAATGATAAACATTTTGGAGAGATGCTTTGAGACTGCTAGCATCCTGTTTCTTCTCAAACTTTTGCCTGTTGATTTTCACATTCATTGGTGGATCTTGTCAACAATTATTACTGTGGTGTTATAGTGGGGATTTTGTATTTTACTCATTCCTTCTACATTTATTAATTGGAATTCTATAAGGAAGAGTTGTCCCTTCTCTGAAACATTTATTTATTGAATTATTTATCTATGTCCATATGGATTTATGGGTATTTATTTAGTCCGATGGGATTGTGTTAGTTCTTGCCTTGCTATGAAGGAACACCTGACACTGTGTAATTTATAAAGAAAAGAGATTGGCCGGGCGCAGTGGCTCATGCCTGTAATCCCAGCACTTTGGGAGGCTGAGGTGGGTGGATCATTTGAGGTCAGGAGTTCGAGACCAGCCTGGCCAACATGGTGAAACTCTGTCTTTACTAAAAATATAAAAATTAGCTGGGCTTGGTGGTACACACCTGTAATCCCAGCTACTGGGGTGGCTGAGGCAGGAGAATTGCTTGAACCTGGGAGGTGGAGGTTGCAGTGAGCCGAGATCGCGCCAATGCGCTCCAGCCTGGGTGAGAGAGTGAGACTCCATCTCAAAAAAAAAAAAAAAAAAAAAGAAGAGATTTTTAACTCACGGCCTCAAGAAGCTTCCAGTCATGGTGGAATGTAAAGAGGAGCCAGAGAGTTACATGGCAAGAGAGGGAGCAAGAGTCAGGGGAGGTCCCAGACTCCTTTAAACAACCAGATCTCCTGTGAACTGAGCAAAAACCCACTCATCACCAAATGATGATCCAATCGCCTCCCATTCCAATCGCCTCCCACCAGGCCTCACCTTCAACACTGGGAATTACATTTCAACATGAGATTTGGAGGGGACAAACATCCAAACCATATCATTCTGCCTCTGGCCCCCCAAATCTCATGTCCTCACATTTCAAAATACAATTATGGGCCAGGTACAGTGGCTCACGCCTGTAATCCTAGCACTTTGGGAGGCCGAGGCAGGTGGATCACCTGAGGTCAAGAGTTCGAGACCAGCCTGGCCAGCATGGTGAAACCTCGTCTCTGCTAAAAATACAAAAAAATTAGATGGGTGTGGTGGCGAGCATCTGTAATCCCAGCTACTCCGGAGGCTGAGGCAGGAGAATCACTTGAACCTAGGAGGCAGAAGTTGCAGTGAGCCGAGATTGCGCCATTGCACTCCAGCCTGTACAATAGAGCAAAAACTCCATCTCAAAAAAAAAACAAAAAACAAAAAACAAAACAAAACAAAAAAACATGCCTTTGCACTAGTTCCTCAAAGCTTTAACTCCAGCATTAACTCAAAAGTCCCAAGTCCAAAGTCCAAAGTCTTATTTGGAGATGAGTCCCTTTCACCCATGAGCGTGTAAGATCAAAAACAAGTTATTTACTCCCAAGATACAATTTTGATACAGGCACTGGGTAGCATTCTCATTCCAAAGGGGAGAAATTAGCCAAAAGAAGCAGGCAATAGGCCCCACACAAGTCTGAAATCCAGCAAGGCAGTCATTAAATCTAAAAGCTCCAAACTAATCTCCTTTGACTCCATGTCTGCCATCCAGGGCACACAGGGCTCCAAAGGCCTTGGGCAACGCCTCCCCTGTGGCTTTGCTGGATGTAGCCCACTCGGCTGCTCTGATGGACTGGAATCCAGTGCCTGTGGCTTTTCTGGGATCAGGATGCAAGCTGCTGCTGGCTCTACCATTCTTGGATCAAGAGGGCAGCAGTCCCCTTCCCATAGCTCTACTAGGTGATATAATCTAGTATCATCATTATTTTCTTGCTCAAGTTCTTCCAGGTTTGGCCATTGAGAGCTTTTTTGTGGTGGTTCCTGTGACCTTTTGACATATCCCCATCTTTTTGGAGCACTTTCCTATTGTCTGGTGCCACAAGACAGTCCAGGTCCTTCTTTTTTTTTTTTTGTTTTATTGTCTGGTGCCACAAGACAGTCCAGGTCCTTCTTTTTTTTTGTTTGTTTGTTTTGGAGACAGAGTCTCACACTGTTACCCGGGCTGGAGTGCAATGGTGCGTTTTTGGCTCACTGCAACTTCCACCTCCTGGGTTCAAGCAGTTCTCCTGCTTCAGCCTCTCAAGTAGCTGGGACTACAGGCATGTGCCACCACACCCAGCTAATTTTTGTATTTTTAGTAGAAATAGGGTTTCACTATGTTGGCCAGGCTGGTCTCAAATTCCTGACCTTGCAATCCTCCCACCTCAGCCTCACAAAGTGTTGGAATTACAAGTGTGAGCCATCGCATGTGGCCAGCTCCAGGCCCTTCTTGTCCCTACCCCAGTCCTGAAATCAATCACTTCTCTGGGAAAACTTGGATTTTTTTTTTTGAGACAGAGTCTTGCTCTGTTGCCCAGGCTGGAGTGCAGTGGTGTGATCTCAGCTCACTGCAGCCTCTGCCTCCCAGGTTCAAGTGATTCTCCTGCCTCAACCTCCTGGGTAGCTGGGATTACAGTTGCCCGCCACCATGCCTGGCTAACTTTTGTATTTTAATTAATTAATAATTTAATTTTTTTTTTTTTTTTTTGAGACAGTGTCTCGCTCTGTTGCCCAGGCTGGAGTGCAATGGCACCATCTCGGCTCACTGCAACCTCTGCCTCCCCACAACCTCCACCTCCCGGGTTCAAGCAGTTCTTCTGTTCAGCCTCTCAAGTAATTGGGATTACATGCACCCACCACTATGCCCAGCTAATTTTTGTATTTTTAGTAGAGAAGAGGTTTTGCCATGTTGGTCAGGCTGGTCTCAAACTCCTGACCTCAGGTGATCTGCCCACCTCGGCCTCCCGAAGTGCTGGGATCAGAGGCATGAGCCACCATCGCCCTCGCAATTTTTGTATTTTTAGTAGAGATGAGGTTTGACTATATTGGTCAGGCTGGTCTCGAACTCCTGACCTCAAGTGATCCCCCCACCTCAGCCTCCGAAAGTGCTGGGATTACAGGAGTGAGCCACTGCACCTGGCCCCTTAGATTTTTTTTTCTTTTGAGACAGAGTTTCACTCTGTCACCCAGGCTGGAGTGCAATGGTGCAATTTCGGCTCACTACAACCTCCATCTGCCAGGTTCAAACGATTCTCCTGTCTCAGCCTCCAGAGTAGCTGGGACTGCAGGCACCTGCCACCACACCCAGCTAATTTTTATATTTTTAGTAGGAGTAGGGTTTCACCATATTGGCCAGGCTGGTCTTGAACTCCTGACCTCAAATGATCCACCCACCTCGGCCTCCTAAAGTGCTGGGATTACAGGTGTGAGCCACCACGTCCAGCCTAGATTTTGTTTGTTGTTATTGAAGAATAACATTTAGAAACCAAGATATGGGTACTGGGTGAAAGCTTGTTCCTTGATGATTATAAAGCTTATATATCAGAAGATTTACTAATATAGGATGATGCAGCATCTTCAGTAATAATCTGAAGCAAAACAGCCATTATATATGGTCAGCGTTAAGCACACTTTAAAATGTTTTGTTTACTCCAAAAAATGCTTTAGGTACAAATGCCATTTATATCAAAGTCAGGAAAGTGCTTTTCTTCCTAAAATGCTCCTTTATTTTTAAGCAGGAATATTAATTTTATTTCATTTTCCGTCTCACATTCTTCTATCCATAATGTCAAACTAATTACATCTCATATTTTAAATAATAGAATGACAAAATGTTGAATCTCATTGATAATCAAAAATCTTGGCCAGGCACAGTGGCTCATGCCTGTAATCCCAGCACTTTGGGAGGCCGAGGTCGGTGGACCACAAGGTCGGGAGATCGAGACCATCCTGGCCAACATGCTGAAACCCTGTCTTTACTAAAAATACAAAAAAGTAGCCGGGCGTGGTGGTGCGTACCTGTAGTCCCAGCTACTCAGGAGGCTGTGGCAGGAGAATCTCTTGAACCCAGGAGGTGGAGGTTGCAGTGAGCCGAGATCACGCCACTGTATACTCCAGCCTGAGTGACAGAGTGAGACTTTGTCTCAAAAACAAACAAAAAAAAGTAATGAGATCGCTGCCATCTTATGAAAATATTAACAAATGTTTAAAAGATTGATAATATTGTTAAGAGTAGGCTGGGTGCAGTGGCTCATGCCTGTAATCCCAGCACTTTGGAAGGCCAAGGTGGGTGGATCACTTGAGGCCAGGAGTTCGAGACCAGCCTGGCCAACATGGCAAAATCTTGTCTCTACTAAAAATATAAATACTAGCTGGGAGTGGTGGTGAATGCCTGTAATCCCAGCTACTTGGGAGGCTGAGGCAGGAGAACCGCTTGAACCCAGGAGGCAGAGGTTGTAGTGAGCCAAGATCACAGCCACTGCACTCCAGCCTGGGTGACACAGCGAGACTCTGTCTCAAAAAAAAAAAAAAAAAAAAATTAAGAGTGTGAGAAAGTAAATCCTCTACAGCACCTATTTGAGAGCAATTGGTAGTATTGATGGACATGTAAAATGTGCATTTATTTTGTCTTAACAATTCCACTTCTAAAAATGTTTCCATCAGAAGTAGAAGTACAAGTATCTAATGGGGTATGTGTTTGTGTGTGTGTGTGACTACATTGCTGGTAATGATTAAAAACTGGAGATAATTGAACTGTCCGTCAAGAAGGACTAGTTAAGTACTTTGAACCACTGTATCACGCAGCTGGGGGAGAGTCGTGGAAGTCTTCCTAGAAGAAGTGATGTTTAAGTTGTGAAATAACTAAAAGATGAGTAGGAACAAGCTCTGTGAATTGTATATGTGTGTTGGGGTGAGGAGAGGACATCCAAGGCAAGCTATGGTACATAGGGTGGCCCTGAGGCAAGAAGATGGTGTGTTCAAGACTTGGATATTAGGAAAGAGGGAGAGGAAGAGGAGCTTAAGAATGAAGAGGAGCTTCAGATGCTCCTTAAGAAGGAGCATCTATTTATGTGCTGGTCTCCCTAACTTCACCACAAGCTCCTTGCAGCTTATTTATTCCCGTGTCTCCATGTCTAGCCCAGACTGACATTCAAAATGTAGTTGTTAAATGAATGAAGTAATTTGACTGACTAACCCTGGAACAGAAATCTTAACCTGGGGTCGAAGGTCCCATGATGGCTGGGGGGTTGGGGGGTTGGGGGATGGTTGGTGAAATTGAAAAGGAAAAAAAAAGCTTTCTTATTTCCATTCACCTCTAACTGAAAATTAGCACTTCCTTCCATTATGAATTTACACAACAAAACACAGTAGTATTAGCAGTACCTATGACTTTATCACCCACAGAAGTCAGTTATTTTCATGTCACGTTAGAGTTGTTGCACGTATCTCAAAATATAATTTATGCTCATTACTACTTCAAAATTACAGTAATTATTACACCTGCCACTAGATCTTGTTATTTAATGTGTCAATAAAAGAATAACATTTATTATTGTATCACATGTTAAAATATTTTGATAACTGTATTTCAACATAATTGGCATCCTTTGTAATCCTATGTATTTTATTTTATGCATTTAAGAACACTGTTCTGAGAGGGAGTCCACAGGTTTCTCCCAACTATCAAGGGAGTCCTTGTGCAAAGGGCTAAGAACCTTGCCCAAGAGTGTAATATACAACCCTTTCTACCACTCTGTCTGTGATGAAGGAGGTAATGGTTTTTTATTTTTATTTTTATTTTTTTTTTGAGGCAGAGTTTCACTCTTGTTGCCCAGGCTTGAGTGCAGTGGTGCGATCTCAGTTCACCGCAACCTCCGCCTCCTAGGTTCAAGCGATTCTCCTGCTTAGCCTCCAGAGTAGCTGGGATTACAGGCATGTGCCACCATGCCCGGCTGATTTTGTATTTTTAGTAGAGACAGGGTTTCTCCATGTTGATCAGGCTGGTGTCGAACTCCCGACCACAGGTGATCTGCCCACCTCGGCCTCCCAAAGTGCTGGGATTACAGGTGTGAGCCACGGCGCCCAGTCTGATAAAGGAGGTAATGTAAATTGTAGGTGTCATGGCCCAACTCCCTTTCTCTCAGATAAGCAGCACCTTTTCCTCTCCCTAACCTAAATAAACTCTGGTTATTCTATTCTCTTCCCACTCTCAGCTGGAGAAACCACTTGTGCTTCTGCTTCAATTCTTATTTCCATAAGAATGACTCTTACATGCGAATACTCAGCCTGACCTCTCTCTGAGCCGCAATCATGTATTTACAATGGTCTGTTTCTTGTTGTGTCCAACATTATCTCAAGGTCTTCATCTTTCTTCACAAATTACCTCTTTTTCCTGATACCTCTCTTCGCCCATTCTCGCAAGAGCAAAACACAGTCATCAACCCCGAGCGCCTTGTCTCTCAAGCTTCTGCTACTCAGACAACAAGACCCACTAATTCTCCTCTACCTTTGAGTTTCACAGTGGTAGATTGTCTGTATGGCGATTTCCTTTAAAGTACTTTAGAATTACCAGTGTGATGTATGTGTGTGCAGATTAACTTTAATCTATACTCTAGACGCTATTCACATTTGGAGTGCCCTAATTAGGAACCCACACTCTAGGGAAGATGACTTAGTATCTGAAGTACCCTAATTAGAAATTCTTTTCCTAGAGGGAGCTACATAACCACTCCAAATCCATTATTGTTTTACAAATGAAATGATACGATGTTTGGGGTTTGTTTCAAAATAATCCAGGAGGAGGAGCAAATGGGGAGGAATATGGATGAAACAGGATTGCCCATGAGTTGGTAATTGCTAAAGCTGGGTGGTGGGTAATGTGTGTGTGTTGGGGGCAGAGTTTCATGAACATTCTCTGTATTTTGTATATATTTGAAACTTTCCATAATAAAAAGTTTTGACGTATTTCGTTATTGCAATCTACACCAGACAGAAGATAACAGATTGAACATATGCCATCTACTTTCCTTCCTGAAGCCCCAGTAAAATAACAATAAAATGATTTTTTTTTTTTTTTTTAAACAGAATCTTGCTCTGTCACCCAGGCTGAAGTGCAGTGTTGCGATCTTGGCTCACTGCATCTCTGCCTCCTGGGTTCACAACCTCCTGAGTAGCTGGGACCACAGGTGTGCGCCACCAAGCGTGGCTAATTTTTATATTTTTAGTAGAGATGGGGTTTCACCATGTTAGCCAAACTGGTCTTGAACTCCTGACCTCAAGTGATTCACTGGCCTCAGCCTCCCAAAGTGCTGGGATTACAGGCTTGAGCCATGGCGTTGGCTATGCCTTTTTATAAAAATTCCTTTTGACTGGGTGCAGTGGCTCATGCCTGTAATCCCAGCACTTTGTGAGGCCGACGCAGGAGGATTGCTTGGGTTTATGAGCTTGAGACCAGCCTGGGCAACATAGGGAGACCGCTGTCTCTACAAAAAAAAAAAAAAAAATTAGCCAGTCATGGTGGTATGTGCCTATACTACCAGCTATTTGGGAGGCTGAGGCAGGAGGATCACTTGAGCCAGGAGGTTGAGGCTGCAGTGAGCCATGTTTGAGCCACTGCACTCCAGCCTGGGCAACAGAGCAAGACTTTGGCTCAAAAAATAAAAAATAAAAAGGCATAAATACCGTATTTTTAGAGTGAGGTCACAGGTGAAGTATAGAAGAGACATCCAAAAGGCTTGTCTTGAGCTTTACTGTTTAGTAAAGTAGGCATATAATAAGTGCCATATTATACACATCTGAGAATTAGAGAAAAGATTCCTGGGAGGTTTCTCATGAATTTGAAGGACAAATGTAGAGTGTGAGGTTAACCTCGTCTACCTGCTGTTTGAACTTAGAGGTGAGTGTGGTCCTTTCATTAACAACCCCTTTGGCTCTCAGGATTATTTGTGTCAGGGTTTCTAATCTCCTCCTCCTAGTAACAAGGCCTTTGTGTTGTAAAATGTATCATCTACATTACAACATCTCACAGTGTAAAAGGGGAGAGGGGGAATGTTGGCTCTATAGCCTCAAATGAGTACGATTTGAAAATTAATTGTGCACAAGTTTGGAAGGCCTCCAGTATTATAAAGATCCTGCCATATAAGTGGATGCACTTTGTTTCAAGGTAGCATAGTGTCATGAATACAGCTGTCGACTTTTTGTCCAAAAAGCTGTGTTTCTGGTCTGTTCTACTTACCTCTCACATTACTCTCACAATATCCATCCATCCACCTATCCCAGATAGAGAGTAAGGATGGATAGTGAATTTGTGTGTGTGTGTATGTGTGTGTGAGAGAGAGAGAGAGAGAGAGAGACAGAGAGAGAGAGACAGAGAATGAGAGAGGGATCATATTAGAGAAATTCCAATTGCTTTTTTTTTTTTAAAGATAGGGTCTCGGGGTCTTATTCTGTCACCAGGCTGGAGTGCAGTGGCATGATCATAGCTTGTTGCAACCTCAAACTCCACGTTCAGCCTTCCAAGTAACTGGGACTACAGGTGTATACCACCATGCCCAACTAATTTTTTTTAATTTTTAGTAGAGATGAGGTCTCACTATGTAGTCCAGGCTAGTCTCAAACTCCTGGGCTCAGGTGATCCTCCTGCCTCAGCCTCCCAAAGTGCTGGGATTACAGGTGTGAGCCACTGTGCCTGGCCCTAGAAATGCAAATTCTCAGGTTCAGCCTTCCAAGTAGCTGGGATTACAGGCAGGAGCCACTGCACCCGGCCTCTAATTGTTTTTATCGCTGCTTCTGTCTTGCATTTACTGTGGCTTCTCAAGTCTACATGACAACCTCTTAGTTTGAAGATCCACCTTCAGCTCATAATTATGTCGTTGTCTCATAGTTTAAATTCTTGAAAAAGTCAAAATGTAATTGGCCCATCTTGTCTCCACTGGGGCAGAACCTCTATCTTAATCCACGTCCTGGGCCACTGGTCACCCTGTGGATTGGTCCCCTGGGGTGAGGGGCCCTCTCTCAGACTAATTAGCTATTGTAGGAGCATGTGTGGAGTAAAGGGTAATTGGCATGCTAGGCTGCCCCTTTGAAAGCTGTGATGGGACAGTTAAATTAAAAGTTGGGCGTGACAGAAAAATTAGCAGACATATTCACTTCACAGCCTTAACTTCCACACTTTCTACCCGAGAGACTTTGTGTGTTCACTCAATATTGTTCAGCTTCAGGCCGGGCATGGTGGCTCATGCCGGTAATCCTAGCACTTTGGTAGGCCAAGGTTGGTAGGCCAAGGTGGGCAGATCACTTGAGGTCAGGAGTTCGAGACCAGCCTGGCTAAAATGGCGAGATCCCAGTCTCTACTAAAAATACAAAATTTAGCCAGATGTGGTAGCATGTGACTGTAGTCCCAGCTACAGGGGAGGCTGAGGCAGGAGAATCGCCTGAACCCAGGAGGTGGGGGTTGCAGTGAGCCAAGACTGGGTCAGTGCACTTCAGGCTGGGCAACAAAGAGAAACCCCAACCCAAAAAAAAAAAAAAAAAAAAAAAAAAAAATCTTCAGTTCCCTTATCTGTAAAATGGGTGTGCGAATCCTCGTGGCACACCTCACAGTTTGCTGTGAGGAGAAAAGGAGGTAAAAGGAGTGAGCAGAACATTGAGCCTGCACATGGCAGGCACTCAGTGAAGAACAGCAACTGCAGCTAACATTCAGACGCAATGCTGAGTGCTTCATGTACATTTTATCATCTCAATTCTCCAAGCAAGAGTTCCACTATGGTTCTGAAATCTGAATTTCCTGTTGGCCAAAAAGCTTACGGATGAGGAATGAAGTAGAGTTTTCTCTTTAAACACACTGTACTTACTCCTTTTTATAAAATAATCTCAACTTATTTTAGGTTAAGAGGGTGCATGTGCAGGTTTGTTACCTGGCTCTCTCTCTCTCTCTCTCTCTCTCTCTCTATATATATATATATATATATATTTTTTTTTTTTTTTGAGATGGAGTCTTGCTCTGTCGCCCAGGCTGGAGTGCAGTGGCACCATCTCAGCTCACTGCAAGCTCCGCCTCCCGGGTTCAGGCCATTCTCCTGCCTCAGCCTCCCCAGTAGCTGGGACTACAGGCGCCCGCCACCACGCCCAGCTAATTTTTTTTTTTTTTGAATTTTTAGTAGAGACGGGGTTTCACCATGTTACCCAGGATGGTCTCAATCTCCTGACCTCGTGATCCGCCTGTCTCGGCCTCCCAAAGTGCTGGGATTACAAGCATGAGCCACCGCGCCCGGCCTACCTGGCTATATTGTATGATGCTGAGGTTTAAGGTATGATTTATCTCGTTACCCAGGTACTGAATATAGTACCCAATATAGTTCATTTCTCAACCCTTGCCCTACCCCAGTAGTCCCCAGTGTCTATTGTTGCCATCTTTATGTCCATAAGCACCCAACGTTTAGCCCTCACTTATAAGCAAGAACATGCAGTATTTGGTTTTTTGTTTCTGCATTAATTTGCTTATGTTGCTGCAAACGACATGATTTCTTTCTTTTCTTTCTTTTTTTTTTTTTTTGGAGACAGTTTCACTCTTGTTGCCCAGGCTGGAGTGCAATGGCACAATCTTGGCTCACTGCAACCTCCGCCTCCCGTGTTCAAGCGATTCTCCTGCCTCAGCCTCCTGAGGAGCTGGGATTACAGGCGTGCGCCACCATGCCTGGCTAATTTTTGTAATTTTAGTGGAGACAGGGTTTCACCATGTTGGCCAGGCTGGTCTCGAACTCCTGACCTTGTGATCCGCCTGCCTCGGACTCCCAACATGCTGGGATTACAGGCATGATCCACTGCGCCTGGCCTTTTGTCCACTTTTTAATGGGGTTGTTTGTCCGATGCATACTTTGCAAACATTTTCTCCCATTCTGTAGGTTGTCTGCATACTCTGTTGATAGTTTCTTCTTCTTTTTTTTTTTTTTTTGAGACGGAATTTTGCTCTTGTTGCCCAGGCTGGAGTGCAATGGCACTATCTCCGCTCACCGCAACCTCCACTTACCAGGTTCAAGCGATTCTCCTGCCTCAGCTTCCCAAGTCGTTAGGATTACAGGCATGCACCACAACGTCTAGTTAATTTTGTATTTTTAGTAGAGAAGAGATTTCTCCATGTTGGTCAGGTTTGCTCGAACTCCTGGCATGATCATGGCTCAATGCAGCCTTGACCTCCTGGGCTCAAGTGATCCTCCCAACTTAGCCTCCTCCTGAGTAGCGGGACCACAGGTATGTGCCACTATACCCAGCTAATTTAAAAAATGTTTTTATAGAGATGGAGTATCCCTATGTTGCCCCAGCTTGTACTTCTGAGCTTAAGCAATCCTCCCACCTTGGCATCCCAAAGTGCTGGGATTATAGGCATGAGCCACTGCACCCAGGCTGCAATTGCTGTTGAGAACTTAGTCATAAATTGTTTCTGAAGGGTGATGTACAGAATAGTGTTTCCTAGCCTTCCTTACCCTCCCCTCCCCTCCCCTTTCCTTCCCTTCTTTTTTTCAGACAGGGTCTTGCTCTGTCACCCATGCTGGAGTGCAGTGGTGTGATTTGGGCTCACTGCAGCCTTGACCTCCTGGGCTCAAGTGATCCTCCCATCTCAGCCTCCCAAATAGCTGAGACTATAGGTGCATGCCACCACATCGGCTAATTAAAAAAAAAAATTTTTTTTTTTTTTCGTAGAGACAGGGTTTTATGTTGCCCAGGCTGTCTCAACCTCTTGGGCTCAAGTTATCCTCCTGCTTTTTTTTTTTTTGAGACGGAGTCTTGCTCTTTCGCCCAGGCTGGAGTGCAGTGGCCGGATCTCAGCTCACTGCAAGCTCCGCCTCCCGCGTTTACACCATTCTCCTGCCTCAGCCTCCAGAGTAGCTGGGACTACAGGCGCCTGCCACCTCGCCCGGCTAGTTTTTTTGTATTTTTTAGTAGAGACAGGGTTTCACCGTGTTAGCCAGGATGGTCTCGATCTCCTGACCTGGTGATCCGCCTATCTCAGCCTCCCAAAGTGCTGGGATTACAGGCTTGAGCCACCGCGCCGGGCCTATCCTCCTGCTTTAGTCTCCCAAAATACTCAGATTACAGGCGTGACCTACTGCACCCAGCTTGGTCTGGGATTCTTACAGTTTGAGGTCTTACATTTAGACCTTTAATCCATCTTTGGTTAATTTTTTATATGGTGAAATACAGGGGTTCAGTTTCATTCTTCTGCATATGGCTAGCCAGCTATTAACATCCAGCACCATTTATTGAATAGTGAGTCCTTTCCCCATTGCTTAATTTTGTCAACTTTATCAAAGACCAGATGTAGGTGTGCAGCTTTATTTCTGGGGTCTCCATTCTGTTCCTTTGGTCTATGTGTCTGTTTTTGTACCAGTACCATGCTGTTTTGGTTACTGTAGCCCTATAGTATAATTTAAAGTCAGGTAATATGATGCCTATAACTTTGTTCTTTTTACTTAGAATTACTTTGGCTATTTGGGCTCTTTGGTTTGATATAAATTTTAGGAATTTTTTTTTTTTCTAATTCTGTGAAAAATGGCATTGGTAGCTTGATAAGAATAGCACTGAATCTGTAAAATGCTTTGGGCAATATGGCCATCTTAATGATATTGATTCTTCCAATCCATGAACATGGGATGTTTTTCCATTTGTTTGTGTCATCTATGATTTCTTTCAGTGGTGTTTTGTAGTTTTCCTTGTAGAAGTCTTTCACCTCCTTGGTTAGATGTATTCCTAAGTATTTTACTTATTTATTTTTTGTGGCTATTGTAAATGAAATTGCATTCTTGATTTGGCTTTCAGCTTGAACATTATTGGTGTAGGAAAATGTTGCTGATTTTTATACATTGATTTTGTGTTCTGAAACATTACTGAAGTCATTTGTCAGTCCCAGGAGCCTTGTGACAGTCTTTAGGATTTTCTAATTTAATAAACATTTATAGAAGACCCACTACATGCAAAGTTTAAAGAACATGAGGCCAGGCATGGTGGCTCATGCCTGTAATCCCAGCACTTTGGGAGGCCAAGGTGGTGGTGGATCACCTGAGGTCATGAGTTTGAGACGAGCCTGGCCAACATGGCAAGATCCCATCTCTACAAAAATACAAAAATTAGCCAGGCATGGTGGTGCGTGCCTGTAGTCCCAGCTACTTGGGAGGCTAAGGCAGGAAAATTGCTTGAACCTGGGAGGTGGAGGTTGCAGTGAGCCGAGATCGTGCCACTGCACTCCAGCCTGGGCAACAGAGTGAGACTCTGTCTCGGGAAAAAAAAAAAAAAAAAAATCACCTCAGCCACTCAGAGTGCAAAGTGAAGAGAAAGTGCCTGAAATTTTTGAGTTTATAGGAGATGTGACAGTGTCTAATGCAAATCAGTAATAATTTGGAAAGAGTTCAATAAAGTATTTTTATCAAATGCAGAGTTGCCAAAAATCTGCCTTTCTGCAAACCCATCCTCCACACTGTTTCTGGAATGGTTGCTAGGTGCTAGTTGTATCAGAAGCAAAGACTCACTCAAACCTTTTTAAGAGAAAAAGGTTTTGTGGCAAGTTCACATGGACTGGACCTGGATCTAAGGCTGGTCTAAAGTGAGCTCTTCTGTCTGGATCTCATGGTCTTCATGCTCCCACTACAGTATCCTGGCCTCCTCCCTCTACCCAATGGACAATGTTGTCTTTCTTTCCTTCCTTTCCTTCTTCTCTTCTCTTCTCTTCTCTTTTCTTTTGTTTTGAAACAGTCTCACTCCTGTTGCCCAGGCTGGAGAGCGTGGTGCAATCATAGCTCACCGGACCTCCCAAGTATCTGGGACCAAAGGCATGTGCCACCATGCCTGGCCCAGTGTTGTCTCATCCTTGTAAACTTCAACATGGAAGGAGCCAGGTTGGCTGGCTTAGTAATGACCATAGTCCCTATTGACCAGAACCATCCTTTCAGGCCACCTCAAGGTCCTGCCCTGGATCAGATCCTGTGGTCCCTCTTCTCTGATTATGGTCAACCCTGTCCAACTCAGTCCAGGGCAGCTTCCCAGAGCAGGGTCTGTAGGCAGGTTGGCTTCATGTAGAAGGGGAAGTTGGTGTGGAAAGTCCTGTATCTACCTGACAGGTTCACAATATATTTTTTAAGACAGAAAATTATGTCATAGGGCCAGGTGTGGTGGCTCACACCTGTAATCCCAGAACTTTGGGAGGCCGAGGCAGGTGGATCACTTGAGGTCAGGAGTTCAAGACCAGCCTGGCCAACATAGGGAAACCTTGCCTCTACTAAAAGTGCAAAAATTAGCCGGGCATGGTGGCTCACGCCTATAGTCCCAGCTACTCAGGAGGCTGAGGCAGGAGACTCACTTAAGCCTGGGAGGTGGAGGTTGCGATGAGCTAAGATTGTGCCATTGCACTCCAGCCTGGGTGACAGAGCAAGACTCTACCAAAAAAAAGAAAAGAAAAAAAAAAAAAAAAAAAGAAAGAAAGGAAAGAAAGGAAGGAAGGAAGGAAAGAAAGAAGAAAGAAAGAAAGAAAATCATGTCATGGTACTCCTTTCTCAGCATCCTGTGTTTTTTCTTTAAGTTTTCTGGGTTTTCCACCCATCACCTATGGTTATAGTTTCCAATCAACAATACTTGGGGTGATGCTTTTTGACTCCACCAAATCAGTGGCCTAAAGAATAGAACCAAGAGCTTGCTTTCTTTTATTTTTAAAGCAAAGGTCCCAAAGTCTTAAAATGCATCTTATTCATTTTCAGTGGCTAGCATGCTGGCTGGCAGAATTGACAGCCAATAAATGTTTGATGCAAACAGAACAAAACAATAAGGCTTTATTAATCTATCATAACACGATAGACTAAGTAGTTGAAAACCTCCGCCTACTTCCTTGTTCTGAAAAATCTTACTCATTTCCATTCTGTTTTCTTCAATTCCCTACTTGAGGGCCACTGATAGCTCAGCCTGGGGCTGCCCATCCCATTTTCCTCGTCTTGCCCTCAGCACAGGTAGAGATAAAGGATCAAAGCCCAGATCCTTCTCTGTCCTCACATCTGCACATACCTGCTCAACACACTCAAGTCTGTAAAATCATCCTGCATCTATTAGCCTAGAACCAGCGAAATCCAGAACTGGGGTAAGCGAGCTCCCTAATGGAAACATAACTTACTGGAGCCTGGTTCTGCAGGAAGATAATGTGGAGCACGTTGCATCTTCTTCCGAAGCATCACCTTCATATCTTCCCCAAGAATGGTAGGGATGAAAGAACCCAAAAGAAATCACAGTTTCTCCACAGTCATCTCTAACAATACAGTGTTGATAATGACAACCTTTTATTTAAAAAGGCTTTCAGGGCCAGGCACAGTGGCGCAGGCCTCTAATCCCAGCGCTAAGAGATGCTGATGCAGGACGATGACTTGGGCCTAGGACATCAAGGTTACAATGAGCTATGATTATGCCACTGTACTCCAGCCTGGGCAACAGAGGGAAACTGTATTTCAAAAAAAGAAGAAAAAATGCCGGGCGCGGTGGCTCACGCCTGTAATCCCAGCACCTTGGGAGGCCGAGGTGGGTGGATCACCTGAGGTCGGGAGTTTGAGACCAGCCTGACCAACATGGAGAAACCCCGTCTCCACTAAAAATACAAAATTAGCTGTGCCTGGTGGCACATGCCTGTAATCCCAGCTACTTGGGAGGCTGAGGCAGGAGAATTGCTTGAAGCCGGGAGGCGGAGGTTGCAGTGAGCCAAGATGGCACCATTGCCCTCCAGCCTGGTCAAGAAAAGCAAAACTCTGTCTCAAAAAATATGAAAAAATAAAATAAATAAAATAAAATAAAATAGGCTTTGGTGGCCCTGCATTGATTAAATGGCAAACTTCACACCTTTGTACCTTTCCACGTGCTAGAGTACCACCTTCTCTGACTGGGAAACTTCTTACCATCCTGTCCCCTCCAATACTCAGCTAGCTGTTCTGGGCTTCCCTCCTAGGCTCTCCAGGAAGGACTGGCCCTGGTGTTCCTTTTGTTGTTGTTGTTTTTAATTGAGATGGGATCTCACCATGTTGCCCAGGCTGGTCTCAAACTCCTGGGCTCAAACGATCCACCCACTTCAGCCTCCCAAAGTGCTGGGATTACAGGTGTGAGCCACTGCGCCCAGCCCATGGTGTTCCTTTTGTACCCACGGGCACAGCATCACCACAGGGCCCTACTGTTGATCAGCAAGATGGCAGGTCTGGTCCCATGGTTGACTCGCCGTGTTACTGTGCATAAATTATTTAACACCTCTGTGCCTCGGTTGCCTTATTTGATAGCGATGTAGAACTTGTGATATGGTGGATTATATGAACAAAGTACTTAGAATAGTGCCTGGCACACAGTAAGCATGGACTAAATGGTAGCTCTCATTCGAGTATCTCTACCATAGCTTTTAACATAGGATAAGCAAGCGTCATGGAATTTCTTCTGGAATAACTATGTAATCACAGGTTTTCTCTAAGTAAGTTAGTGGTGGAACTCAGAAAACAAAAACAGAAACAAACCCAGGGCAACTGCTTTTTAAATCAGGGTTTCCAACTTTTTCCACCCGTAGGAATTGTGCTTTTAGCACAAGGAGACCCTACCTTCCATTCAACAAGACGGCAACAATGCAGTTGCTTGTAGGTGTCAGTCTCTTGTTATTCTTTTTTTGAGACAGGTATTTTAGTAAAACTATGGGATGCGGTAAGAATTATTTGCATTTTAATAGGCTTGGTCATAAAAAGTATTCTTCTGGCTGGGTATGGTGGCTCATGCCTGTAATCCCAGACCTTTGGGAGGCCGAGGTGGGCAGATCATCTGAGGTCAGGAGCTCGAGACTAGCATGGCCAACATGGTGAAATCGCATCTCTACTAAAAATACAAAAATTAGCTGGGCGTGGTGGTATGCGCCAGGAATCCTAGCCTACTGGGGAGGCTGAGGCAGGAGAATCACTTGAACCTAGGAGGCGGAGGTTGTAGTGAGCCGAGATTGTGCCATGGCACTCCAGCCTGGGCAACAAGAGCGAAACCCCATCTCAAAGAAAAAAAGAAAAAGTATTCTTCCTGTGCCTTCCCTTTCCCAAGCTGAGATTTGAAGTTAGTCAAATTTACACTATGCTTCTGACCTTTGGAGAAATAAACCATGGAGACGAGCGCAGTTTTCAAGTTGTCTAGTTCCTCTGAAATTATAATGGGTAGGTTTGGTTCTAGAAGAACTGTCAGTTGAGACATCCTTTTTTTTTCTTTTTTCTGCAGCATGACTAATAATGGCAGTTTTAAAAATTGAAGCTAAAACACCTAGAATTAAGATTTTGGCAGAACACACTGAGACATTCCATGGTTTTGAACATTTTAACTATATGCCTTGATTAAATGTTCACTTCTCACTTAACAGATTTTAAAAGCAAGAGGTGGAAATAAATGATAGAAATCAAAGTTATATGACAAATGTACTTCAAATGCTTCTCCTCCAGTGAATTTTAAAAGCAAAATTAGGATTTAAAAAAAGGATGAGGCCGGCACGGTGGCTCATGCCTGTAATCCCAGCACTTTGGGAGGCCAAGGTCAGTGGATCACCTGAGGTCAGGAGTTTCTCTTAAAAAGTATCTTCAGGAAGTTTCCCTAAATTATGCAACTGATAAACTTTTTTTTCCCCAGCAAAGCTCAACATTAGAACAAAAGATGCAGACAAGTCAGATATCTAATATTAAAAGATGCCTGTACAATGAACAATAATGAAAATAGTGGCCAGGCACAGTGGCTCACTCCTGTAATCCTAGCACCTTGGGAGGCTGAGGCAGGCAGATCACTTGAGGCCAGAAGTTCGAGACCAGCCTGGCCAACATGGTGAAACCCCACCTCTACTAAAAATATTAAAATAAATAAACATTTTAAAAAATCAAATGACTAGGTGTGGTGGCTCATGCCTGTAATCCCAGCACTTTGGGAGGCTGAGGCAGGAGGATTGCCTGAACTCAGGAGTTCGCTACCAGCCTGGGAAACACGGTGAAATCCCATCTCTACTAAAGTACAAAAAATTAGTCGGGCATAGCGGTGTGCGCCTGTAATCCCAGTCACTCAGGATGCTGAGGTGGGAGAATCGCTTGAACCCAGGAGGCGGAGGTTGCAGTGAGACGAGATCAAGCCACTGCACTCCAGCCTGGGCGACAGAGTGAGACTCCATCTCAAAAAAAAAGAAAAGAAAAGAAAAAAGAAGAAAGAAAAAGAAACAATTTTTGGCCGGGCGAGGTGGGTCACGTCTGTAATCCTACCACTTTGGGAGACCGAGGTGGGTGGATCACAAGGTCAGAAGTTCAAGACCAGCCTGGCCAACATGGTGAAACCCCGTCTCTACTAAAAATACGAAAAGTAACCAGACGTGGTGGCAGGCGCCTGTAATCCCAGCTACTCTGGAGGCTGAGGCAGGAGAATTGCTTGAACCGAACCCGGGAGGTGGAGGTTGCAGTGAGCCAAGGTCACACCACTGCACTCCAGCCTGGGCTACAGAGTGAGACTCCATCTCAAAAAAATAAAAACAAAAATGAAACAATTTTTAAAGGAACATAAAAGACTCCCCTCTCTCTCTCTTTTTTTTTTTTTGACTTTTCTGAGTTTTATTACCTTTTCTCTAAAAGTTAACTTTTTTACAAATGGCTATTAATGTCATACACCAGTAGAGGGCGATAAAACATTACTTTTAAGTATTACCTGAAACCCAGAGTGGAAAAAAATTTTTTGGATAACTTTTCTTTTGCCCCTTCACAAAAGAAAACGATCGAAGACACTGGCAAGATGGAAAAACATAGTTCAATTGGAAGATCGAAAGTAACAGACAGATTACCATGACCTAAATTTGCAAAAGAGAGAATCATCATCTGTGTAAAAACTATCATGACAGCTCTGTTTAGATGGGTTTATGTCTCAGGGAGACAATCTTTTGTGCTAGCTCCCTGACACTGCATAACAACTGTGGGCAATTATGTATGGAAATCCTTCAAGCTGAAACAAATTGCAAAACTTAAGTGCACCTAGTCTGCTATACCTTTTGTGGATCTAGAATACGTAATTTAAAAAACCTAGATCTCAATAGCTTCTAGATAGATGATAGTTTGGGCATGAACCATTTAGCCATCCCCCACTCGTGGTGTGGCAGGAGTATATGGTGAGGAGTGGCCAGTTAACATTCTCAGGGGTCGGGATGCCATGTTTACATGGGCAGGCTTGATTCCTGGAGGCCCAGCTCGTTTACCAGAAGGGCAGCCAATACCATGAATAAATCTGGTCCTGAAAAAGTAAATGCTCTGTTTCTTGGTTTATTTCCATCAGACAGAGGGGGACAAGAAAGCTTATGCCTTTCCCTGTGGCCATGCAACACAGCTAGAGAATGTGCACTGTGGCTGGCGCGGTGGCTCACGCCTGTAATCCCAGCACTTTGGGAGCAAAGGCAGGTGGATTACCTGAGATCAGGAGTTCGAGACCAGCCTGGCCAACATGGTGAAACCCCCCATCTCTACTAAAAACACACAAAAAATTATCTGGGCATGGTGGGGGCGGGTGCCTGTAATCCAGCTACTCGGGAGACTGAGGCAGGAGAATTGCTTGAACCTGGGAGGTGGAGGTTGCAGTGAGCCAAGATCGCACCATTACACTCCAGCCTGGGCGACAAAAGTGAAACTCTGTCTCAAAAAAATGTAAAAAAAAAAAGGAGAGAGCAAGAATAAAATATGCACTGTATTTAGCCTAGACTGTGGCATTGTGTTTTGCAAATTTTAGTAGTATGAAAGTAAACTATCAACACACAAAGAAAATTCCTATGGTTCTGAATATGTTAGGATTTCTATCAAACACAGGGCCCAGCCCAGGCAGTTCCCAGTGGGGTAGGCTTGGCCCTCGGTCCCTACCAACACATTGACTGCTCTCCCCACAAGGTGATTTCACTGCACCGGGCGCAAGAGGAGATGGTTTAGATGCTGGCATTGGAGCAGCTGCAGTAATGTGAGCTGAAAGGAATGCAGTTGTATGTCGAGAGTGCCAATTTCCAAAGTAGGTTCTTGAAACACTGTTTCTCTCCTTATAGTGAGGGACCTGTGCTGTTATCAAGACTAGGAAGGAGATTCATTAAATGTCATCATCAGCCTGAACAGGTGGTTGGCAAAGGAACAGAAAGCACTGAGATAAAGTCTTAGAGATCAGGGTGATTGCCTGCAACTGACATTATCAACTGTGATTCCAAGAGGCCCCAGCTGTGGGAGGCCTGGAGGAAGCCACAGAGGTTATCTGGAGGGCCAGAGCTTACAATCTGGATGGACTGGATCCAGCTGAAGCCATCTGAGGCCAGCTCCAGGAAAGGCAGGTCTGGTATTAAGCTGTACAGCAGACCGTGGAGGGTGGGGAGCTCAAATTGTACTTATGGGCAACCGGGTGTGGGGAGGACGGTACGGTGGTACGGCTCTGCAAGCATAGACCAGATCCTATGGCTATCCCCACATGAGATAGTGGGAGGATATCCTTATGGGGGTTAGCCATAGGATCTGGTCTAAGCTTAACTTAAATTTGAAGAGGCTGCCTTTTCCTTTCAATGAGCCCTCCTCATGAATACTTTCCATCCAAAGATTCTCCCCTTCTAATGTTCTAAGGGCTGCCAGCAGCCTAGGGTAGGCTCTCCAGAAGCCTAGGGAAGAGATAACAGGGGTCAGGGAAGCGTGAGTTGGAACCTCTTTTTTCTCCCATTCTTACCTGTGTTCAGTCTGGTTTACTGAAAGCAAGAGGTAATGAGCCTTTGTGGATGAGTATGGCTGTATCATTGTGCATTACAGATACAAGATGATCTGGAAGAAGCCCCTGATGGAACCTAAGGCCTTGGTGGAGTTTCTTTGAATATCATCAAATGGAACTTGAGATGCAGAGGGGACTGCAAACAGGCCTGCATCGCCTGGGGCTGATCCCACAGGCAAGCACCTGTATCATTATCTCAGGTGACCCCCACAGCAGGAAGATATTATTATGCCAAGTACTCAGATAATGAAACTGCCTGGAGGAATAAAGAGTAGAGCCTGAATTTGAATTTACCACTTTGTCCTGCTGAGCATTTGGTTGGTAAGGGAGGGGTAATAAGCATTAAAGCTATTAACTAAGGAAGCAGCATGGATTACTGGTTAGAAGCAAAGCTGTGGCTCTAGCCTGCCTGGGTTTGTATCCCAGCTGTGCAAGTAACACAACCTCCCTGTGCCTCAATTTCCAATCATACCTGTCCAGTAGGGTCTTGCGAAGAGTAAATGAGTTTATACAGAAAAGTGCTTAGAGGCTGGGTGCGGTAGCTCATGCCTGTAATCCCAACACTTTGGGAAGCCAAGGCCAGCAGATCACTTGAGGTCAGGAGTTTGAGACCAGCCTGGCCAACATGGTGAAACCCCGTCTCTACTAAAAATACAAAAGTTAGCTGGGCGTGGTGGCACGTGCCTGTAATCGCAGCTACTCGGGAGGCTGAGGCAGGAGAATTGCTTGAACCTGGGAGGTGGAGGTTGCAGTGAGCTGAGATCGCGCCACTGCACTCCAGGCTGGGTGACAGAGCAAGACTCTGCCTCAAAAATAAATAAATAAATAAATAAATAAATAAATAAATAAATAAATAAA
>NC_045455.1:75877439-75951482 GCF_002776525.5 Piliocolobus tephrosceles
AAATAAATAAATAAATAAATAAATAAATAAATAAATAAATAAATAAATAAGCTTAGAACAATACCTGGCACATAGTTTTCCTGTACGGTGCTGACTCTGCCGCTTTGTTAAGCAACCATGCATTAAGAGAGTGGGGTTGGTTGAGACTGCCTCTAAAACTAGTGCTTTATTTGCTTAACTGCCTCCCTGAATTAGGGTCCTTCCATTCCTCATGTGAATGTTAAAAACCTAATCTATGTTTGGAAAAACATAATTGATCAGTCATTGTAATTTGCGACGGCTTCCCTAACAAAATACTAGGACTGTGTGGCTTAAACAACAGAAATTTATTTTCTCACAGTCTGGAGTCCAAGATCCAATTGCCAGCAGGTTTGCTTTCTCCTGAGGCCTTGCTCCTTGGTTTGCAGATGATTGCCTTCTCCCTGTTCTCACGTGGTTTTTCCCCGGTGCAGGCATCCTTGGCGTGTGTGCATCCAAATCACCCTTTCTTGTGCCGACAGAGGTTTGATTGGGTTAAACGCCCAGACTAACGGTCTCATTTTAACTTAGTCACCTTTCCAAAGAGCCTGTCTCCAAATACAGTCATATTCTGCCTTAGTGGGGGTGAGACGTTCAGCAAATGAACTTGGGAAGGAAGAACTAGAATAATCAGGTTCCTCCAGGAAAAAAAAAGAATTTCGATGTGCTAACATCAATCAAAGAATGACAAGTATCATTGAAAGGAAGAAGTTGAGTGCCTGGGAGCAGCCTGGTCACTGGTGGGTATCAGAGCTCATGATCATGTGTATGTATGAGAACCACAGCACGCTTTGGGTTTTCAATTGAGTAAGAAATAATTATTCAAAAAATTTCCCTAGCTTTTTTCCTTGTTCTTTTTCTCAGCCAGCTAAAAGAAGAGGGAATGTGGCACAGGGCTCCTGGAGGGAGGTAAGTTAAGTGTCTTCTGTGATCCAGCTCAAGAAAGGCCCTTGAATAGTTCCAGGAAACAAAAGAAAGTACTTTATCCATTATGACCATTTTAATAAAATGTCCATCACGACCCATTTAAAAATAATTTTTCATCCAGACTGAGCGGCTCACACCTTTGATCTCAGTACTTTGGAAGGCCGAGGTAGAAGGATCACTCGAGGCTAGGAGTTTTAGGCCAGCCTTGGCAGTACAGTGAGACCTCGTATCTATAAAAACATAAAAAAATTAGCCCAGCGGCCTGGCGCGGTGGCTCACACCTGTAATCCCAGCACTTTGGGAGTCCCAGGCAGGCAGATCACGAGGTCAGGAGTTCGAGACCAGCCTGGTCAACATAGTGAAACGCTGTCTCTACTAAAAATACAAAAATTAGCTGCGTGTGGTGGCATGCGTCTGTAGTCCCAGCTACTTGGGAGGCTGAGGCGGGAGAATCACTTGAACCCAGGAGGCAGAGGTTGCAGTGAGCCAAGATCACACCACTGCACTCTAGCCTAGGAGACAGAGCAATACTCTGTCTCAAAATAAATAAATAAATAAATAAATAAATAGAAATAAATACAAAATAGGCTGGGCACAGTGGCTCATGCCTATAATTCCAGGACTTTGGGAGGCAGAGGCATGATAATCACTTGAGGTAGCCTAGGAGACAGAGCAATACTCTGTCTCAAAATAAATAAATAAATAAATAAATAAATAAATAAATAGAAATAAATACAAAATAGGCTGGGCACAGTGGCTCATGCCTATAATTCCAGGACTTTGGGAGGCAGAGGCATGATAATCACTTGAGGTATGGAGTTCTAGACAAGCCTGGCCTAGATGGCAAAACCCGGTCTCTATTAACAATACAAAAATGGCCGGGTGTGGTGGCTCACACCTATAATCCCAGCACTTTGGGAGGCCAAGGCAGGCGGATCACCTGAGGTCAGGAGTTCTAGACCAGCCTGGCCAACATGGTGAAACCCCGTCTCTACTAAAACCAAAAAAATAGCCAGATGTGGTGGCATGTGCCTGTAGTCCCAGCTACTTGGGAGGCTGAGGCAGGAGAATCACTTGAACCCGGAGGCAGAGGTTGCAGTGAGCAGAGATCACACCGCTGCACTCCAGCCTGGGCGACAGAGACTCCATCTCAAAAAAGAAAAAAAAAAAAAATTAGCCAGGCACAGTGGTATATATGCCTGCAATCCCAGCTACTCTGGAGACTGAGGCAGGACAATCACTTGAACCCTGGAGGCAGAGGTTACGGGGAGCAAGACCACACCACTGCACTCCAACCTGGAGTGGGTGAAATGTATCTCAAAAATTTTTTTTTTAATAAAACAATAAAAACAGGCCAGGCGCGGTGGCTCGTACCTGTAATCCCAGCACTTTGGGAGGCCGAGGTAGGTGGATCACTTGAGGTCAGGAGTTTGGGACCAGCATGGCCAACATGGTGAAACCCTGTCTCTACTAAACATACCAAAAAATAATTAGCTGGACGTGGAGGCGGGCGCCTGTAGTCCCAGCTACTCGGGAGCTGAGGCAGGAGAATCGCCTGAACTCAGGAGGCAGAGGTTGCAGTGAGTGTAGATCACGCCATTGCACTCTGGCCTTGGCAACAAGAGTGAAACTCAGTCTCAAAAATATAAATAAAAATAAAAAATAATGCTTTCATTATGACCTGTTTAAGAATTGATCACCAAAGGTAGAACTAAGAATGTCCTTGCTAATTAAGAAAAAAACAAAACCCTTTCACACCTTTAAATGTTTTTTGGTAACATTTACAATATAAATTTTTACCTTGACTGTGTAATTTTAGCAGCTTCTTTTGTTTTTAAATTTCAGGTTTTCCTGGTTTCTAATTTAAGACGTTTCCATGGTTCTCGTCAATTTTTGTTTATTAGTGACTAAATTTGTTGTATGTTTTGATTGGGCTGTGAAAATAAGGTGGCATTTATGATATCTTTTAATAGAATCATCGTGTGTACACATAGTTGACACGTGGTTTTACAGTACAACTGCCAAGAATAACTAATCTAGGAATAACTGCAGAATCTGCCTTGTTAGAAATAATTCGTCTACATGAAAAGACATGAGTACTTTTTAATTTTAAAAGTGAACATTAAAATTAGGCTATTGCGTTCTTCCTAAATAAGAATTTAACTAGTCTTAAAAAAAGAAATCACGACTGGGCGCAGCGGCACATGTCTGTAACCCTAGAATTTTGGGAGGCTGAGGCAGGTGGATCACCTGAGGTTAGGAGTTCAAGACCAGCCTGGCCAACATGGCAAAACCCCGTCTCTACTAAACATACAAAAAATTCGCTGCACGTGGTGGCAGGTGCCTGTAATCCCAGCTACTCGGGAGGCTAAGGCAGGAGAATCGCTTGAACCCGGGAGGTGGAGTTTGCAGTGACCTGAGATAGCGCCATTGCACTCCAGCCTGGGCAACAAGAGCGAAACTCTGTCTCAAAAAAAAAGGAAAAAAAAAAAAAAAAAGAAATCCAATCCAGAAAAACAGATCCCAGACTTAGAAGCTATTATATTCCAGTTCCCTTCAAGTCATCTACTTTTTGTTGTTACTGCTGTTCTATATGTTTTGCTTTTCTTATTTGAGTTAATTTTGTTAAGATTTTAAAATTTTTAGGCCGGGCGCGGTGGCTCAAGCCTGTAATCCCAGCACTTTGGGAGGCCGAGACGGGCGGATCATGAGGTCAGGAGATCGAGACCATCCTGGCTAACACGGTGAAACCCCGTCTCTACTAAAAATACAAAAAACTAGCCGGGCGAGGTGGTGGGCGCCTGTAGTCCCAGCTACTCCGGAGGCTGAGGCAGGAGAATGGCGTGAACCCGGGAGGCGGAGCTTGCAGTGAGCTGAGATCCGGCCACTGCACTCCAGCCCAGGAGACACAGCAAGACTCCGTCTCAAAAAAAAAAAAAAAAAAAAAGATTTTAAAATTTTTATGAGACAGTCACTTGTCTCCAATATTTGTTTCTCCTCCTCCTTCTTCCTCTTCTTTTTTTTAAATTCAACTCCCAAGCTTCAATGATCCTCCCACCCCAACCTCCCAAATTGCTGGGATTACAAGTGTGAGCCAATAAGCCCAGCCCCAGTTTTTATATTTCTTAAAGCAACATCTAACTCTTACAAAAAGCCTTGGGGTGTCTGAGTCGGTTCAGTTTTTGAGAATTTTGTCCGAAAGAAGAGCCACAGAAAATCAAAGGATACATTGTATCAATTCTCTTTTGCAATTGTTTTAGAGAAATTTGCATGATTGTTAACGTTGTTGTGCTGCTTTCTATGATAATATTATCTGTCAAGCTGAAGCTACCAGTACCATTGTCAGCTAAACTCCTGAAATGAGTCAGCTAATTTTATTTTTAACTGCTTTTTAATTGCCTGCTGAGACTATCAAGAATAATATGAGGATTTTTAAAGCTTTTCTAGCAAAGTTTTGGCATATCAGATCATATAAAAAGATGGATCAAAGATTCAAAATTCTCAACTTACTTCCATGTAAAACTCATAGCAGCTAGGTGCGATGGCTCACATCTGTAATCCCAGTATTTCGGGAGGCTGAGATGGGGCTTAAGGCCAGGAGTTCCAGACCAGCCTGGGCAACATAGGGAGATCCCATAGCTACAAAAAATTTAAAAAATAGTTGGGGGTGGTGGCAAGTATCTGTAGTCTTCAATCCTAGGGAGGCTGAGGTGGGAGGATCACTTGAGCCCAGGAGTTCAAGGCTGTAGTGAGCTACGATCGGACCACTGTGACTCCAACCTGGGTGACAGAGCAAGGCCTTGTCTCTAGAAAAAACAAACCAAAAACCAACCATAACAACAACAGCAACCCTCAAAGCTGTAGGGCATGAATAGGTAGTAACAATCCCTGAGATTAGAGGCCTTCCGAAATTCTTGCTACGATGTGCCATGCTTATACATATTATCTCTAAATTCACAAAGGACCGGTTGGATTTGGCAACCAATGTGCCTAACACGTGGATGTGGAGAAGCTGTGGTACAATTTAGAACAAATATCAGTGATTTAGAAATCACGTATTTACCAGAGTTAAAGTAATTTGTATACTAACAAAAACCTACCCACGAGGTTGTACTAATGTCAGAGAACAAACATTTTATCCCTGTTTCAAAGTGCTTTAAGACATTATTTTAATCCTTACAATACCTCTTTGAGGTATGTAGGTGGCAAGTCATACCAAAATAAAAATTCAAAATACAAAATAAATGGAACACTACTTAGGGAATAAAAGAGGTTCTAGTTGATCATGCGTTGTTGATTTTCTGCTTTTCTTGGAAGATCTGTTTGTGATTTCACTTTATCATATTTTGCATATAGGACCAGCATCATGGCAAACTTCATGAGGGGTTGCTATGATCTGTAAAGAGCCCCTGTGTTCCCATTGCCTTCTCCTCACCCCAGTCATGGCTGGAGATGACCGAGGGACTCAGGGTGTGCTGTCATGTCCAGAGGACAGCAGGGAGGGGGAAGCATTCTTTTTTTTTTATTATTATACTTTAAGTTCTAGGGTACATGTGCACAACGTGCAGGTTCGTTACATATGTACACATGTGCCATGTTGGTGTGCTGCACCCATTAACTTATCATTTACATTAGGAATATCTCCGAATGCTATCCCTCCAGGAGGGGGAAGCATTCTTTTCCTTCTCCACCCTACTTCCCCAGACCTCTGTCAAGCTCCTAATTTGGCTGTGTCTACAATGAAAAGAGAAAATCAAATCATGAGTCAAATACATAGACATTAAAGAAGAGAGATAATATATTGAGATGCCTAACTGGTTTTGTTTTACTGGGTTATCATGTAACGGTTGGCGTTCATCTTCAGCATCTACTGATGCCAACATCAGTGGATGCACAGGCCAATGGCCAATGGGCCATTAAAACTAGCACATCTCCTGGAGGTGGAAAAACACCAAGGAGAGATTTTCCTTTTGTGATTTAGTGGCAATTTAAACTGTTCCCACCTGAAAGGAAAGTAGCCGCAGATAAGCTCTTCTGACTAGGGCTAGCTTCTCTCTTGTCTGTGATTGGTGGGGGCTTTCCATGCTTCTCTGTGATGTGAGGCTGAAGGAAAGAGAATACAACCTCAACTCTTAGCTGAAGGAAGTTTTACTTATGCTTTTCATGAAAACTGGGTACACTGACACCTGATTCCACCCCATTTCTTTTGAGACGAATTCTCACTCTCTCGCCCAGGCTGGAGTGCAGTGGTGCGATCTCGGCTCACTGCCTCCCAGGTTCAAGCAATTCTCCTGTCTCAGATTCCCAAGTAATTGGGATTACAGTTGTGTGCCACCACACCTGGCTAATTTTTGTACTTTTAGTAGAGATGGAGTTTCACCATATTGGCTAGGCTGGTCTTGAACTCCTAACCTCTAGTGATCCTCCTGCCCCCGCCTCCCAAAGTGCTGAGATTACAGGCCTGAGCCACCTTGCCCAGCCTCCAGCCAAGTTTTTCTTTTTTGAGACAAGGTCTTGGTATGTCGAACTTCTGGGCTCAAGTGATCCTCCTGCCTCAGCCTCCCGAGTAGCTGGGACTACAGGCGCACACCACCATGTCTGATGCAGTAACTTTTTCTAAAAGTGCTTTAAAAATATTTCTGATATTTTATGCCCACTTGGTGGGAGAGAGGGACACTCTGCAATTCAACTTTGAAGCCAACTTTGAAATAGAGAGGAACATAAGGGCTTTGTTTGTTTGCTTTAGTTTATCGCCTCATGAAAGTAAACCTTATGGCTCTGCCGAATTCCCCAGGAGGTCCAGGGAGTAGGGTGGGTTACATATTACTGGAATAAGGCCCACTGTCTGAACTGTAAAATGCATGTTCACTTGTTCTAATCTAACTCCAAGCTTCTGAAAGTCAGCTGAGGACAGGCTTTTTATAAACATCCAATGCTAGTCCCTTTTTTTTGATGGAGATAGAGCTCAATGTGGCTGTTGAACTTGGTTTGATGTGCTTTTATTCAGGATAAGAAGAGATTTGGAAAGAGTTCCAGATAAACCAACCATTCTGGAAGAGCTGGCTGCTCTTATTGTATACGGTCTTAGGCTGGTTGTTTAAATAAGCAAGTGCTAATGGCTTGAAATCCCCTTCACGGTTTGTCTTATACACATGCAAACATCAGCATTATTATTGTTATTTATGTTCTGTCTCTGGGCTTCTATCATTAACATAAACTGAATTGGCTTTAGGCAGAGATGATTGCTGACATAGATTACCCCCAAAAAAGTCCAAATGTCAATTTTCTGGAAAAAAAAAATTGAAACCTTAAATTAACCTCTCCATTTCTTGTCCTCTAGAAAAACCCAACATTTTATAGGGGCAGAAAGTGTCATGTTAAACAGGAGATGAACTCTGAATTTGGATAAGAAGTGTGATTATAATTAGATAAACTTCTAAGATAAGACCTCAGGTAAGTTTCTTAGCTCTTTGTACCTTAGTTTCAATTTCTGTAAAATGTGAGTCATAATAACTCTTAAATTATTGGGTGGCTTGGAGGACTGATTCGGATAATAGCTGTAAAGTGCTTGGTCCATAGTTATTGTTGGAAAAAAAAGCAGTTTTTATTAACACTGGAGCATAAAGAAAACTTCCATGTGTATATTCTCATTCTGGGTAAAAAATGATTTACAGTTTATAACTGAAAACATCTTGAAAGTAGACTTACATGTATATTTATTGACTTATAGCTCATCTTGTGTCAGATGATCTGTAAATCTGAAAAATGAGGAAGAGAGCTTCCGGAGCCTAGTCTTGGATTATAGAAAGAATTTTTCCAGGTTGGAATGCTCTAGAGCTCAGGCATGCAACATAGCCGTCAAATGTTCTGTTTTCAGTTTGTTGTTGAAACACAAAATTATTTAAAGTACACATGGCATCACACGAGACAAATTAATCTTTCCTCCAGCACTATATCAGTAATCAGCTAATTAGGAATTCCATTTTTAAATGTTAAACCTTAGAATATAGAATATTTCAGTGTGTTTTAAAGGCTGTATTCACCACAAAGTAGAAACCTGATATCCCAGGGAAATACTCACTATTCATCTATGTTGACTCTCTGCCAGAGTAGACTTTGCATATGGGTGGGCCCTGTGAGTCAGCCAAATCTGAAATGTGATAAACTCTTGCCTCCTGTTTTTACACCCTAGCTGACAGTCAGTGACTGTAGGTACCATATGGAAAACACATGTACTCTGACTACACAGTTATTACCTCTTGTTTTTGATTTGTATCAACGACTGACAAGCAACTTGGTTAGTTACTATAAAATGCTAACAGTTTCTTCCTTCATTCCTATCCTGGATTCTCTTAGTCAGTAGTTTATTTACAATCACAGTTGACTCCCTTTCTCTGCTATCATGGTATGGAAATGGGGCGATTAGATTGGAAAAACTGATTATTGTAAAACAGCAATTAATTTCTTACTGCTTTACTTGAACATTCATGCATACTAGTTTTCCAAGTAAATAAGTTAAATGCCTTGTTAAACTTCCTCTCTGCCAGAAACGTTCTACCATCTGTGTTCGACATGGCAGCATTTTCTTATTGAATACATATGTCCCCCCTTTTTTGGAAGTGTGTTAAGAGCTTTAATATGACAAGAAACAGAAATAAAATAGTGAAAACACATTGTATTTCAAACATGAATGTAAGATTCAGATTTGTGACATTCAACCTCTGTCTCTTGGGTTCAAGTGATCCTCTCACTTCAGCCTCCCTAGTAGCTGGGACTACAGGCTTGCACCACTACACCTGGCTAATTTTTGTATTTTGAGTAGAGACAGGGTTTCAGGGTTTCACCATGTTGGCCAGGCTGGTCTGGAACTCCTAACTTCAAATGATCCGCCCGCCTCAGCCTCCCAAAGTGCTGGGATTACAGGTGTGGGCCACCCTGCCCGGCCCACAGATTTTATTTTAAATGGCTGTGTGAAATTCCACCTTATAGATATGCCATTATTTATTTAACCATTCTGTATAGTTGGTCATTTAGGTTATCTACAAGTATGTGTTAGTATTCCTACAGAGACCCACAAGTAGTCTCTCACTAATACATGAAGTGAAAGAATAGTTTATTGAAGTTGACAGACACTGGCCCTTCACAACAGAATTGACAAAAGAAGTGGTTCACTGCTTCCCTTCTGTTACAGGTTAGTAGACAGATAACCAGAAGTAGTCTCGTCTTTTGTTTGTTTGTAATAAGATCATCCCAACCCTGAGGCTTAGTGGTCAGAACTCATACTCCCAGTACCTGTGGACGGTGCATTTTTAAATCTTTTCCACCTCATCTCATTATTTTCCTCCAAAATGGTGACTATATTTCAATTTTTCCAGCCTTAGCATTTCTTTTATCTATCGAAAACTTTTTTTTGTAATTCCTCCAAATAAATATTGTCATTCTGCGTTGCTGATTTGAAAAGAACAGCGTTCTTAACTCTGATAGCAAATATCGTATCAGGGAAAATAAACCATTTTGAAGCTCAAGGAATTTTCCATCAAAACAATGGACTCTAAGATGCACAGCACCTGGCATATATGTAGGAGGTGCTCTGTAGATATTTGTGGAATTAGTGGCAAAACCCAAAGGAAATTATCCCTTAAGATAAACGAATGGTTACTTCTAATCTTACTACAGCTACCAGTTAATATGCCAGCTTTCAGGACATTGGTTTAAAGACCTGAGGCTATATATATATATATTTTTCAGATTATTACTTTCTATAGGCTAAGTGAAGAAAGGCTGTTTCAGGTTGATAGCAGTACGTCCTAATAATTCAGACAAAGGTTTGGAAACGGACAGTTGTTGGGGAAAGGGAATGTGAAATACGAAGTGAAGTGCCCTGACTGAAAAATCAGCATCTAAGTTTTTCACTTACTCATTAAATGGAACTTAAATTATCTCTTTGACAAATAAAAATTTAAACCAGACATCCATCATGTGTTACTGAGGGGTAAAAGTAGAAATTTCTGCCTGGGAATTGATCAAAGGGAACCATCCCTCAGTCTTCCTGTTAAGGACGAGGCAATAGTTACCCTGAAAACCAGGCCCAGAAACGAACATCACATAGTTTTGTGAGATGAGCTTTGTAACGATAAATTTCCTTTTTCATTTTAATTGTCCTTACCTGACATGAGACATTTTTCTTCCCTATTTTCTTCCCAGTTCAGACAGATGCAGCAGCTAAGTGATAATCAGTAGAAAATGCCTTCAAAGCAAGCTGCAACCACAAAAAACAAGGAAGGAGAAAATAACTTTTTCTCTTAAGCAGAACCAGGGATGACCTAAATACTTTGTCACCCTTCAGAGACGGCAACGTTTACATTTTTGACTTAAAAACAAAAACAAAAACTTCTTTTGTAATCTCTTCTTTCAATCTTATTATCACTATCATTGTTTTATGTCTGTTTTCTTGATCTTTTGTTTTTTATTTATTTTTATTTTTTTGAGATAGAGTCTCACTCTGTCGCCTAGGCTGGAGCAGTGGTGTGATCTTGACTCAATGAAATCTCTGCCTCCGGGGTACAAGGGATTCTCCTGCCTCAGCCTCCTGAGTAGCTGGGATTACAGGCACCCGCTACCACGCCCAGCTAATTTTTGTATTTTTAGTAGAGATGGGGTTTCACCATATTGGCCAGGCTGTTCTGGAACTCTTGAACTCAGGTGATCTGCCTGCCTTGGCCTCCCAAGGTGTTGGGATTACAGGCACGAGCCACTGCACCCGGTCTATTTGGTCTTTTAATTCAAACCTTGATTTGGTTCAGTGGAGTTGGTCTAACTATGAATACTAAGATCTGCGCGTTGACTGGAAGGAAATACACTACAAAGTTATAATGGTTATTGCTATAGTGGGATTACAGGATATTTATAATTTTCCATCTGTGTCTTGAGAAGGTTACTGATGGGAAAGCAAGAAATTAGAGCTATAGCCCTGGCATCACCGCTTTTATTATGGGAGCTGGGGCAAATCAGCCTCTCTGCACCTCTCTTTTTCTAAGTTAAAGGGGGTCACCAACATGATCTCCAAATTTATTTTCAAGTTTAACATTCTGTGGGTCTAATGGAAAAGAACGTTTAGCTTGATATAACCCTTGTGGAGGGCAATTTGGCTGTGCCTTTCAAAATTACGAATGGGTATACCTGCTGACTCAGTGACTGTCATTTCTGGAAATTCCTCCTGTATATATACTTCTACAGATATGAAATGAAGTTATGCAAGGTTATTTCTTACAGAATAGTCTGTGATAGCTAAAGACTGGAAACAAGTGAAATATTCAGCAACATCCTGGGGTTCAGTAAATTGATATTTCGATACAACAGTATGGTGGTTAGCTGTAAAAACCCTTCAATATATATTTTTAATCTTCTGGACCTGTGTGTCAGGGACATTGGTATTATAGGTTCTCTGTGCCTGCCTCGTCAATTTTTTTAAAGAAAGACCAAATAAAAGTAAACTATCACATCACATTTGAAGAAATAATTGGGCAGGAGAGCCTCAAAGATTTCAAGGATTTGGGGAAAGTCTGGAGGAAGACTCCTTTAACCACATAAATACTCTTCTCTGACGCCCTGAAAAACCGGAATAGAAATGAAGGCAAGGCCAAATTTGAAGCTGGCTTCCTTTGCCAAGAATTATCCACTAGGGCACCGCCTATTTTTAGGGTGCGGCTGTCTGGATCAGGGGCTGCTTCTGCAGAGTGTAATTGGAAAGGATGGGGGAAGCAACAGCTGTACTTTGGGGCCTGCCTTTGAGTTCATCATCTGGGTTACTGAGGTCCCCTAGCGGCTGGCAGAGGAGGCCCAGATTGTCCAAATTTGCTAGTAAACGTGAAGAGACCGCAAGACGAGGGTGGGAACCAGCCTCCGCCCGTCCGCAATCCATCCGGCTCACGCTCCCCACCCCACCCATCCCCAGTATCAGCAAGAAGCTATTGTGATAAATGGATTATGAAGAAACAGGAGCCCAGACTACAGAGACGATAGTGAGAATATAAATGAAGAAAGAGATCTCTCTCTAAATCTTTTTAACTTTTGTAAGAGGCCTCATTTTTCCCTTTTCCCCCTCTTTTCTATTTTTTCAACAACCTCTTGTCCAACAGACTAATTTTCTCTAGATGCCATTTTTTTCCATTGCAGAATTACTTGTAAGAAAGAAAGGGGAATGAAAAAAAAAAGAGTTGGAAGCTGTCCTTTTGGACAAGATATTTAAAACCCTATTGTCCATCTTCCATCCTAAGTGATCCCATCTTTCTAAAAGGAAATGCCTTCCATATTCTTCCTAAAAAAGCAGCAAAAGCATAACAAAACAAAACTGGAAAACTGTTTCTTCTGCTTGAGACACAAGGGCCATTATCTTCCTGCCTTTGGCCCCACTGATCCTCGACAGGATGCCCTGGACCTGCAGCTCAGACGAGGAAAGGTGGGGTGTGGGTGGGGGTTGATTGACGCACACAGCAAGTAGCCTCAAGGAACTTGGGGATGGGGCAGGCTGCGCCCCAAGGCTTTGGTCCTATCCCCCGCCCTTGCGTTTTAACTTAACACCCGATCACTTCCGTTGTAAATAAAAAAGAAATAACAAACAGTTAAATTTAATTAGGGGTAAGTAATAAAGTGACCTGGTTCTCGCTAACTGCGCTCCTGAGCCCTTCGCTGCCGGCCCTGGACTCAGTGGACGGAGCGGGAGATTCCCGCCCAGGGGAAGAGTTTCCCACGGAGGGCATGCGGTCGCGGGTGCCTTTGGATCCGTGTGTGCGGGGAGGCGGGAGAATCTCCTCCTCGCGCCGGGGCCCCTGTTCCTCATTTCTAGCCTTTTAAAAAAGGTCAAGAATACAGTGAATCCGGTTGGGGGCTGCCCGGCTGGGTGACGCGCCTCTGGCTAGACCGAATGGCACAGGCTGAGCCTGGGTGTGCGGACAGGGGGGCACGGGACGCGGAGAAGGGTCCCTCGGCGCAGACTCGACTGCAGGAGCCGCGGCGCCAGGGGCGGGGGTCGTGTACCGCCCGTGAGGGGGCCGGAGGACTTGACAGATCGCAGCGAAAGAAAACATGAAACCAAAACAAAACCCACCGATTCCCCACGTCGTTCAGCAAAGACATCGTGGGTGGAGCCAGGAGGGAACGATTGAGTAGAATTCCGCGCGGCCGCCTCCACCCACCCAGTCCGCGCCCCCGGTCCCCGGCCCCCTGCCCTGCCCGCCCGCCGGGCTGGGCCGGCAGCAGAGGTCAGGGCTCAGCGAGCGCCTCCTCCCACCCGGGCTTCCAGAGTACTCGGCTCTGCTCCTCCGTAGTAAACAAAGTGTCGCCGCCGCCTCCACGCTGCTTTGCTTCCTAGCAATCAAAACACTGAGAAGGCGAGAGAATCACAGAAACACTCGAGAATTACCAGAAAATAATAGAGATCCAAAAAAAAAAAAAAAAAAAAAAAGAGGTGAATGCGTGAAAGAGAAAAACACCCTACTACCCCCCACCAGCCCACCGCCGCCTCCCCGTGGAAAACCGGGCCCCGCCCAGCCCGGCGCCCACAGGCTGCCCGGGCGGCGGTGCCGCATGCCCATTGGCCACGCGGGCTGTCGGTCAGGGGCGGGCCGGCGCGCGCGCCGGCGCGGGCGGGGGGCGGCGGCAGATCCCGTAAGTCGGGCGGCCTGGTAGTCGCAGCAGCTGCTGCCGCCGCCGCCACATTCAACAGGCAGCAGCGCAGCGGGCGCGCAGTCGGGGAGAGCAAGCGGCCCGCGGCATCCGTCTGTCCTTCCGTCCGCGGCCCTGTCAGCTGGAGCGCGGCGCAGGCTCTGCCCCGGCCCGGCGGCTCTGGCCAGCCGTCCAGTCCGTGCGGCGGACCCTGAGGAGCCTCGATGTGGATGGCCCGGCGAAGTTAAGTTCTGGGCTCGCGCTTCCACTCCGCCGCGCTTTCCTCCCAGTTTCCGTCCGCTCGCCGCACCGGCTTCGTTCCCCCAAATCTCGGACCGTCTCTTCGCGCCCCCTCCCCCTCCGGCCCCCGTGCTGCGTTCTCCCCTTCTTGGCTCTCCCGCGGCTGGGGGAGGGGCGGGGGTCACCATGGCCGAAGCGCCTCAGGTGGTGGAGATCGACCCGGACTTCGAGCCGCTGCCCCGGCCGCGCTCGTGCACCTGGCCGCTGCCCAGGCCGGAGTTTAGCCAGTCCAACTCGGCCACCTCCAGCCCGGCGCCGTCGGGCGGCGCGACTGCCAACCCCGACGCCGCGGCGGGCCTGCCCTCGGCCTCGGCTGCCGCTGTCAGCGCCGACTTCATGAGCAACCTGAGCTTGCTGGAGGAGAGCGAGGACTTTCCGCAGGCACCCGGCTCTGTGGCGGCGGCGGTGGCGGCGGCGGCCGCCGCGGCCGCCACCGGGGGACTGTGCGGGGACTTCCAGGGCCCGGAGGCGGGCTGCCTGCACCCAGCGCCGCCACAGCCCCCGCCGCCGGGGCCGCTGTCGCAGCACCCGCCAGTGCCCCCCGCCGCCGCCGGGCCTCTCGCGGGGCAGCCGCGCAAGAGCAGCTCGTCCCGCCGCAACGCGTGGGGCAACCTGTCCTACGCTGACCTCATCACCAAGGCCATCGAGAGCTCGGCGGAGAAGCGGCTGACGCTGTCGCAGATCTACGAGTGGATGGTCAAGAGCGTGCCCTACTTCAAGGATAAGGGTGACAGCAACAGCTCGGCGGGCTGGAAGGTGAGCGGTCACGGCGCGCGGCCGGACCTTGGGGGCGCGGTGGGTCAGGCGAGGGCGCAGCTGTGCAGGTTTGCTCGGTCTGAAGGTGCGGGACTGGAGGGCAGCGCGTTCCCAGGAGGGCGGGCGAGAAGCGGTGGTCGCGGTGACCTCGCCCAGGTCCGGTCGGGGACGGCAGTAGGTGTGTGCGCGCGCCAGTCAAGAGTTCGCGTGGGACGCGAAAAGGGGCTCGTCGAGGAACTAAGTAAAAGAAAGTGCGCCAAGAAGTGGATGTCAGAGCGGCCGAAAAGTTTGCCAGTGAAAGGAGAAACGGATTCGCTGGGAGGGGCACTCCCCCTGCCCGCGCTGACTGCTTCGACTGCCCCTTCCCTCCCGGACCTCCGCGGGGGGAGGGCGGGTCCTCTCCGGCCGCGCTGCGGAGCTGTTTCCGCCTGGCGCGGCTGGGGAGGGCGCGGCGAGGGGCCCCGGAATCTCCCTGTCCTGGGACCGGGCTGCAGGTGGAGGGGACAGGCAGGGCGCGACCGGCCGTGGACGGTGCAGGGCCAGCCGGGCAGTTTCTGGAGGCGGTGCGCATTTTGCTTTGTTTTGGTTTTCTCTGGAGTGGCCTCGAGTGCCGGGGGCCGGGCGTCCCGAGCCCGAGGTGGTGCCTCCGACACGTGCGAAGGGGCGGCCACCGCCTGCGGAGCGCCGGCGCCTGGCTGCGCTGGGCGAGCTAAAGTTCAAGTGTGACCCTCGGTGGGGGCGGGCGCGGGCGGTGGCGATGGCGTGGGAGGGGCCCTGGGCGCAGGAAGCCCGCGCCTTTAAAGGGCCAGCGCGTCCGGGCCGGCAGCCGTGAGGCCAGCGTTTCTCCACGAGGGGAAGCGCCCGAACTTGGTCTTGCCCCTGGTAGGAGGCTTTTATTGAGAAACACAGAGGCTGCCCTGGGGTCCGGGGGCTGGGAAATGTGCGTCTTTTCCTGCCTTGCCACCCTGTTCTTAAGAATGGAGGTCCAGATGAGGGACCAGGCGGGGGGCTTTGCGACCAATGTTTTGAGGGAGTCGGAGTGGTGATGGGCGTCGAGGGAGCGATGCCTCAAAGGAGGATTTTTGCCATTTTTGCCTTTTAGAGAGTGGCCAGTAGAGACTTAGAGTGGGGGCAGGCATTTCCCGACTCCGAGGAGAAGACCCGGGGCGGGGGGGTGGCCTCGGCCCCGGGGAGGCTTCCCGGGGGCGGGGTCCAGTCGCCGCGCGGCCTCCCCAAGCTGACAGTTTCTCACTGTCACCGGTGGCGGAATTGCTGTAAAGGCTGTCTAGTTGAGCTAAACACCGTTTTTTTTTTATCCCCCCTCCGAGACGGAGTCTTGTTCTGTCGCCAGGCTGGAGTACCGTGGCGCGATCTCGGCTCACTGCAACTTCCGACTCTCTGGTTCAAGCGTTTCTCCTGCCTCAGCCTCCCGGTTGGCTTACAGGCAAGAGCCACCACGCCCAGCTAATTTTGGTGTTTTTAGTAGAGACGGAGTTTCACATGTTGGCCAGGATGTTCTGGATCTCCTGACCTCGTGATTCGCCCGCCTCGGCCTCCCAAAGTGCTGGGATTACAGGCGTGAGCCCCTGCGCCCGGCCGAGCTAAACATCTTTCTAAACCTTTCCTCGCCTCTCAGATTGAGTCTACAGCATAATAAAGATTGGTCTTTGCTGCGCGGTTGTTAACACCAAGGTTATTTTACATACAGTGTCATCCCTGTGGTTAATGCGTGTCAAAAAGGTTAAGTTACTCACACCATATTGAAGTTCCTGGAGAAGGAAAGGAGTTCAAGATTCATTTTATTTTTTCCAAAGTGTGTTTTAGAGTAAAGGTATCACTTATCGCTTTATTACGAGGCATTGCATGCAATTTTACCAAGTGTTTCAAAAAGGTAAAGTGCCTTCTTACCTTTAAGCTCGGCACATATTCTATTAAGTCACAAAATCGAAATTGTCTGCCAAATCTTATTTTACTTAACATTTGAATTTAAATACGTGCTCATCTATCAATTCTATTTCAACTGTTACAGAGTGTTAGCCATTAAAAAAAAAAATTCCCCCCCTTTTTTTTTGCCTTCAAAGTACAGTGTGTACTTACACCATTCTTTAGTCCTTGGAAATGGATACAACCTACTTCAACTTGAAGTGTCTTTCTTTAAAGATAAAGGCAGTGTTTTGGGATATTTTTAGTTTTGCGTCTCAAATGGCATTGTCAGAGTGTTAAACTAGGAATGTGACTTACACTTTTTAAGATTTAGGTTTTTAAAAAATAGATTCTGATGTTAAATCATCTTTACAACCATTTTATCAGGTTCTTGTTCTGATTCTTTGAAAAATGCAAGAATAATTTAGTTTTTTTTTTTTTGTTTGTTTGTTTTTAAATTTCTTTGCCAGAGCTAGGAGACCTGTTAAGTTATCTGTCTGGAATTGGAGGCCCTTGGGCAGCTCCCAGTGGGAGCCTAATGGGGCTTTGCTTTGGAGTAGGCTGCTTTTCTCAAATGAGTAAATGTTTCAGGTGTAATGTCAGTTGGTTTAAGTCGGATTACAGCAAGTGCATTTTCAGTTTGAGTAAAAGGGTATTTTAAGAAGAAAAGAAACAACCTGAGCTGTTCTAACTCATAACTAGTCTTCTGGTTAGAGTTTCATAAAAATGAGTTACTTGTTAAAACCAAGTTTCACTCTCAGATCTGAAAGACTCCTGTTATAAGAGTCATAGAAGAGAAATTTTACTATGACTTTTTACTTAAATCCAGTTTTTAAATGCAAATCAACCAAAACTTAACTGTTTTAGGACTGAGGAGACGTTGCTTTGGAACAAAATATTTCCTGTGATTTACTACTGGGAATTAGGCTGAATCTTTAATTAAATAGTTTCTTGTGTGCTGCTTCCTGGGGCCTGCCTGAAAGTTTGAGTCGTTTGCATAGGACAAACCAGTTGGAAAACTGTTAGTGAATTCAAAAACTTTTAATGTCATTCTTTAGATAGTTAAGTGCTGGTTATATTTGAAGGGTATGCATTTCGAGTTTGTGGTGATGGTATGTTAAATGTCTTACACTTGTTTTAATACTGCCTAGAATTGCTGTAAGGTCATACACAAAGTGGAACCTAAGACTTTTGGAAAACCCGGGATCTTCTAAATCTAGTGCAGTATTTATAAATAGTGAAACTTCATTTCCATGACCTGTTTTCTCACATAGAAAGCCTTCTAAAGCTTGGGAAGTGGTATTGTGAACTCTGATTTTTTTAAATAAATGGCAGTTTTGAGTTGACTCTTCTGTTTTGATATTATTTAGAACAGTTTAAAAGAATGACTATACCACTTAACTCTTGTTACATAAATTTTTAGATTGTTTTATTAGATGTATCCTCTTTGATTTTAATTAAAGATAAATATTTATTTTATTTATTTATTTTTATGAGATGGAGTCTCGCTCTGTCGCCCAGGCTGGAGTGCAGTGGCGCAGTCTCGGCTCACTGAAACCTCCGATCCCAGGTTCAAGCAATTCTTCTGCCTCAGCCTTCTGAATAGCTGGGACTGCTGGCACGCGCCACCACGCCTGGATAATTTTTGTGTTTTTAGTAGAGAGGGGGGTTTCATCATATTGGCTTGGCTGGCCTCGAACTCCTGGCCTTGTGATCTGCCCGTTTTGGCCTCCTGAGGTGCTGGGATTACAGGCGTGAGCCACCATGCCTGGCCCCAAAGCTTTTTATTCTTAAGATAAATACTTACGGCCGGGCGCGGTGGCTCAAGCCTGTAATCCCAGCACTTTGGGAGGCCGAGACGGGTGGATCACGAGGTCAGGAGATCGAGACCATCCTGGCTAACACTGTGAAACCCCGTCTCTACTAAAAAAAATACAAAAAACTAGCCGGGCGAGGTGGCGGGCGCCTGTAGTCCCAGCTACTCCGGAGGCTGAGGCAGGAGAATGGCAAAAATCCGGGAGGCGGAGCTTGCAGTGAGCTGAGATCCGGCCACTGCACTCCAGCCTGGGCGACAGAGCAAGACTCCGTCTCAAAAAAAAAAGAGATAAATACTTACTTGAGAGTGATGTTTCTTATTTGGCCTATGAACTGACAGTGGATTTGCTTATATTTTGAAATAAATATTTATTCTGTAATTTGGGTATAATCTGTAGGTGAGTAATTAAACCAGCCACAGAGATCCTGTTAGAAGGATGGCTGCTTTTCTGTTGCATGGTCACATTTGACTTAGAGAATCCTGGTGAGACCGAGTGGTTAGAGGATCTGAGGCATCTTTCCTACTTCTGGATTGTCACTGAAATTACCTTAAAGGAAGCCTTGATAATCCTGTGTATATACTTGGGGAAGCAAGAATGAGGAAATAATTTAAAATGGATGGTGGGATTATGCAGCTAAATGTAGCATCATATTAAAGGCTGAAAGTTACCTGAATACCTCTGACAGCTAAAAGATTTTGTTCAGAAATTCCAGAATAGATGCCAAATTGGTATACTTTGTTTCATACTCCCAAGAACTTTACTTTTTACCATGGGTTTGTGGCAAGTCCGTGGTTGAGGGGATGGCAAGAAGAGTGGCCTCTTTTTGAATGATACTAAGTTTTTGTTGTTGTTGTTGTTGTTTTTCTGAGACAGGGTCTCACTCTTTTGCTCAGGCTGGAAGACAGTGGCTTGATCTCAGCTCACTGCAGCCTTTGCCTGCCCCTGGCTCAAGTGATCTTTCCACTTCAGCCTCCTGAGTAGTTGGGATTACAGGCAGGAACCACTGCTTATGGCCTAGTTTTTTTTTTTTTTTAAGTGACAAACACTGAAATACTGAAAATAAGACATTTTAATTCTTACGTAAACTTAAAAAAAGGTAAAGGTCTTCAAGACCCCAAAATTGCTGAAAAGGTGTCACATTGGCAGCAGGCACGTAGATTTCATCCTCCGCACGCACAGGGAATCTTCTCAGAGGTGATATGAAATGGGGATGAGGGGGAAGAATATTCAGTGGCAAGTTAGAATCCCTTGTAGACTGTGAACATGTTGCCTGCCCTTGTGCTTCTAGCCCCTTCATCCAAGCATCTAAACTGCAATTTTGTATTAGACTTTCTAAGATAGCAGCTGTATTTGGCTGGAATTTCTTTGGGGAAGCATGAATGATTTGCATTTTTCTGGAACACTCTGCCCTTGGAAACTACCCAGTTCCCTGGCATCATGGGAATTTACCGAGCCATTCTTTTGTCCTATATGTGCTGTAGCTTTGGGACTTTCTGGGGATCCTCTTGGAAAGGCAGTGTAAATACCACATAGTGATTGGGGAAGGCAGAATTTTCAATTGTGTGGGAGTTGATCTGCTTCCCTGCAGTTAAAGATTTGCCTTTGCCTTTGTAGCAACAACTTGCAGAGACTTGCCCAACCCCCCCAGGATCTCCCTGGGGTCATATAACCAACCACCTTTTCTTGGTGCATACAGAATTCTGTTGCCTCTGGTGGTGTTCCTCAGCTATGAAGCAGAAGACCACATGTACTTGAAAAAGGAGGTATTTTGGTGCCTAAGGGCTCTGCTGTGTACAAATACTTAAAGTGTAAAGTGTGGAAGACATCTTCCTCTTTGCCAGTTGCTGATGAGGATGAACAAAAATCAAGTCAGTGGCACAGAAATTCTTTGTAGGTATTACTGCTTGTTATTTGGAGTCTTGTAAGGAACATATGAAACATGAAAAATACATTTTTGTACGTTGACTATTTTATATGGTTCAGCCTTTTAAAAAACTTGCTTTATTAGCATCCCAGTTTACTCCACTCAGTCTTCTCCCTGTGGTTTATCAACTTGTAGGTTAAGTACCACCAATAGTTGAATCTTGGGTTGACTTTTTCTTGCCACTTGGCAGAAATTTGGGCTACTTTTTTTTCTCTTTCATCCATTTTTGTATAGTTTTGATAAAAGCTAAAAAGGAAAACAAAAAAGCAAGTTAGTTTTGATATTAAGCCGAATACAACTGAAAAGGTAAATCTACAGCTCCTTATCATATAATTTAGTGAATTTTACCTTTACTTACTACTTTAAAAAGGGCATAAATTCAAAATGTGTCCTTTATTTCAAGCCATATTGATTACAGGAAAAAAAAAAATCAAGGGAGAGCTGTTTAGGGAATTAGCCTATGTAGCTCCCAATTCTGGTTTTCGTTCTGATGATCCCTGAAGCTGCAGTCTTTGGGAGTTGGGGGCATGTGTGTCTAAGTCTTCCTTTTCTTCTTCTTTTTTTTTTTTTTTTGAGACGGAGTCTCGCTCTGTCGTCCAGGCCTAGAGTGCAGTGGCGTGATCTGGGCCCACTGCAACCTCCGCGTCCTGGGTTCAAGTGATTCTCCTGCCTCAGCCTCCCAAGTAGCTGGGATTAGCGCCACCACACCCAGATAATTTTTGTATTTTTAGTAGAGACAGGATTTCACCATGTTGATCAGGCTGGTCTCGAACTCCTAACCTCGTGATCTGCTTGCCTAAAGTGCTGGGATTACAGGTGTGAGCCACCATGCCCAACCTGTCTTTCTTTTCTTTTTCTTTTTTTCTTTTCTTTTCTTTTTTGAGATGGAGTCTTGCTCAGTTGCCCAGGCTGGAGTGCTGTAGCGTAATCTCGGCTCACTGCAAGCTCCACCTCCTGGGTTCATGCTATTGTTCTGCCTCAGCCTCCCAAGTAGCTGGGTCTACAGGTGCCCGCCACCACGCCCGGCTAATTTTTTTTGTATTCTTAGTAAAGATGGGGTTTCACCATGTTAGCCAGGATGGTCTTGCTCACCTGACCTCGTGATCCACCTGCCTCGGCCTCCCAAAGTGCTGGGATTACAGGCGTGAGCCACCGTGCCCGGCCAAGTCTTCCTTTTCTTAACTTTGCTTTCAGAAATCATTTCTTATCTTGGATTGCATTACAGTGGTCCTCCTGCCATTTGGCTTCTCCAGTGGGTTCACTTATTTTCCCTTCTCCTATCCTCATTCATAAGTGTACCTCAGGACTAGTTGTGAACTTTTTCTCTGTTATTTTCTTAGATAACTCACTCTCTGTTGCCTTGTGTATCTAGTAACCTAAAGGCTCTGGATGTCCCACTTTTATCTCAAATCCAGTATGTCTAAAACCGAACATACTGTATTTCCCCTGCCTTCAGATGGCTCATTTCAAGGTCCCCAGTTGGGTTAATCGTCTAGTTAGCTCTCCCTAGTTTTCAAACCTTGATGTCCTCCTGAGCACTCTACTGGTGTTTAGTGTTCCCAAGTCTGTTAACTCTTCTTTCTCAGGGTCTGTTGAAACTTTCAGTTCCCACCCCCTAACCATTCTCCTAGTTTAGCTTTTAGTATTTCAGGCCTAGACTCTCCAGAGCTTAGATCATCTTGTGCCCCAAAATTCTGCAGATCTTGCTCAGTCTGCAAGGCTCAAGTCAGTTCACCAACTTCCAATCTTGGCCCCTACCCAGAGGAATTTTTGTCCTCTGAGTGAATATTTGGTAATCTTTTAATTCATGCTGCTGTGTATTATATATAATTTAATGTCTGTATGTCTTGGCTTCTCAGTTATATTGTAAATATGTTGTTAGGAAAAAAATTCTTTCTTGAAACATGGGTCTTTTATATTTCAGCTTCCTGTGTGTTGAGCATATCAGTCTGTATCATGTGAGAATAATTTAAGAAGTAATATAACTAAAGAACAGTTATTTTATTTTCAACAGATTGTCAAAGTACTTTTTTTCCTTTTATTTGTTGAATGATTACTGTGTACAAGATGTGCTAGGTACTTTTGAGTGGTAGCAATGACTCAAAACATAGATCCAGTAGGAAGACTAGATGCAACGTGTGAATAACTATGATATGCAGTGGGAAGAGTTAAGTGTCTTAGAGAAAAATGAAGTTCTGTATTGGCCATTGAAGCAGGCATTGAAAATGGGAGATTGGGCCGGGTATGGGGGTCACGCCTGTAATCCTAGCACTTTGAGAGGCCAAGGTGGGCAGATCATTTGAGGTCAGGAGTTAGAAATCAGCCTGGCCAACATGGCAAAACCCCATCTCTGCTAAAAATAGAAAAAATTAAGTGAGTGTGGTGGCGTGCATCTGTAGTCCCAGCTACTTGGGAGGCTGAGGCAGGAGAATTGCTTGAACTTGGGGCAGGGGGTTGGGGAGCACTGAGGTTGCGGTTAGCCGAGATCCTACCACTGTAGTCCAGTCTGGGCAACAGGGTGAGACTCCCATCTCAAAAAAAAAAAAAGCGGGGGAGATGGGAGATTGTTCCCTTATGATTTTGCTATGAAAATTTTCAAGCATTCAGCAAAGTTGGAAGAATTTCTGCTACCTTTTCTACTAATAACATTTCATTATGCTTGCTTGATCATATATCTGTGTAAATGCACATCTTTCTGTCCATTAGTTCATCTTATTTTCAAGATACATTTTTGGGATGGTGGACTGGTATTCATAAAGGCCTGAAAATTTGGGAAGTATCAATTTCTCTGAGTGCGAGGTCGGGAGATCGAGACTATCCTGGCTAACACAGTAAAACCCTGTCTGTACTAAAAATACAAAAAAAATTAGCCGGGCGTGGTGGCGGGCGCCTGTAGTCCCAGCTACTGGGGAGACCCAGGCAGGAGAATGGCGTGAACCCAGGAGGCGGAGCTTGCAGTGAGCCGAGATGGCGCCACTGCACTCTACCCTGGGCAACAGAACCAGACTCCGTCTCCAAAAAAAAAGAAAAATTTCTCGAGTGATAGGCGTATGAAATACACACAAGAGTTTGAGAAGTATAGGGTAGGAAGGACATACTATGAAAAGAACACTGTGTTACAGACCACATTTATCAAATGGTATCTTTGTTTTTGCCAAATAAGAAATTATGAAAATATGATTACATTAAAAAATTTTAAAATGCAACTTCTTGGGAACACACTTGTGTAAATATGGAGTCCTGTGGAATGCAGTTTAAAGCCAGTGTACTGCAGTTGATTTTGAAACTGACATACGGAATTTGGCAATACGTAGAACAGATTATGTAATTGACTTAATCTGAATAGTTGGCATTTATAATGTATTTAGCTTTTTGCTTGATCTTTTCTTTAAAATTAACTTCAGTGAGGCCCAGTGTCCTGGTAGCAGAGTGATTCAAATAAAGATTACTGTTAAATGTAAGTCTTGCTTTTTTGAAAAATGAGAAGTTCTGAATTGAAGTTAGCAATTTCAAAATATATTTAAGGCAATTGTGAGAGAAGGTTATATTGGCTTGAAAAGATATTTCAAAATGTAAATGTCAGTTCTAATATTGCGTTAGCTAAATATTAGATATCCTTGATAGCTTTCTCATTGTAATATTTATCTTCTCACTAACCGAAATGCAAGAATGAAGATTATAATGGGGTATTTCAATAGATCCAGAGGAGGTTAAATTTGGATAGGCCAAACCCAAAATTGATACCATACAGTCCAATAGGACTGAATATATTAAGTGTTAAGTGTACTTGGAGTGAGTCTGACTAGCTCGTGTTGAACCAAAAGGTTTATGCAGTAAAAATGGCATTGTGGCACATCAGAAGGCACAGATGCAGATTAAATAACACTCATCAGCCATTTAGAAATGACAAGTGTTTAGGTGAGCTGTCTGGGCATGGTGGCTCACACCTGTAATCCCAGCACTTTGGGAGGTTGAGGTGGGTGGATCACTGGAAGCCAGGAGTTGGCCTGGCCAATATGGTACAATCCTGTCTTTACTAAAAATACAAAAAATTAGTCGGTGGTGGTGCATGTCTGTGGTTCCTGCTACTTGGGAGGCTGACGCACAAGAGTCCCTTAAACCTGTGAGGTGGAGGCTGTAGTGAGCTGAGATTGTGCCCCATGACACTCCAGCCAGGGCCTGGGTGACAGCAAGACTGCCTAAAAAAAAAAAGAAGAAATGTAGAAAATTATTTTACCAAGATGTTTATCCCTATAGAAACAGACATTTTATTTAAAAGGTGCACTGCTGATGAGGGTCGAGGGGACAGTTAAATAAAAGTAAATGAGAAAGCCCACTACCATGAAGTTTTATTACATGTCTAAGTTACCTTCCACGTGGAGAAAATAGCTTTCAAAGTGCACCAGGATCTCACGCTTGTATGATTGTTAATGATGCCAGGTAAAACTAGTCAAAACCAACCAGAAAACAATATGGAATTGGCCAGTCTAATTTTTTTTTTTTTTTTTTTTTGATGTGGGGTCTCACTCTGTCACCCAGGCTGGAGTGCAGTGGCCTGGTCTTGGCTCACTGCAAGCTCTGCCTCCCAGGTTCAAGCGATTCTCCTGCCTCAGCCTCTCAAGTAGCTGGGACTACAGGCACCCCTGTAATAGTAGAGACCACCAGGCCTGGCTAATTTTTGTATTTTTAGTAGAGACGGGGTTTCGCCATGTTGGCCAGACTGGTCTCAAACTCCTGATCTCAAGTGATCCGCCCACCTCAGCCTCCCGAAGTGCTAGGATTACTGCCATGAGCCCCCGTGCCCTGCCGACCACTATTGATGTTTGTAGATCCAGTGAAGTTCAGAATTACAGCTCATCTTTGGTCTTTTAATTTCTGTAAGTAAAGATATTATGTAAAACATATTCATCCTTCAACTTCTTTCTCATCTTGGTTCTAATTTTGAAGGGAAGAAATGTAGTAGGGTCTTATCTCCCTCAGGGAATGGAGGTAGATCATTTCTTTCAAGATAGCCTATCTCTGCTGACCTTAAGTCGTAGGAGTTCTTTAATTCTTAGAGACCTCTGCCTTCTCAGAGGCCAGTACCACCTCTAAAGTGTTATGGCCCCTTGGTCTACACTGCAGCACCCCTCATCTGGGAAGTGCTGTTACTTCCAACAAGCCCCACTGTATCCTTTATACATCTCTGGCCAACCACATTGAAAACTTTCCAGGCTGTCAACTTTTTCAGTGTGACTTGGTTCCAGCATCTGTATACAGATCTTCAAGACCTAAAAAGAAAATCTTTTTTCTGCCTTGATGTATTTTTCTCCCTAGATGATGTTTGTCTTAATAACAATGTCATTCATTCTTTGTGCAGTTGAGTTACAGGGCTGGTCCTAATGATATACCCCATGAACTTAAGAGTCCTGGAGCCCCTACCCATCTTATCTGATTAAAGCAAACCTGTGATGAGAAAGAGGGTGGAAGAGAGGCCTTCCCTTGTATCCTTTTATTCTTTTTTGTTTGATTAAAGATATTTCTTGGATAAACAGTTTTTCTCAATTGCTGTTCTAACAATCTGTAAAATATAGGTCATGGTTTTGTGAATCTCTGCTCTTACCATGTTAGAGATATGATAAAGCATTCAAGTTGAGGGAAAAATACGTGTTTCTGTTTACAATCATGGTTTCCCCATCTTGAAGGTGTTAGAGTACTGCCTTTGCAAGTACTGCTGAGTACTTACAAAGTACTTACAAATCTTAAAGTAGCTAAGTGAACCTGGCATCAGGAAAGGGAGGGAAGCTCAGTGGTTGCATTTTGTAACTACAGTAAAAAAGCCCATGTGCATGATTAATCCTCTAAGTCTTATTTGGGCCTAATAAGGAAAGGAGGAAGAGGGAAACCAGTTTGGATTATGTGGGAAGATAAAGATTTCTTCAGTGGTTTGGCATTCTGAAGAGTTAGCTGAGGTCTGGAGGCACTGGGCTTTGTCTTTTCAGTGTTTCAGCCCTCTCCTTTCATATTGGTTTTCCTTTTTTAATTAAAAAATTAGTGCATTTCCTCTGCGGGTACCAGGCTCAGAAGCCTGCCATGCGAGTGACTGAGGGAAAACCCCTTTTTGAGTGAGGAATTCCCAGCACAGAACGAGAGGGTCTTCATTTTTGCAGCAGTGGCAAGGGTGAGAGTGAAAAGGCATGCTGCCTTCTGTATCTGAAAAGAAATGCATTTAGAGGTTCAGCATGGTGGCTCATGCCTGTAATCCCAGCACTTTGGGAGGCTGAAGCAGGTGGAGCAGGTGGATCATGAGGTCAGGAGTTCGAGACTAGCCTGGCAACATGGTGAAACCCTGCTTCTACTAAAACCACAAAAATTAGTGAGGCGTGGTGGCACGTGCCTGTAATCCCAGCTAGTCAGGAGGCTGAGGCAGGAGAATGGCTTGAACCCAGGAGGCAGAGGTTGCAGTGAGCTGAGATTGTGCCACTGCATTCCAGCCTAGGTAACAGAGCAATACTATGTCTTGCGGGGGGGTAGGGGGTGGGGGGTGGGGGGAAAGCATTTAGATTCAAATTAAGTTTGGAGAGATAAATTATAATTGAATCACCTAATTCCCAGGCTTGTGTAAATATTGTGTCCTTCAAAGCTTGAAAACAAAATAACCACATAAATATTTGGGAGTGGTCCATACAAGTAAACTTCAAATACTTGAGACATTTTGGTTGCTTGGAAGCAAGGTCAAAGGAAATGGTTTGTATATGGTTTAACTAGAAGCTCTTATTTTGGCAGATTCTTGAGGTAGTAGTAGTCACAATGTGGATTTTATTGTTCTATTTTGACATGAGAAAGTTTTTTTCTCTTCTAACCTTCAGCATAAGGTTGCATAAGTAACATCAAGATAGGTATGTTCGGTCACCATAATTTTGTATCAGAGATGATGTGCCTTCATGAGCTGTGAGGTTTAATTTGCAGAATCATCAGTTTGGGCTGGCATGGTGGCTCACGCCTGTAATCCCAGTACTTTGGGAGGCCTAGGCGGGTGGATAACCTGAGGTCAGGAGTTTGAGACCAGCCTGGGTCACATGGTGAAACCTTGTCTTTACTAAAAATACAAAAATTAGCCAGGCATGTTGGCGGGCCCTCAGGAGCCAGAGGCAGTGAGCCAAGATTGCGCTACTGCACTCCAGCCTGAGTGACAGAGAGAGACTCCATCTCAAAAAAAAAAAAAAAAAAAAAAGAATCGCCAGTTTGTCACACCAGTAGCTTTCAGCCTGCCATCATACTGTACTGTGATTTGAATACAGGAGAAAGTGGGTTCTCTTGAGTTACAATTACCTCCTCTGTTTGCAGCAGAACTCTCTCTGCAGGGCTACCTCCTAAACGGGGAGGGAGGAGGAAGGAGAGGGGAACTTGCAAAACTTGTAAATATCAACTGGGGTTGTTTGTGTACTTGGCACCAAGCTGGTTGCATTGGAAACTTTTCTCTCTGGATGGGTAGGTATGTAGGCCATCATGAAATTTACATGTGATGAATGGGAAAGCTTCCTGTGGATCATCCTACCCTGAGAGTTCTGTAATCTGTATGACTGAATTGGTCTCTCCCCTTCATCCTTTTAGGATTTAATTTTCTCTTCAGTGGCCCATTATGACATTTACATACGTTGAATTTGAAAGATTCCCATACTCCCAGTCTCTTCTGTTACCGGTGTGCCTGGAGCAGTTTGTTGAACTTGTGAAATCTGTGAGATAGAATGAATTTTGTAGGACCTGGATTTACTTATAATAAATTATATTTATATTATAAATAAATGTATATTTATATGTCATGCATTTGTATTAATATGAAGGCTTTCTGATGATAAAACACTTTTTAAACATTTAGCAGTTGATGACTACATTTTAGAGGTTATCAGAATGTTTTTCTTACTGTTTTTTTTTCTCGAAGTATTTGGTATAATTAAAAAAAATTCATGGGAAGGAAATTTATCAGGGTTAAAGATCCCTGTAATTAGGCCTGTTTTGATGTTACTGACATCCTCCTTTCTGGTTTTGGAGTGGATACTTTCCCTGCTGTGACCTCTGTGCTCTGTAGTGGTTCTCCTAGGGAATTACATTCCAGTAATTGTGGATATTTCTTTAAGGTGCTTTGTATTTCTTGAAATGCCATTTTGATACTTTCAATGTTCTGAACTATACCTAGAATGTACTTTTTATATTTAAAAAAAGCAGAATCCATCCTGGCAGAGAGAGTAGTGTGTGCCTGTAGTCTTGTCTATTTGCAAGGCTGAGGCCAGGGGATCCCTTGAGCCCAGGAGTTCAAGGCCAGGCTGGGCAACACACCGGGACCATGTATCTTCTAAAAAAAAAAAAAAAAAGCAAAACTAGGCAAGGTGCAGTGGCTCACACCTGTAATCCCAGCACTTTGGGAGGCGGAGGTCAGCGGATCACTTGAAGTCAGCAGATCACTTGAGGTCAGGAGTTTGAAATCAGCCTGGCCAACGTGGCAAAACCCAGTGTCTACTAAAAATACAAAAATTAACTGGACGTGGTGGTGGGCACTTGTAGTCCCAGCTACTCGGAGGCTGAGGCAGGACAGTTCCTTGAATACAGGAGGCGGAGGTTGCAGTGAGCCGAGATTGCGCTGCTGCACTCCAGCCTGGGTGATAGAGTGAGACTCCATCTCAACAACAACAACAACAACCAAAGCTAAACAAAAGCAGAATCCAGATTATTAAAATAACAATTTAAAAAGCATGATTGTCACAGGCTTCAAGAATTACCTGCCTGCTCTTGAGTGTTTGGTTTGGAATCGGCCTGTCCCTGTGCTTGAGGAGTAGACCCTCAGGGTGTCACTGCCCTTCTTTGTGATCTCTTTTTAGCTTACAGTTCTTCCTGTGGTGCCTAACTCAGAAATAAACATTCTTTATCTGTTTGGCTTAATTGAGATTCAAACCTCTTAAAAAGTAGTTTTGTCAAGAAGCATGTGAACCAGAGAAACTCCATTTTGAATAGGAGCTGGGTAAAATGAGACTGAGACCTACTGGGCTGCATTCCCAGATGGTTAAGGCATTCTAACTCACCGGATGAGATAGTTGGTCAGCACAAGATACAGGTCATAAAGACCTTGCTGATAAAACAGGTTGCAGTAAAGAAGCCGGCTAAAACCCACCAAAACAAAGATGGCCACGAGAGTGACCTCTGGTTGTCCTCACTGCCACACTCCCACAAGCCCCATGACAGTTTACAAGTGCTGTGGCAAAGTCAGGAAGTTACCGTATATGGTCTAAAAAGGGGAGGCATGAATAATCCATCCCTCATTTAGCATATCATCAAGAAATAGCCATAAAAATGGGCAACCAGCAGCCCTCGGGGCTGCTTTGTCTATGGAGTAGCCATTCTTTTATTACTTTACTTTCCTAATAAACTTGCTTTCACTTTACTCTAGGGACCAGAATTCTTCCTTGCGTGAGATCCAAGAACTGTCACTTGGAGTCTGGATTGGGACCACTTTCCTGTAACAGTTTGAATATTAAAGTTTGTGCCATTGCATTCTTTGGTGTGATTGCTTTATTTTGAACCAGAGGTGGAGAATATAGGGATGTGGAATAAAATGAAGGGAATATATCAATACAGATGGAGCCCATAATTTATTGTGAATTCTGCTTCCTCACAATTGGAGGGTATATGTTTGAAGTCAATCAGTTTCTGAATTTATTACCTAATTTGATTGTATGCCTTATACATTATATTTCTAAGAAAAAAATTAATTACGCTCTGCGATCTCATTTAATGATGTAGATGATCTTAGGTCATATAAAATGCTGAACATATAGGAGGACCCTACTTAATCATTTCCTTTGTGATGAAAATAGGGACACGTTTCAATCAAAGACAAGCTGTTGTTGGTTATGTTTCTTAGACTAACCGTGACTTCCGCCTGTGTTTATGGCAAGAAGGGACAGGGAAAACACTTTCTTTTTTTTTTTTTATTATTATTATACTTTAAGTTCTAGGGCACATGTGCATAACGTGCAGGTTTGTTACATATGTATACGTGTGCCATGTTGGTGTGCTGCACCCATCGGGGAAACGCTTTCATCCATGGAAGTCATCATCAATTCGGTCATGATTGACAACTTGGGGGCCTCCAATTAAGCCTCATTTACACTCCCCACCCCCCCATTTTTGTTTTAGAGAATTCATTTAAAAAAGGGTATTGGGAGGAAGAAGTAATTAAGTCAGAGAGATAAAATGAGAACTTAACACTTCAGATTCTAGGGTAATGCATCAGATTGATTCTTTTCAAGACAGAATTGTCTGTGATCCTTAACTGTGTGAATACACTCCTGGGATTTGAAATGAAGACACCCCCTTTCCACTTAGTCATGTGCCCTATGAAGCTTGTTTCTGTGTGGCTTGCTGAGACTCAGTTAAAATGCCATTGACTTTTATTAAACCTTAAGGTTTGTGATGGGCTGTTTGCACAAAAGCCCCCTTCTCCAGGGGACATCCCTGCTCCCTCACGTTGCTGTCTTGTTACTCTGGCCTGAAACAAGTTAGCCACTTTTCCACAGACCTGCACAAGGCACATCATGTGAAAGGCTGTTGATTAGAGCATAATGACTCGTTTGGTCATATTTATTGTGCAAATGAACCTGAATGTTACTAGGACAGCATATCCGTGTAGGCTTAGAAAACTTAATTTTTAATGCCTGTTCTTTCATCAGGCTAAAGCTTTTGGACTTATGGTTATTCATACTAGCTATAAATATATTAATAGTATTTTGGGCTGGCCAGATATGGGGTATGACCTTTGACATCCTGCTTGGCTATGCCTGGGAATTTGACATCCTTCAATTTAGGTGGAATTCCCTTGTTTTGTTTCCTGTGGTAGTGTGGGGAAACACACATTTTGGCTCCTTCAGCAGAGGAAGACAGGAAAAAAGTAAAACTGGAATGCACTAACAAGGTATTAATGATTTTATTTCTGCTGTGTATAGTTGAATGCACATGCTTTTTATGGAAGCCGGAGCCTATGAAAATAGTGCACAATAATGAGAAAATGCTAACAATCATATTTAGGTTTTGCGTTTTTTATTTGGATTTATTTTTTGACTAGTTTGACATTTTAGTGTTTTTGAACTGTTTTGCTTCTAAGTATACATGGTGGAAAGAACTTTTTGTTATGCCTTTACTAGTATTGTCAGTACAAAGTATCAACAGTTGGGAAGAGCTACAAAAAGGAACTCGTAGCCAGTTTGTATTTTGACCTGAGGAAGGGAGTGTTCTGCTGCTACCAACTAAAAGTTTATGAGTGTGTTTCTGTTTCCTGAATGTAATCAGAACCTCCATCAATAATTATCCCTGTAGGGGAACACAAAATGGCTTTCCTCTACTCTAGGTTCTTTGAGCCAATAATTAAATTGACACAAGGCAGACTAACAGTATAAAAAAATTGTAGTTTCGTATGCATTGGTGACTCGAGGAAGAGTCAGATGATTGAAGCTTATAGAACATCCTCAGCTGTAAGTTAATGGGGATTATACAGATAAAGGGAAAAAGAAAAAGAGACTCTTAACCACTCTTGCTTTGACCAGACTCTGCAGGCAGAGATGTGGGAGCCCAATGTGGTAAAAAGTTTTAGTTGCAGCTGGCGTTTGTCAGGGTCTCAGGATCCTGCAGCTAGAACAGTCCTGGAGTTAGTGGTATCCCAGCCAGTGAAGGATGCTCCACATTGGGCGCCAGAAGCTGTATGTTAGGGAAAAAGGCTTCCCCCCACCCTTCTAAGTTCTTTGGGCTGGGCCATGATTTAAATTGACACTAGATAGCTGGGCGCGGTGGCTCATGCCTGTGATCCTAGCACTTTGGGACGCCGAGGCGGGTGGATCACTTGAGCTCAGGAGTTGGAGAGCAGCCTGAACAACATGGCGAAAGTCCATCTCCATTAAAAATACAAAAACTAGCCAAGATGTGGTGGTTCACGGCTGTGATCCCAGCTATTTGGGAGGCTGTAATCCCAGGTGTTTGGGAGGCTGAGGCATGAGACTTGCTTGAACCCAGGAGGTGGAGGCTACAGTGAGCTGAGATCAAACCATTGCACTCCAGACTAGGTGACAGAGCAAGATTCCATCTCAGGGCAGGGGAGGGGAAGAAATAAATAAATTGACACAAGGTAGACTCTTACAGGAGAAAATGTCATTTTATTTATACTTATGTTTGCACAAGAGTCCCACAAAATACAATGCAGGTTCCTTGATTGAAGCTTATATTGTATACTGAGCTGCAGAAAATAATTAGGGTTTGAGGTTTTTGGTGGACTGGCGGCCACATAAGTTATAGGAAGATGAGGGGAAGAATTATATGGTGAATAACAATTGTCTTGCTCTTGGGAATAAAGTCTCTCAGGTAATAAAAGTTGTCTGGAGCAGCCCTATTCCTGGTACAGATACTTTACTAATGTAGATTTCCTTTATGGATGCAAATTTCTTTTACAAAAGGACAGCTTTTCTTGTCTACTCCGGTGTCTGCAATTTCTCAGAATAACCAGCTCAAAATACGCCAAGGAAGTATATTTTGGGGTGGCATATTCTGATCTCCTACAGTCATATTTTGGAGTAGTGTGTCCTGGGTCCCAACATCCCTTTTGAATTGTTACAAAGTTCAGGCCGGGCACGGTGGCTCACGCCTGTGATCCCAGCATTTTGGGAGGCTGAGACAGGCGGATCACTTGAGGTCAGGAGATCGAGACCACATTGGCCAACATGGTGAAACCTGTCTCTACTAAAATACAAAAAACTAGCTGGGTGTGGTGACACATGTCTGTAATCTCAGCTACTTGGGAGGCTGAAGCAGGGGAATCGCATTAACCCGGGAGGTGGAGGTTGCAGTGAGCTGAGATTGCACCACTGCACTCCAGCCTGGTGACAGAGCGAGACTCCATCTCAAAACAAAACAAAAATGAATTGTTGTGAAGTTCAAATATCCAAAATTCGATGAAGCAGAGGGAAATTGCTGAAGCTAGAATTTTATAATATTTACATTTTAGAAGTCACAGTAGTTGGCCGGGTGCCGTGACTCATGGCACCAGCATTTGTAATCTCAGCACTTTGGGAGGCCGAGGTGGACGGATCACAAGGTCAGGAGTTTGAGACCAGCCTGGCCAACATGGTGAAACCCCATCTCTACTAAAAATACAAAAGTTAGCACTCCAGCCTGGGTGACAGAGCGAGACTCCATCTCAAAAAAAAAAAAAAAAAAAAAAAAAAAAAGTCACAGAAGTTAACTTTTGCTTTAAAAAAGAAAACCACAATTCCCTCACACCCCCCAAATAATTAATAGGCTTGCTTTTTGTTCATTAATTTTTTCATTTCCCATCTAAGGCTGATATCCATCATAGACTAGTTAAAAATGTAGATTGTGGGGAGTCTGTCTGTTCTTTTCTCAATTATTCACTAAATGAAGAGTACCATGACTTTTTTTTTTTTTCTTTGATACGGAGTTTCGCTCTTGTTGCCCAGGCTTGAGTGCAGTGGCGTGATCTCGGTTCATCACAGCCTCCGCTCCCTGGGTTCGATAATTCTCCTGCCTCAGCCCCCCGAGTAGCTGGGATTACAGGCATGTGCCACCATGCCCAGCTCATTTTGTATTTTCAGTAGAGATGGGGTTTCTCCATGTTGGTCAGGCTGGTCTCAAACTCCCGATCTCAAGTGATCCACCCGCCTCGGCCTCCCAAAATGCTGGGATTACAGGTGTAAGCCACCGCACCTGGCCAGTGCCATGACTTTTGAGGGTGCACATCTAAATGGCTGATGTTAAAAATGAGTACTTTTTGATAACCTCCTACTCCCCTTCCCTAGTTTTTCATCTCTTCTTTGCTTTCCTTCTCATTTTCAGCCACCTCATTTAAAATATTTGACTTGAATAAATTTCTCTAACTTTAATTAGATGAAAAGTGTTTTTAGTTATTACTGGTTGCTGGTGTGAGTTTTAAGTTTGCTACAACAATCCTATTTTACTTACTACTGCCTTTAGAAATAGTCATTGTTATTAATAGAACTGATCCCATTTAGAAATATTTGCAGGTGGTGATGATACACTTGACCCTGGGCATGCAAGTCACCTTAAGGCCCATAAAGAGGAAATCCACAAGGAGAATGACTTAGGGGAGTGAGCTAAATAGAAGTTACCTCTGTGTATTTTCACCTTTTAAACTGAAAGTATGTAAGTATGTGTTTGTCTTACCGTAGTTTTACTACCTTCATTGTGTCCTGGTAAATAGGACCTTTAAAATGGGCAGGGAAAGGGAGGGAAACAGTTTTTCTGGCATCTGATAATCTGGATGTAGAGATGTAAATTTCCACTGAGACTGCACCTACCCAATCCTTTTCCTACTGTGATATGTTGTTAACTTACACTTGACTTTTGGGAGGAGATAACGACAAACTCATGCCGAAATACCAAGATGTGAGGTAAGAAATCATAGCCATTTCAGTATTCTAGATGTGCATGTCACTGGCTATTCTCATTGAGCTAAATGCCTTTGTGTTTTCAGTGTTGTCTCGACTCTGTCGCCAGCGGTAGTCTGGTTTACCAAATTCTGCAACTTTCCTGCATCATCTGTGTTGAATGCTAAGATTAGTAACTTTGAGATGAGTAGTGTTGGCTGCCTTCACATTCTGAAGTTCTTAATTTTAACTTCTAGCTTAGAGAATATGAGACCATGGACTGGATGGAACAGTCTCTTAACGTTAGTAAAAGGAGTTAAAATTCTCAGGGTGGTTTGGTTTTTGTGCTTGAATGAGGATGGGAGAGAATACTGCCGTTCTCTGTGTTTGGGTGAATAATCCCAAAGACATTTTATATGTTGAGAGTATAGAGGTTTGACCCAGTCAGACTGGGCATTGTATAACTGGGATGTCTAATACCAAGGCCTCTGAGCTCCTGTAAAACACTTGAGAGTTCCTGAGCCATCATTGTATGTGTGACCTCACTGGACTCATGTGCAGATCTTATGTTGGGATTTTTTTCTCAGGCTCTGGTTAGATTTGGCTTTTACTCTTATCTCTGGCTTCTAATCGGTCCTCCTTTCATTCTCCCACCCCACTTTTCTCTCCCAGTAAATTTTTCCTTTCTGTTAGAGGCAGTAAAGTCCTCCCTCTTCCCTGTTAGTCCACATGGAAACTTTGCCTACTTGGCTCCCCTTGGGGTGTGGTGAGGTGAGAGGAAGAGTCTAGTCCTGTGCTAATCGCAGATTGTTGGGGATATGTGTTTCAATTTCCTTTTGTCTCGGTTTCCCCACCTGTAATTTTGGAGCATGATAATGGGCCATCCAGTGCTAGTGTCTGCAAAACTTGCTTCGAGATCACTGGATGAAAGGTGCTGGTTAGATGTATTTACTGGCATGCCTTGGGGGGATGTCTTTAGATCACTACGGTGTTTCAAAACCCATGTTGGGGTCACATCAGAACTATCGGAATTCCCTTTAGCATTTGCTCTTTATAATGCCCTCGTGAGCCTAACCTAGATCTGTAATTTTGCAGTAAATATTAGAAGTTTTTGGTTCTGTTTCTACATTGGTAACCAGATAATTCATATTTAGACAAGTCACATCACTGCTGTACTAGCGTCGTCATCTGTAAAATGGGGATAATGATACTGCTGGGAAGTACTTGTAGGACAAGTTGAGGTGCTGAAAGGAAGGAGCTATGTAATTATGCTGTATTACATATTTTAGCACTAGCCAAAATACTTGGACTTAAAACTTAGCAAACCTGAGATTCTGGGGCTTTTTTTTTTTTTTTTTTAATTTATAGACATTAGGATTATATAGAATATTTTTACATAAAAGCATCAGAACCAAAGAAAGAATCAAAACCTTTAGACCTATCTTTCCTAGCATTCCTAGTAATTGTGTAGCAAGTTTGATAAGGGTGCTCTGGCAGACTTATATTGTTTTTATGCTTTGAAAGAACTTCTGATGGGATGGGGAAATAACCTGGCAGCATGAGAAAGTGGAATATAAAATTGTTTATCAACTGATTTCAATTGTGTGAAGTATCTTAGGCTCTATTGTATAGCTACACTTGGGAGGAAATACACCCAACGTTTGCAGTGGGTTGTATTTGGAGTGTATATAAATATGGGTAAGTTACATATATGTATGTATGTATGTATCTCCTTTTCTCTTTTTTTTTTCTTTTTGAGATGGAGTCTCACTTTGTTACCCAGGCTGGAGTACAGTGGAGTGATCTTGGCTCACTGCATCCTCCGCCTCCCGGGTTCAAGCAATTCTCCCACCTCAGTATCTGGAGTAGCTGGGATTACAGGTGCCTGCCGCCACACCTGGCTAATTTTTGTATTTTTAATAGAGACAGAGTTTCACCATGTTGGTCAGGCTGGTCTCAAACTTCTGACCTCGAGTGATTCACCTACCTTGGCCTCCCAAAGTGCTAGGATTATAGGCATGAACCACCACGCCCGGTCCTGTATTACATTTTAAGTAACGAACACTTTTAATAGAAACATTAACAATTTTGAAATGAAAATGCTGTTTGTGGTTTTCACACTCTCCTCCTTGAGAGAATTTTGGATTCAAGCAAGTCAAACTTGAGATTATATTTTTTATTTTTGAGACAGGATCTCACTCTGTCTCACCCAGGTTGAAGTGTAGTGGCACAGTCTCGGCTCACTGCGACTTTCACCTTCTAGGCTCAAGCCAGTCCTCCCACTTCCGCCTCCCAAGTAGCTGGGACATAGGTGCATGCCACCATGGTAGACTACTTTTTTGTATTTTTGGTTGAGAGGGTGTTTTGCCATGTTGCCCAGGTTGGTTTCAAACTCCTGAGCTCAGGCAGTCCACCTGCCTTGGCCGTCCAGAGTCTTGGGTTGACAGGCAAGAGCCACCCTGCCCAGCCTATTTATGTTGTTAAAGGGAAGAGCAGAGGGCTGGAATTAAACTTTTGAGGGTCTTTTATGGGATAGGCAGTGAGATAGGACTGAGCTGGTCATGTTAGGATTGCAAAGAGTTAAGTTTGCCAAGCTTATGTCTGTCATCTGATAGTCTGGATGTATAGATGTAAATTTCCACTGAAACTGAAATTTACATTTATATGTGGTGACAGGCATGAGAGATGCGTTTTTGGAGTGTAGTTGCCAGTGCGTAAGTGAAGACAGACTGGTTGAGGGAAGTACACAGTGTACACAATCCATTTTGAGAGGGCATTTGCCGACTGTATGTCTAGATTGAAGTTTGGTTGCACTTGATACACATCCTAGCAATTCTTAAGAATGTGAAAAAAATCTATAGAATGAGACCTGTTTTTCAAAGCAGTGAAGTTACACTATCTACAAAAAAGAAGCTGATATTTACTGTATGCTTACTGTAGCAGGCACTGCTGTAAATGCCTTTTATGTATTATTTAGTCTCATAAACATATAATGTAGATATTCCCACTATCCCCAGTTTGTAGATGAGGAAACTGAGACACGAAGTTGAGTAATTTGTTGAATGTTACACAGTAAATGAACTCAAGATGCCAATGGATATTTATTTATTTATTGAGGTGGAGTATTGCTCTGTCTCCCAGACTGGAGTGCAATGGTGTGATCTGGGTACACTGCAACCTCCGCCTCCCAGGTTCAAGTGGTCCTCTCTCCTCAGCCTCCCACGTAGCTGGGATTACAAGTATGTGCCACCATGTCTGGCTAATTTTTATATTTTTAGTAGAGATGGGGTTTCATCATGTTGGCCAGGCTGGTCTTAAACTCCTGACCTCAAGTGATCTGCCTGCTTTGGCCTCCTAAAGTTGCTGGGATTATAGGTGTGAGCCACCGCGCCCGGCTGCCAATGGGTTTTTAACCTAGGTCTCTGACTCTTAATCACTTCAGTTTGCTACATCAAAAAGAATAATATGGAATTTTGGAGAGAAAAACTAGGACTTAAATTTGAAACTGGAAATACTAAAGTAAAATAAAATTAACAGATAAATAATCAGTTAATTAACAGAATCTAAGCAATTAATGCACATACTGACAATCCTATGGTAGAAGTCTTACTGGCTCATCCAGCTGGTTAACTAGACTCTTAAAGATGAAAGATATATATATATATATATGTATATATATGTTATGTAATATATATATATATAATGAGATATGAGATTTATATCAAAGTATTCTCTTGTTCGCTGAGGAGGAAAATTCAGGTGTGTTTGTGGTGGTGATTAATGAGCAGTTGGGAGGAGTTGACCAAGTAGCCCTGTTGTGGCTCACGGTGTGGTGAAGAGGAGTTGCCTGTGGTTTCCTCACCAGATGGATAGGAAGGCTCTGTTTAGTTGGCTTCACAGTTGGCTCTGTCACCCCCTGCACATACTGCCTAGGAGATGGAGGAAAAGAACCTCCTTTTATGGGGAATGGAAACTTGTTCTTGTTGATACTGTGGGGTTGGCACATAGAAATAACAAACACTGGCCGGGTATGGTGGCTCATGCCTGTAATCCTAGCACTTTGGGAGGCCGAGGTGGGTGGATCACCTGAGGTCAAGAGTTTGAGACCAGCCTGGCCAACATGGTGAAACCTTGTCTCTACTAAAAATACAAAAATTAGCCGGGTATGGTGGCAGGTGCCTGTAATCCCAGCTACTTGGGAGGGTGAGGCAGGAGAATTGCTTGAACCCAGGAGGCAGAGGTTGCAGTGAGCCAAGATTGTGCCATTGCACTCCAGCCTGGGAAACAGAGCAAAAATTCCGTCTCAAACAACAACAACAAAAGAAATAACAAACACTGACCTGTTTGGACAGAAAAGACTTAGTTCTTGAGGTGAGATTAAGCTTCAGGAAGGCTACTGATCCTTCAGTTAAGGGACAAGAACAAAATGAAATCCTGAAGCTGTCATTCACATTTTACTAAGAACAGGTCAGCCCTTCCATTAAGTACTGTCTCTGTTGCATGCACAGGAAACAGGCCAAGAGAAACAAAGTGATCTGCTCCAGACTGGAGGTCTGAGACTCAGGACTTGGGGAATGCTAAAGCTGCCCTTCTAACTGGATCATCAGCTGAGCAGAATGGCACCCAGGAGGGCCCTCATTGAGAAAGTCTTTTAGTTTTGCTTTGGACAATACATAGAGAGTGTAGTGTGTGGTTCAGAGGCAGTGGTAGCCAGGGCTGCCTTCAGAGCCAGACATTGCTTGGCTTAGGACTCTGCTTCCAAATAATGTTCATCCTCCCTCCCTTTCCCTTTCCTTATCCTTTAAAAGAAATCACAGTGGCCAAAAGCAATTCTTTTAATTCCCTTTACGTATGATGCTTGCATGATGTGTGGCCCTTTAGCTTTTTCTTGAGTAAGTGGTTCCTTTTTTTTTTTTTTTTTGAGACAGAGTCTTGCTCTGTTGCCCAGGCTAGAGTGCAGTGGCCGGATCTCAGCTCACTGCAAGCTCCGCCTCCCGGGTTCACGCCATTCTCCTGCCTCAGCCTCCCGAGTAGCTGGGACTACAGGCGCCCGCCACCTCGCCCGGCTAGTTTTTTGTATTTTTTAGTAGAGATGCGGTTTCACCGTGTTAGCCAGGATGGTCTGGATCTCCTGACCTCGTGATGCGCCGGTCTCGGCCTCCCAAAGTGCTGGGATTACAGGCTTGAGCCACCGCGCCCGGCCGAGTAAGTGGTTCCTAATAGACAGACAGGATTTGTGCTATTTTAGTGTAGGATTATCTAGAGTTATTAATGTTTGTTTTATTCAAGGAGTGGAATCTATGGCCCTTTGGGGGCAGAGTTTCTGTAGTGTTTAGAACCTTGAGTATTGTCACCAAATCCATTCAAGCTTTTTTAACTTAACCTTGGACAAATTAACATCTAAGTATAGGTTTTCTCACCTGTATAATGAGGATAGTACTAGCCGAGATTGCTGTGAGGGTTGAGGGATTGGGGTTGCCGCATAAGGCAAAGGTTGCTCTCTCCCCTGGCCTCAGTTGTTTTGTTTTCGAAGATTTTTCAGATAGAAGGGAGAAAGGAAAAAACTTCTAATTAGGTCTAAATTCTTCCTCTGATAAAGACTGGGCTAGTGGTTCTCAGTTGGTCCCTCTGACATTTGGCAATTCAAAAAACATTTTTTTTGGTCACAACTTGGGTGGGGGTGTGTTGCTACTGGCATCTAGTGATTAGAGATCAGGGGTGCTGCTAAACACCGTGCAATTCATAGGACTGACCTCCCATAACAGAGAATTATCTGACCAGTAGTGCTGGCCACTATGTATGTCAGTAGTGCTGAGGTTGTGAAATCCTCCCTGCTCTAGACAAAATTATTGTCTTTTTTTTCCTGCATGAAAATGCCTTTGTTCCTTACTGAGTGATTTTAAACTATTGGAATAAAAAACTGAGAGAATTCCTAACTTAGTTACTAGTGTCTTTATTTACTGCACCTAAAACTAGAAGAATGATGTGTAGGGCTCTGGACTACTGACAGGTGACGCTCTGGTAGGGCCGAGCAGGGTTAGACTGTCAGAAGGTCAGACCTCCTGTTCCATCAGCCCTAAGGCTTGTGACCTCTGAAGAGATGACAGAGTCACTCTGATGGCTCTTGAACCTTCTCCATATCCCTGCTTCTTTAAAAAAAAAATAAATAAATAAAAAGAGACAGAGTTTCCCTCTTATTGCCAAGGCTAGAGTGCAGTGGCTGTATCTGATCTCAGCTCACTGCAACCCCCGGCACCTGGGTTCAAGCAATTCTCCTGCCTCAGCCTCCCAAGTAGCTGGGATTATAGGTACATACCACCACACCTGGCTAATTTTTGTATTTTTAGTAGAGATGGGGTTTTACCATGTTGGCCAGGCTGGTCTCGAACTCCTGACGTCAGGTGATCCACCTGCCTTGGCTTCCCAAAGTGTGGGATTATAGGCGTGAGCCACCGTGCCTGGCCTTAGTGACTGTTCTTGAGTTACAGAGATGGTGTGCTGCCCTGTCCCCCTTCCTTCCATTTCAGAACTTCCAGTGATGGTCTGAAGTTTCTGCTGCCTTCAGTGCCTCATTACAGCATGAATACAGTGCCCATCCTTCTGATGACCGCTTCTCACCACTGTCATAAGCGGACATGTATTTTCCTAGGACCATTGCCACTTTCTGAAACCTTAGGCCCCCTCCTCCTCCCAGACTGCCTGTTTTGCTGCCTTTTTCATGAAGCTTGTTGTCTTGATTTCCTTCCCAGTTGAATGGGATATCTCTGTTTCCTTTAATTCCCCCCGTAACAGGTGTGCTCTCTCTTGGAAATTTTTGTGAGTTAGTCTCTTGCCCCCAAATCTCATTGGACTGTAAGCTTTTAAGGGCAGAATTCTATTTACTTTTCCTTTCTGGTCCCAGGAAACATCTTAATATAGTTTCTCACACACAATGGGAATGAAACAGACATTTAAAAATGACAAATTATAGTTTTTTTTTTTGGTTGGAGAAGCAAAAATGTATTCTTTCGTATAATGTCTTCCTTACATCACTTTAACATTCCTCTATAAGTTATCTCATTATGGTGATGATGGTGATGCCAGACGTTCTCATCTGGCTTGACATGTTTTTCTAGTGCAACCTTTTAAATTACTAGGTCCTTAAATTAAATGATCTGGTTCACTGCTGCCATTGTACTAAACTGACCCTAAACCAATCCTTGCTATTCCTAAATTTAGAAATGGAAAGAACCTCACAACATTCCAGCCTTTCTGCCACTGAAGTCTACTGACAGAAAACCAAATTTCAAGAGTTTTTTGAAATACAAAAACTTTTAAGTGGGTAGACATATCACTGTTAACTCAGTAGTGGACTGTTGGTAGTAAAATGTGTACTGCAACTTGCAGATGACCCTAAGTGTGGTGCCTCCAATATTTTAGTCTCATCTGTAATACAGATAAACATGAACCTTTTCTGCAGTTTTGTATAGTATTGCTTATATAAATAACCAGTTATTCCCATAAAGGGAGTAGTTGCTGAGGAAGTCAGTGTAGTAGAGTGCTTAAGAGCTTTGGTCTGCCAGTCATACTGCCTAGGTGGAGTCCTGCCTTCAGTGCTTACCAACTTTTATCAGTTGGGCAGTTGACCTCACTGTGCTGCTCTTTACTTGTGTGAAGAATGTAAATAGTAACTCTTATAGGTTGTTGTGAGAATTGAACAAAACATAAAATGTGTTCTAGAGCAGTGTTTGGTGTGTAGGAAGTGTTTTATAAATGGTAGCTATTATTATCATTACTTTGGTGAAGTACAGATTATATATAGAAAGTAGAAAATAGAAGACTGACATTTTTTGAGTTGGTTAAAATTTGATAGATAGGAAGACTTAAGATCAAGGGTGAAATCCCAGCAGTACCTATTGTAACCTGTAACCTTTTTTTTTTTTTTTTTGAGACGGAGTCTCTGTCGCCCAGGCTGGAGTGCAGTGGCATGATCTTGGCTCACTGCAACCTCCGCCTCCCGGGTTCACGCCATTCTCCTGCCTCAGCTTCCCGAGTTGGTGGGACTACAGGCAGGTGTCACCATGCCCGGCTAATTTTTTGTATTTTTAGTAGAGACGGGGTTTCACCATGTTACCCAGGATGGTCTCGATCTCCTGACGTCCTGATCCGCCTGCCTTGGCCTCCCAAAGTGCTGAGATTACAGACGTGAGCCACTGCGCCCAGCCATAAGCTTTTTACATGGGATCAATTGCCACTGCTACCAGAAAGCCTGCCACAGTGTTGAGTTGGGGGATCTTTCTGTCAAGTTTGAATCCAACCTTCCTCCACTTGTGAATGAAATTCTTAATCTTCATGCCTCAGTTTCCTCATTTATAAATTGGCACAATAATGATCAAGGGTTGTTATGAGAACTACATAAATTAGTAATACATGGCAAGGTACCTAAAGAACAGTACCTGGTACATAGTATTCAGGAAAAATCATTGTTTATAATTACAGTAGTTTATTCAGCCTAGCACTTGCACTCCACCAGGTACTGTGCTAGACTTCTTGTTTTAAAACATTGTTTTAAAAAAGCATTATTATTATTTTTTGGCCAGGCGTGGTGACTCACGCCTGTAATCCCAGCACTTTGGGAGGCCAAGGCGCGTGGATCACCTGAGGTCGGGAGTTCGAGAGCAGCCTGGCCAACATGATGAAACCCCGTCTCTACTAAAAATACAAACATTAGCTGGGTGTGGTGGCACATGCCTGTAATCTCAGCTACTTGGGAGGCTGAGATGGGAGAATTGTTTGAACCTGGGAGGTGGAGGTTACAGTGAGCCAGATTGTGCCACTGCACACCACCCTGGGCAACAAAGAGCGAAACTCCATCTCAAAAAAAAAAGTTATATTTTAAAAACAGAAATGGGATCTTGCTATGTTGACCAGGCTGGTGTTGAACTCCTCACCGTAAGCAGTCCTCTCATCTTGGCCTCCCAGAGTGCTGAGATTACAGGCATGAGCCACTGGGCCCATCTCATTATTTCATTTTTATAATAGCCTTTCATGGTGTAAGTATCATCAACATTTTACAGGTCAGGAAATGGAGACCCAGAGAAGTAGAGGACCCTACTTTGTTTGAGGTTGTAGAGCTTGTGTAGAGCTTACGGTTGTGTAGAGCCTAACGGACGCCAGTGGTTTTCTTTTTTTTTTTTTGGATGGAATCTCGCTCTGTGGCCCAGGTTGGAGTAGGGTGGTGAGATCTCAGTTCACTGCAACCTCTGCCTCCCAGGTTCAAGCGATTCTTCTGCCCCCGCCTCCCAAGTAGCTGGGACTACAGGTGTGCGCCACCACGACACGCTTGGCTAATTTTTGTATTTTTAATATAGACAGGGTTTCTTCACGTTGGCCAGGCTGGTCTCGAACTCCCGACATCAGGTGATCGCCCGCCTCAGCCTCCCAAAGCACTGGGATTACAGGCGTGAGCCACCGTGCCTGGCTCCCACTAGTTTTTAGAGATGTGTGCTACTATGGGTCTGTCACATGCATGCATCTGGTTCCCAGGGAGGGGCAGCAGGTAGAGTACAGCTCATCCTGATGGCCATGACTTCTGTCACATCCCCAGAAGTGGGCAGGGCAGGCCCTCAGTGAAGGAGAGAGGACTCACTCTGCTCAGTGGTGTGCCTGACAGTCCAGAGGCCTTTCCTGCACAAGGTATCAGCCTTACTGACTGTAGAGGGCAGTGATTAGAGGTGAGAAATTTAGCTTAAGGGATTGTCCAGACATGACATCTCAGTTTTCCTCTGTAAAAATACTCTTCCAGACTCATGGTAATGAAAATATTTTCATTGCAGTCTTAGCAGGATATTTGTTTGACAAGCAGATTATAAAGCTGAGTAAAAGCAAAACTGACCAGGATGATGATATTTTGAAAACCTACTCAGTGATGTAAACAGTGCCTCTACCTGGTCCCCATGGATGCAGTATTAAACTGGACATTAAGTCCTTCAAAAGTTGCCCTTCTTGGGTTAAAGCGTTCTTTATCAGGAATAGTTTTTTTTTTTTTTTCTCCTAAATGGTTAAAAGAAGCTTGTACTGATTCTGTGATGCTGCAGAATTACAGCATTACTTGTATACTTAGTAGTATACAGAAAAAAATTTATCTTAAATTTACTCCTGTGTTTCTTTGTAGAAGGAATAAACAGTGAATGGGAACCAGTATTTTTCAAAAAAAATTTTTGGTTAGTTAATAAAGAATTAGGTATTATAATTTCTTCGTCTGATATCTAATACTTTGTTTCAGGCTGTAGTGAACAATGCCATATGCCTTACCAGGTAGATTTTTATATAAATGATTGCTTATGAATTATAAATGATATGAGTTGGGTTTAGAGGTTTAGAATGAATGATGCTAAATGGATATTGAAGTTGTAGAGGGTTGTTTGTTTTGTTTTTAAAAATTGGGGCCGGGCATGGTGGCTCATGTCTGTAATCCCAGCACTTTGGGAGGCTGAGGTGGGTGGATCCATGAGGTCAGGAGTTCAAGACCAGCCTGGCCAACACGATGAAACCCTGTCTCTACCAAAAATACAAAAATTAGCTGGGTAGGGTGGTGGGCACCTTAATCCCAGCTACTCAGGAGGCTAAGGAAGGAGAATCACTTAAGCCCAGGAGGCGGAGGTTGCAGTAAGCCGAAATTGTGTCTCTGCGCTCCAGCCTGGGCGACAGAGTAAGACTCTGTCTCCAAAAAAAAAAAGGTATCAAAGCCACCTTTGTTGCTTTCTGTTTTTGTTGTTGTTGAGACAGGGTCTTGCCCTGCTGCCCAGGCTGGAATGCAGTGGCATGATGATGGCTTACTACAGCCTTGGCCTCCCAGGCTGAAGTGATTGCCCTGCCTTAAGCTCCCAGGCACTTACTTATAAATTTTTTCGTAGAAGTGGGGTCTAACTGTATTGCCCTGGCTCACTTTTCTTACTAACAACACTTGGAGTGACTTAAATTGTGTGTATTCTGCAGCTTCTTAGGTTTGTGTTCAGTTTATTGAATGTGGGAGTGTTCATTTATTAATGCCTAAGTGAGATTTCATATTGTCTATACAGCAAGGTATAATAATTATATTTTCTTGTATGTAGTCGTGTGGGTGTGGATCTGAACCAGCTAAATTGTTGAGTTCTCTGTTGCAGATTAGTCCAACACAAAGCAAGGCTTTGTGGTATCATTGGGAAAAACTAAAGGGACTTTGTCGTGGGCAGTTTTATTAGAAAAGGGAAACTTCTTTACATTTTACTAAAAAATCACACAGCCTTGGTACCCTGTCATATACCTATCATGTGGGCTAACAGTTTGATGTTGAAGAACTATTGTCAGTTATTAGATTGTAATAATCCAGAGAATAGGCATGAAACGTCTCATCATTCAGTTTCCAACCTTGATAGTGAATGCTTTACTGGGTACAGTAATTTGTAAGTTTATTTTGATGAACCTGGGTGCTTGGCAAAATAAGAATATCATGCGTTTCTGCTGATGTGTGCCTGTGGTGAGGAAAGTTGAGTTTCTATACTTGAGCATAAGGAGACTTGGGAATTCTTCCCTTGGTCATTTATAAAGTTACTGTGACTATGTATCTTTTAGTATGAAATGGATAAAGAAATCTACATTCATATATATTTAATAACAGCTTTATTGAGATATAATTCACATACCAGTTTACCCACTAAATAGTACAATTCAGTAGTTTTTAGTGTATTTGCAAGAGTTTGGGCAACTATCACCACAATTTTCAAACATTTTTATCATCCCCAAAGAAATCTACTACCAGTGACTCCCCATTCTTCCCATATCTCCCTAACCTGCATTTACTTTCTGTGTTTATAGATTTGCCTGTTCTGGACATTTTGTATAAATGGTATCATGTTACAATATGTGATCTCCTTTGACTGGCTTCTTTCACTTAGCATAACATTTTCGAGTTTTATTCCCGTGGTAGCATGTATCAGTATCATTCCTTTTTATTACCAATTAATATGCCATTGTATGGAAATAGTACATTTTTTCATTTGTCAGTTGATTCTGAATAATTTCAAAACCTCCCCAGATTTCAAAATTATTGCTGTTACTAATAATGTGATTATTCATGTATAGTTTTTTTATGTGCATATATATATATGTTTCATTTCTCTTGGTTTGGGTATATACCTAGGATGAAATGACTGGATCATAAGAACTGTATGTTTGACCTTTTGAGGAACTGTCAAACTATTGAAAAGTGGCTGCACCATTTTATATTCCTACCATGAAAGGTATGAGTATTCTCATCTTTCTACATCTTTGATGACACTTGTTATGGTCTTATTTTAGCCATTCTAGTGGGTGTGAAGTGATATCATTGTAATTTTGTTTTCTATTTTTCTGATGCCAAATAATGAATGTTAAGCATCTTTTTATATGCTTATTCGTTATTTGTATATCTTTGAAGAGATATCTACTCAGATCCTTCGCCCCCTTTTTTTCCTTTGTTTCTTTTCCCTTTTTTTTGAGACAGAGTTTCGCTCTTGTGCAATGGTGCAACTTTGGCTCAGGTTCAAGTGATTCTTCTGCCTCAGCCTCCCAAGTAGCTGGGAATTACAGGCATGCACCGCTATGCCCAGCTAATTTTTTTGTATTTGTAGTAGAGACAGGGTTTCACCATATTGGCCACGCTGGTCTTGAACTCCTGACATCAGGTGATCTGCCTGCCTCAGTCTCCCAAAGTGCTGGGATTACAGGCATGAGCCACTGTGCCTGGCCCTTTTTTTCTTTTCTTTTTTTTGAGACGGAGTCTTGCTCTGTCGCTCAGGCTGTAGTACAGATGGCACGATCTCAGCTCATTGCAGCTTCCACCTCCCAGGCTCAAGAGATATTTGCGCCTCAGCCTCCCAAGTAGCTAGGATTACAGGTGCCCACCACCACCCTCGGCTAATTTTTGTGTTTTTAGTAGAGATGGGATTTTGCCATGTTGCCCAGGCTGGTCTTGAACTCCAGGACTCAAGTGGTCCCTTTGCCCATTGTTAAATTGCGTTATTTGTTCTTTTAGTACTGAGTTTTAAGAATTCTTCATATTTTCTAGGTACTAATGCCTTATATATATGATTTACAAATAATCGCTCCCGTTCTATGGGGTTTTTGTGTTTTATTTTTGAGATGGAGTCTTACTGTGTTACCCAGGCTAGAGTGCAGTGGTGCAGTATTGGCTCACTGCCACCTCTGCCTCCGGGGTTCAAGCTATTCTCCTGCCTCAGCCTCCTGAGTAGCTGGGACTACAGGCACATGCCAGCATGCCTGGCTAATTTTTTTGTATTTTTAGTAGAGACGGAGTTTTACCACATTAGCCAGGATGGTCTCCATTTCCTGACCTTGTGATCCACCTGTCTCGGCCTCCCAAAGTGCTAGGATTACAGGCACGAGCCTCTGTGCCTGGCTGGGTTTTTTTTTTTTCATTTTTTTGGAGGTAGTGTCCTTATTTTTTAAAAATTTGTGGTAAAATATACATAAAATACACTATCTTAACCATTTTAAAATGTACCGTTCTGTGACATTAAATACTTTCATTTTGTTGTGCCAAACCATTGTAATCACCATCCATCTTCGGAACTCTTTTCATCTTGCAAAACTGTAACTTTGTGTCCGTTCAACAATAACTTCACATTTCCTCCTTCTTCAGGCTTTTGACAGTCACCATTCTACTTTCTGTCTCTATTAATTTGACTACTTTAGGCCCTTTATATGAGTGGAATCATATAGTATTTGTCCTTTTGTGACTGGTTTATTTCACTTAGCACAATGTCTTCAAGGTCCATCCATGTTGTAGCTTGTGGCCTATTCTGTTCTATGTATATATCACATTTTGTTTATCCATTCATCCCTCAATGGACACCTTTTGGGTGTTGTGAATAGTACTGCTGTGAATATGGATGTACAAACGGTGGTGTCCTTTGAAGCAAAAACGTTTTTAATTTTGATGAAGTCCAGTGTATCTATCTTTTTCCTTTTGTCGTTTGTGCTTTTGGTGTCATGTCTAATAAGAAACCATTGCCTAATCCGAGATCACAAAGATATATCCCTATGTTTTCTTGTAGGAGTTTAATGTATTAGTTCTTACATTTAGGTCTTTGATTCTTTTGAGTTAATTTTGGTATATGCCATGAGGTCACAGTCATAGTTTATGGAATGGTGGTGCTAAACTTAAGCTCTAGTTGTTAGTCTGCTTTGGTTATGCTGAAAAGTTGGAGCATAAATGCTTTTCACGGGGATCCCTCTCCACAATGCTGCCACTCCATCACCCTGCAGGACCCTAAGTCCAACCTCTCTTGGCCCTGAATGATTGAGAACTCTGGAACAAAGACTTTGGCAATAATGTTTTTATATCCATTTCATTTTTCCTCAGTGGTCATAACAGCTCTATTTTTTCTCACTTATCCACCCCACAACATAATTTATGTTAGCTGGAAAATTCCCCCTAACTTTAGTAAGCCTCTTTGGGGTGGGAAAAGCCTCACCTGTGTGGAGGCAGTGCCCCTTGCTTCTTGGTTTCTGAACCACATTTCTGCAGAGTGGTACCCTGCAGGAATCTTGGTATTATACCTTAAGGCAACTTCCTTCCCATTTAAGAAATTAAAAATATTTAAACAAAGAAAAATGACAGAGTGGTGTTGGCAAAACTCGTAGTCTTCACAGTATGGCAAGGGAAAAATAGTTTTAGGCTCTTTTCCTGTTTGCCAGGACAGTCATTAAGTGACAGGCTTTTCCTGGTTTTTCTTTTTTTTTGAGAAGTCTTGCTCCCTGGCCAGGCTGGAGTGCAGTGGCGCGATCTCGGCTCACCCCAATCTCCACCTCCTGGGTTCAAGCAATTCTCCTGCCCCAACCTCCCAAGTAGCTGGGATTACAGGCGTGTGCTACTGCAGTAGGCTACATTTTTGTATTTTTAGTGGACACGGGGTTTCACCATGTTGGCCAGGCTGGTCTTCAACTCCTGACCTCAGGTAATCCGCCGCCTCAGCCTCCCAGTGAGCTAGGATTACAGGCGTGAGCTACCGCACCAGGCTGGTTTTTCCATGTTGACAAATGATTTTTGCTTTTCAGTGAGAACAAAAAGAATAACAAAAGCAAACAGCCCCGTACTGTTTAGAAGGATCCCGTTGGCTTGCCCTGTGTATAAACTACACCCAGATTTTCTGTATAATCAGAGATTCTCAAGAGTTTCAGTTCCCCTTGCTGTTTAAATTAGCAGGACTTGAATTCCTAGAACAAAATGCCTAGCATTGTGGCGGGACTGGAGTTCCTGGTTTAGCTACTTATATTTTAAACCTCCTTCCCTTATATTTTGGACATAGAAAAGTAGAAGATACAATACTATCAATTTTTTTTGAAGTGGTGGGCATTATTTCGTAAATTAAAAAGGTTAGATGTAAAGGTTCTTATCACTCGAGTGCTGAGCACAAGAAAAGCACAAACCAGGCTACTTGTTGTAGGTCCTCTGGTTTCAGAATGATTTATGCTCACTTTACTAGCACATATTCAGTTGCCTTGAACCTTCTCAACTGTAGCTTCCTCTTACAGAACACAGTGCCCCACAAGGAAACTTTGAATCTGTAGTCTCCCCAGGTTTTAGCCGAAGCCCACAACCCACCAAGCATGTGAAGTGAGGGTCACTGGTCTTATGGGTCTTATGTCCATATACGGGTTGAATATTCCTAATCTGAAAATCTAATATCCTAAATGCTCCAAAATCTGAAACTTCTTGAGTGGCAACATGATGCTCAAAGGAAATGCTCAGTGGAGGATTTTGGAGTTTTGGATTAGGGATGCTTAACTGGTAAGCTTAATGCAAATGTTCCAGAATCTGAAAAAATCCCAAGTCCGAAATGCTTCTGGTTCCAAGCATTTTGGATAAGGGATAGTCAGCCTGTACTTGATGTATCCCTAGAGGTTGTGAAATCTTAGGCAGTTCAAAAGTCATGTTGTTTGGCCGGGTGCAGTGGCTCACACCTGTAATCCCAGCACCTTGGAAGGCCGAGGCGGGCAGATCACCCGAGGTTGGGAGTTCGAGACCAGCCTGACCAACATGGAGAAACCCTGTCTCTACTAAAAATACAAAATTAGCTGGGCGTGGTGGTGCATGCCTGTAATCCCAGCTACTCGGGAGGCTGAGGCAGGAGAATAGCTTGAACCTGGGAGGTGGAGGTTGCATTGGACCAAGATTGCGCCACTGCACTCCAGCCTGGGCAACAAGAGTGAAGCTCCATCTCAAAAAAAAAAAGTCATGTTGTTTTAACTATTCATTGCCATTTGTTGGTTGAGCCTCTTCAACCATTGTGATCTAATCCTAGTTCAATACATTGTTAAATTCAAGTATTGAGGTCTTAGGATGAATGAGCAAGGCTTTGGGCTGGCACATAAAGGTGGGACACCCACAGGTCCCGATCTTGGGGAGTTTGGGTAAGTATATTTTATTCATGAGATACACTTGTAAAAATATACATGGTAGGCTATAGGTGGTCTCACAGTTTGTCTGTAGTAGTACAGTTACTGCTTGATTCAGGGGAGTGAGAGATGAGTCTGTTTCAGAGCCAGGTGCCTGGGGGACAACCTGGGGAGGAAGGTTGAGCCTGCAGGGCTTTGGATGTGTGAAAGTAATGATTCCCAATAATGTTTTGTATTATTTCAAAGTACTTCTATACCATTGTTACCTCCTGCCAGGTCTCGTCTGCTTCTGTCAGTAGGTTGGCCATGTCCCCATTTCACGGATGAGGAAACTCGGCTTTGAGCATGTGGCTTGGTGCAACTGAGATTTGGGTTTAGATCGTATGAATCGATTCTACTGTACATTTTCTAGGAAGTGATAGTAGCATGAACAAAAATGCTGAAGAGGACGGACTCAGCACGGTGAGTTCTTTGGGATTGGGGAGGGTGAAAAGTACAGAAAGGGATGAGGGGATCCTACAGTGATAAGGTTTGTCCAGACAAGTTGCGAGAGTGCCCGGGAAGACTGAAACCCTCACAGGGGTGTGTGTGTGTGTGTGTGTGTGTGTGTGTGTGTGTGTGTGTGTGTGTGTGTAAACAGCTCTACTGAGGGATAGCTCATGTATAATCTGCACATATTTAGAATGTACAGTTTGGTAAGTTTTGACGTGTGTATACTTGTGAAACATCACCACACTCGAGAATGAACATAATTCATCACCCTGAAAACTTTCCTCCTGCCCCCCAGAAGGGCTTTTTAAAAAAAATTTTTATTTTGAAATTTTTTCAAGTAAGTTTGAAGAATAAAAAAACTTTTTATGTCCCCATTACCCAGATTCACCAGTTTTTGACATTTTGATAATTTGCTTGCATCCTTTATGTATGTATATATGTATACATGTGTATATGTTTATATTTATAGGTTCGTACATTTGTGCACACAGATATGCGTGTGTTCCCCTGCCAACTCAGTCAAGGGTAGCTTTTATGAGTGGTGCTGCTGTAGTGATTAATGTTTCAATGTGTATTTCCAAAGAACAAGAATAGTCTCTTATGGATCTATAGTACAACCATCACATTCGGGAAAGTTACTGTTTTTTGGTTGTTGTTGTTTTTGAGTCTCGTTCTGTTGCCCAGGCTGGAGTGCAATGGCGCGATCTCGGCTCACCACAACCTCTGCCTCCTGGGTTCAAGTGATTCTCCTGCCTCAGCTTCCTGAGTAGCTGGGATTACAGGCACCTGCCACCACGCCTGACTAATTTTGGTATTTTTAGTAGAGACGGGGTTTCACAATGCTGGCCAGGCTGGTCTCGAACTCCTGACCTTAGGTGACCTGCCCACCTTGGCCTCCCAGAGTGCTGGGATTACAGGTGTGAGCCACTGCGCTCGGCCAGGAAAGTTATTGTTAATGCAATATTTTTTATTTCATGCTCCAGTTTTGTCAGTTTCCTAATAATCTGCTTAATAGCAAGGACATTTTTCTCCTCCTACAGAATCCAGTCCAGGGTTGTACAGTACATTTGAGCATTACCTTTCTTGAGTTATCTTTGCTTTGAACATTTCCTCAGCCTTTCTCAGTCTTTCATGCCATTGACACCTTGGAAGAAACCAGACCAACTATTTTTAAAGTGTCCAAGGGTTTTGAGTTTTGAGCTGGTGTGTGAATGTGATCTATCTGGGTTTGGGAAAAATGAACAGTTATGAGTGAGGTGGATACAGTTGGTGGGGAGGAAGTTGGAGGCAGTGGCCTTGTGCTCTGATTCCCACAGGCTTAGGTTGGTGGAAGCCGTGGTTGGGGGAATTGTTGGTAAAAGTGCTTGGGTAGGGATAGACCTAGAAAAGAAGCAGAGGTGATGGCAGGGTTCTAATGCTTGTGTTCTGGAAAATTAAAGAAATAAAGAGCAGGGAGGATTAAAGATAAAACTGAGAAAGGGCTGTTTTATGTCCAGGAGTTGTTATACATACATTTCTTCTTTCTGCACACTGTGATAGCCCTGAGGGTAACTACTTAGAAAAAAGGTTGTGAAATTTTAGGAGTTTGGGACCCAGTGGCCAGACTGAAATTCAGTGCATGTAGGGCATTGCCAATAAAGTCACCCTTGGGTACTTGTTCATAGCTTTAGATAGAGGAATGTTTGTTCTCCAGCTTTAAGGGATTGCGAGTGTGGTGGACCTAATTTCAGGGAAGTTCATGGGCCAATGTCTTTGCAAGTGAAACTAGGCATCTTTCCCCAATGAGAGAGCATATGGAGACATTCACTTTAAGGACGGGTTTTGAAAGGGGAGGTATTGGTAGAACTTACCAACGTTGTTATGTTGCCTAGTTATCATTTCTGTAGGTGTGTAACAGTTTATCGAGTGCAAGGAGTTACCTCTGAATCTTCTATATAAGAAAGAAAATTTAGGCATGTTTAGTAACATGTAGTAACCTCTGGAATGCAAAATGCATTTATACTCTTTTACTAAGTCTGAATAGAGAACATTTCAGTGTGGGACTTGAGTTGTCTCACCAGTAGTACAGCTTTAAAAGTCATTAGGCTTTCAGTGTTGTAAACTGTTTATCACTTACATTAAAACATCACAACCGCCTGAGACCAGTGCTCGCTCTTGGTTGCTTTGTCAGGAGACTTGCGAATATTGAATCCTTTAAAGTTTTTACATGTTTTGAGAAGTGGAATTAGTTAAAAATATATCCTATTATCAGAGTGTCTGCTGGCTAGCATTTGTTATTCTGTTGTTCTATTTAAATAGAATATGTCATCTATTAGATGTTTTCTTAAATAGCCTTAGGTTTTAAATAAAAAGTAAGGCTGGGCATGGTGGTTTAACCTGTAATCCCAGCACTTTGGGAGGCTGAGGTGGGGGATTGGCTTGATCCCAGGAGTTCATGACCAGCCTGGGCAACAGAGCAAGAACTTGACTCAAAAAATAAATAAAATAAGATAAGGTAAAATAAAAGGTAGTGAAGACAAAGACGACTTTATCCTCATCTCTGGTCAGGGACCTGGTTCATAATTTAAAACTCTTGCTTCAATTTGAGAATCTATAAAGTAGGATTGATAAACTGTACTGCCTTGGATTGCTTTTGAAAATGTATGTGCCAGGGCCTGCTTTCACATGGTAAGAGGAAAGTCATTACCTATCATATGCCATGTTTTTCTTCAACTTATACCTAAAGTATTTTAGAGTACTTATTGCCTTATGTAAAATTACAAGATCATATAATCACATTCCCCCCCGTGGAAAATTAAACTTTTTTTTTTTTTAAGTGAAAGCAGCTTATTAAAATGAGGGAACATAGAATGGCTACTCCAAAGGCAGAGCAACCTAGACTCTCTTTGTAATTGAGTCTAAGCTAATGGAGAATGGATGATTAGTTTAAAAAACTCTGTTTTGCCGGGCGCGGTGGCTCAAGCCTGTAATCCCAGCACTTTGGGAGGCCGAGATGGGCGGATCACGAGGTCAGGAGATCGAGACCATCCTGACTAACACGGTGAAACCCCGTCTCTACTAAAAATACAAAAAATTAGCCGGGCGAGGTGGCCGGCGCCTGTGGTCCCAGCTACTCGGGAGGCTGAGGCAGGAGAATGGCATGAACCCGGGAGGCGGAGGTTGCAGTGAGCTGAGATCCGGCCACTGCACTCCAGCCTGGGCGACAGAGCAAGACTCCGTCTCAAAAAAAAAAAAAAAAAAGAAAAAAAAAAAAAACACACAAAAAAAACTGTTTTATAGCAGAATTTTCTACCGGGCCACACACGATTTTTCTGCTCCTGCTGTCTTGAGTGTTAACAGTGGGAAATTGTGGACACTTACACTGAGCAGTACTTAGAATTTGCTGGATTTGCTGAAAAGTAATCCATCAGCATTGGAAACCATAAGCAGTAGAAACCATAAGCAGTATAAAATTGTTGCTACCCATATTTATTTTTATTTTCTTTAGGTGGAGAAAGAGACCCTTGAGTTAAGAGTTCTTGGGTGATGAATTTAGTACTTAATCATTAGTACATTTGTGCATGTCATATTCTAGGTCAAAATAAATTATCAACATGCCACATTTGTGGTAGTTAGATAATGCTTTTATTTCCTCTTTTTTCCCCACTTTGAATCCAGATTAACATAACATGTTAATTTGTGTTTTTCTCAACTCAGTGTGGTAATTCCATTGCATTAAAGCTTTAAGCACTTTCGTCTTCACTAATAATCCACTTAATCTCTCACAATAAAAAGTACTTTCATTTGTACTGACTTACATTTATCCAGTCAAAACTTTATATATTACTAGACTTTTTGTTACTTTTACCTAGCATCCAAAACCATGTTTTATGATTGGTTCGTAAAGAGCTATAGAAAACAGATTTTAATATTGCAATGTATATTGTTAAATTTTCTATCTAATGGATTGCCAGAAATATTCTGTTATATACATAAAAAACTGTATGCATAATTCCTAGTGAGATAGTTATTTTCAGTACTCGAAATACTGTCATTGAAAATTGTAATTCTGTGTTCCATTACATGCTTACCAAAAATGATTCCAGGTTGAGGGAGTGGTTGATTCCATATACTCTCAAAATTTCCTAAAAAAAAATTTGAGTGGACTTGATAAACTTTATAAAGTATTAAATTCCTACACAGTATCACCTGTCACCTCCCTCCGCCAAGTTGCCTGCCTAGCCACCATTTAATTTATGATGAGATGAGTACTCTGGCCCTGGGGTTCCCATCCCACCTCTTTAGTCAGAGTGCTGTTCTTATCATATGGTATGAATCAGAACTGACCACTTATAATGCATGTTATAAGTGATTGGGTAAGATAGGTAAGCACAATTTTTAAATATTATAAAGCAAAGCATTGCTGCAATTTCTGGGTAAGTTTTCATGAAACTCATGTAGTACCATATGTCTCTTTGCTCTTAGGAATGTTCTGAGTGATCTTTTTTTTTTTTTTAAAAAGCAATATTAGTTTTTAACAGCTTTGATTACATTCCTGGCCTGTTTTCTGTTGGTGGTACTATCAGGCTATGATATGATAATAGTCCCCAGGTGCATAAAATCTTAGAATTGGGACTAGGCCACATATCTCCTTTTGGCTTCTTCTGCAGAGGGTCCCCTAGGCTTTGTTTATCTCCAGAGATTAGGAGTCTTTTATTTCTTATTTTTATTTATTGAGACAGTCTCACACTGTCACCCAGGCTGAAGAGCAGTGGTTTGATCACAGCTCATTACAGCCTCAAACTCCTGGGCTCAAGCCATCCTCCAACCTCAGCTTCCCAAGTACCTGAGACTACAGGTGTGCGCCACCATGCCTGGCTAATTTAAAAAAAAAAATTTTTTTTTTTGAAGAGATGGTGTCTCACTTTGTTGCCCAGGCTGGTCTCAGACTCTTCCTGCCTCAGCTTTCCAAAGTGTTGAGATTACAGGCATGAGCCACCATGCCTGGCCTGGGGAACTTCTCGACCATGGTCCCTGGAACTGGACCCCTTTCTCATTATGGGATGCACTCTAATTTATCAATGTCCTTCTTAAAGTGTGTTAATAAATAATTTATCTAGTTCTCTAGATATAGTGTGGCCAGTTCTGAGTGTAGTGAGACTTTTATTTCCTGTGATCTGGAAATTGTACATTTGTTAGTACAACCTAAGACTACCACACCTTTTTGTCACTTACAGTGGTTCATATGACACAGCAAACATTTCTGTGCCTGTCTCCAAACACATTTCCCCGTTAAAAAGAAAAAAAACTATTGAACCTCCAATTTTATGTTGACTTTTAAATCCAGCATTCTAACTTGTCAGTGTAATTTAATTCTGTCGTTGATTTTATTGCTTATTTTATTTCTTGTTGTTGGCAAGTTTACCGATCTGTCTTCTGGGTTGTCATGTGATACACACAGACGTAAATGCAGAAGAAAAAAGTTGATTTTCGTAATAGTCAGCAACAGTAATAACTAATGCCCCACATGGTTCCCCGTGTCACTTTTGGGGGGGAAAAAAAAAAGGCCTTTGTTCATAGAGCAGCCTTACCAAGGGATAAATGTTTTATGGCCTGGAGAGAAATACATCTCAATATAATGGCTGTGTTATTTTTTAGAAGCCAAGTTTGTTTTTCTTTCCCCTTTAACTGTATTTCATTTTTTTAAAAACATTCCCATTGGAGAACTTAGAGAAAGGTGAATAAATGCAAATCAGGTGGTTTTGTTTTGATTTATTCGTACCTTTGATAAAAGGAATTGATTCTGCTGAGAATTTGACTGTTTAAGTGTGTTGCCATAGCAAACTTGCTGCCATAAAATGGTTGGCATGGGCTTAAACCTTTGAATCACACCCTGGAAGCAGATAATACTTTAAGAAATCTCTGGTCTGGAATTGTTTCTTATAAAGCAGGACTCTATTCTTCTTCCATGCTTACTTATAGTGATCCTTAGGGAATGGGCAAAATAGTAAATTTGGAAAATAATTTTTAGGTGATTGGAATCTGAGGAATAATGATAAAAAATAGTTTAACTTTGAAAAACCATGTTATGCCAGGCATAGAGTCGTGTGCTTTCTGTGTACTATCTCATCACAGGCTCAGGTAATGGTGGAATTATGTCGAGCAGGCAGGAGGCTTGGTGATTTTTGTTTGGATTTTCTTTGGCTTGGGAAAGACAGATTTGCCTTTTGCCAGAAAAGAAATTCCTTCAGTGAGCTAGCACTTCAAAGTTGATGTCTCAGAATGTGGTGGAGATGCAGCCAGTTCACCTGAAGGTAGTGGTGGTGGTTAAATAAACACTCCCTCTATAAGTCTAGCTTTTCCTACAGTTACGAAATTTGAGATTTTTTTGTTTGTTTTAATGTTTATTGGTAGAAATAGATCATCAGTGCATTCTTTGTGTTTATATAAACTGCATTTTCTTAAAGGTTTTTGTTTTCATTGGAGATTTTTAGCCTCCAAGTGAACTTAACATATTATCTATGCAATTGATTCTTTATAGACTTTTTTCTTAGATTTTAAAACTAAATTTGAGAAACTGTGCATATTGTATACCTTATTTAATAATCCAAAGAATTGTTTGCACTTTCAAAAAAGTTACAAAAAGGCTGAACACAAGTTAAATAACCTGTATGTCCTAAATTTTCCATTACTGAATAGATACTTGTTCAGTGTTATATATTGCTTTCTTTCTAATAAGTCAGATTGTCAGAGATGCTTCAGTAAATTATCTCTATATTAAAATGATATGTGAATCCCCTTTCTCTCTGAGATGATCTTGCCAGTATTAAACATTGTGCCATATGCAGTATTAGCCGAAAAGCTTAAATAAGAACCAAACTTGTAGACTGAATCTTTTAACCTTAAAATTATATGCCTATATATGCATATATGGTATACTATATATTAAATTTAACATTTCAAGTAATGTATGTATAGCAAACATTCAGCCAAATACTCTTTCATGAAAAGGTATTATTCTTAAAAAGTTAATGAAAAGCTTATTTAGATAGAAATGTCTAGACACAAATACTAAGCCTGTGAAACTTGAAAGTAAAGTCTGCTGTGCTATTAAGAAAAAGAAGATTGGTTTTTAACCTGTTGAATTGTGCAGAGACAAAAGTGCTTAGCATGACGAAATTACCAAAATAAAAACATTTTAGATGTGATTTGGTTCTAGCAATGTTAATTATTTTGTGTTTCTGGATAATTTAACATTTATATTTTTAAATTTTATATAAATTTCCTCTTTATAGCAAGTTTAAAAAAGCACATAAAAATAGTTCCAACTATATATAATCGGTTATTTTTCATCCTAGTTAGCTCATCACAAGTAACTAAGCAAAACAATGCCTGAACATTCAGTTCTACTAAAATACAGTATTTGAGTAGATCCCATCACTTTACCCATTGTTTGCTATGTTGGACCCTAAAACAGGCTGCTGACAGATCGGACAAGTGAAATTCTCGGAGAGCCATTGGTCAGTACAATGAATACGAAATTCATGCATGCAAAGTAATTGTCTGAGCTTGTCTCCAGTTATGTAGTCACTGATAACAAGCACTACGGATTTTACCTAGTTCACTATCAATACTGTTATGCTCTAGCACCGGGTGGAAAGATTATCAGTCTGCTCTTTGGTTCAATCATATATTCGGGCAGGCGTGATGGCTCTTGCCTGTAATCCTAGCACCTTGGGAGACTGAGGTGGGTGGATCACCTGAGGTCAGGAGTTCAAGACCAGCCTGGCCAACATGGTGAAACCCCATCTCTACTAAAATACAAAAATTAGCCAGGCATGATGGCGGGTTCCTGTAATCCCAGCTACTAGGGAGGCTGAGGTGGGAGAATAGCTTGAATCCGGGAGACAGTGATTGCAGTGAGTCGAGATCGTACCACCGCACTCCAGCCTGGGTGGCTGAGCGAGACTCACATCTCCAAAAAACAACAACAACAAAAAAGAGAGAGCAAGGGGAAGAATAGGTAGTGTTCCAGTTTGACTGAATCATTTGAATTTTGCAACTACGTGCTACCCCTATTGTCACTGTTTAGGTATGAGGCTGAGTGGTCTCATTTACACCATGCATTTCAGTGCTATCTCCTTGGGCCTGCCTGTCTTGAGAGGAACCTTCCCTGTGCTGGCTGCTGTCTAACTGTACCTAAGTTACTCAGTTCTGAGTGCATCTCTGGTAAATGCTTACCATTTCTCTGAAGCTCTGACTTGGAGAACCAGAGCTTCTCTCTAATGGTTGAGCCCTCCATTAGAGTACTAGGTTCTCCAGACCCAGTCATAATCTGCCTTAAAATTGACCAAAGAGCCACTGATGATGGCTCAACAAGCTCATTCTCAGAAATCCTAGGAAGAATTCTGGTACTAACATAGGTTTGAATACATGACCACTCTAAACAAGAAGTGATTTGGCAGAAGACCCCATTATTGCTTTGAATAATGACTGTATTTTTTGTTAGCCCTACTCTGGATGAGTTCTGTCTGCAATACTATCCCGATCTCTGTTTTCTCCAGGATGGATCCTTCTGACTTGAAGGTCCAGTGTGATTGTTGATGTTGTGGTACAGCAGTTGAGGATCTGCTGGATTCTTCTTCTTCTACTGTTATTCTTGACACAAGTCTTGAATTAGAGAATGGGGTATATGCAGTACCTCTGTGTTCTCTATCTTGCTCTAAAAAGACTTGAGTTATACCTCTCCTCCTAACAGATCTTCTAGTGGTTTGCTGGTTATTGGTCTACTTTCCCTTTGTGAATTATGATAAACAGTGCCACTCTGTCTCTTGAACTGGTGAACGACTTTGGCTACTGAAGGTAGATCTTATTGGCCTTAATCTTTGGTTTGTATTTCTCACTCTAACATTACCTCTAGCTCCATTTTCCCAAACATGTGCTGCTTTAAACCGTTGCGCCTCCCTTTGCCTGAGTTTGCTACCACCTGACTGGTTTGTATGACTACTGAAATTAGTGCGTGAAGCACTAGCTCTGGGAATGCCAGCTGATCCCCCAATTCCAGTTCTTAATCTTCCCAATGTCGAGAAAGATCCTTCAGCTGAATTTTTCCCCCTTGAAGCAAGACTAGTCCTTAGAACGTTGGAACTACCACCATTGAAATTCACTGAAATTTGGCTTCTTGTTCGCTGAGTCACAGGACTAGTTGACCTTTGTTGCCTATTTGTAGTATGATATCTGTTACTATCTGAAAGTGGAATGTTTGTATAATCTCCATGAATTTCAGATCCTTTATTTTCTTGATTTATGTGGATTTCCAGACTAAACTGAAACTCTCCACTGTTCGAGTTTGTTTGACTCATAGCTCTCCAATTTTGATTCTCATTTTATCCACTTCGAGTTGCATTTCCTGTGCCCCGAAAGGTGTTCAACTATTCTGGAAGAGAATATTCATTTGAACTTTCTCTGGGGACTTCTGAGTCTCTGTAATTTGTTCCTTTTATTTTATTTTATTTTTTTGAGACGGAGTTTCACTCTTGTTGCCTAGGCTGGAGTGCAATGGCACGATCTCGGCTCACTGCAAACTCCACCTCCCAGATTCAAGTGATTCTCCTGCCTCAGCCTCCCGAGTAGCTGGGATTACAGGCATGCACCACCTACACCCAACTAAATTTTTATATCTGTTTAGTAGAGATGGGGTTTCACCATGTTGGCCAGGCAGGTCTTGAACTCCTGACCTCGTGGTCCACCCACCTCAGCCTCCCAAAGTGCTGGGATTACAGGCATGAAACACCACGCGCGGCCAATTTTTGCTATTTCTCAAGTCAGGCTGAGATGCTGGTTGTTCGTTGACCCCATCTAACCACTGTTGCAGTTCTTCTGGTAATTCTCCGGGGGAGCCTATAAGATTATGGTCTCTCATAAGCCGATAATCTTCTTCGTTGAGTTATTTAATAAACTGCTCATAGGCCTCTTCTCTTTGGAGACGCTTTTGCTGCCATCTTCTCCTATTTTCACAATGATCACATTCTTGAGATAAGGTTTTTTCACCACCACCATCTGATCTAGATCTAGACTGATTCACCCTGAGATTCCTGGCTTTCTTATTTTCCTTTCAACATTCTTTTAACATATGCCATAGTATCCATCCTTCAATTGTTTGTGCCTTTTTTGAGAGCTGCCCATCTCTTCCCAACTCAAATCCATGCCTATTGGTCTTCAGGGTTCTTAGTTTTAACTACTTACTGTTCTTGGTTTCATAACTCTGCTGTTCAGTAAAATAACAGTTATTGTCCTCTCTGCCCTCATCACTCGGCTTAGCCAAATCATCCACCAGAATACAATCCTGTTCTGTGGAACAGCTCTTGGGAGCTTGGAAGAAGAAAGTTGAGTGGGTATTTTAGTATGAATTGGTAATATTCCACATGTACATCTAAAGTTTTCAGGGCCGGGTGTCATGGCTCATGCCTGTAATCCCAGCTCTTGGAGGGGAGTGTAGGGTGAGATGGGCAGATCTCTTGAGTCCAGGAGTTTGAAACCAGCCTGGGCAACATGGTGAAACCCCTTTGCTACAAAAAATTAGCAGGACGTGTAGCACATGCCTGTTGTCCCAGCTACTCTGGAGGCTGAGGTGGGAGGATCACTTGAGCCTGGGAGGCGGGGTTGCAGTGAGCCGAGATTGCGCCACTGCACTCCAGCCTGGGTGACAGAGCCAGGACCGTGCCTTAAAAATAAATAAATAAATAAATAAATAAATAAATAAATAAATAGGCCGGGCGCAGTGGCTCACAGCTGTAATCCCAGCACTTTGGGAGGCCAAGGCGGGCGGATCACAAGGTCAGGAGATCGAGACCATCCTGGCTAACACGGTGAAACCCCGTCTCTACTAAAAATACAAAAAAACTAGCTGGACGTGGCGGCGGGCGCCTGTAGTCCCAGCTACTCGGGAGGCTGAGGCAGGAGAATGGCGTGAACCCGGGAGGCGGAGCTTGCAGTGAGCCGAGATCGCACCACTGCCCTCCAGCCTGGGCGACAGAGCAAGACTCCGTCTCAAAAAAATAAATAAATAAATAAAAATAAAAAATAAAAGTTTTCAGGTCCTGCACTACTCTAGAAGAAATATCTAGAAAGGCAGATGATGTGATTTTGGCAAGCGTGTCACCTGTTGATTTCTATTTTGCCAGTGAATGCATCAGGCCTGAGGTATGTGTGAGATCTGGACTTCTCCATTTCTTGTTTTGATCACCTGAGGCTTGCACTTTGGAGCTTTTCCTTGTTTTCAGAGAATTTCCGGTGTGGTACATCTCATTTGTTGTATTACAAACAACGTACAGAACACTTAATGCTTTCATTAGTTAGGAATCTCTGAAATTAAAAAGGAAATACCATGTTAGTTTTTGCCTTCTTATTTATTGTTCAACATTGTTACTTAAATCTTTTCCCCTATTTTCAGGTCATGTCCGCCCCCCGCCCCCCAACATGTTTGGTATTCTTTCTATCCACCTGTTCCTTCACCCAAATATAGTTAGGAGAGAGGAGTGCTGACCTATTAAGGCTTGTGTACTGTGGCTCTATGTCTCTATTAGATGAGACTGAGTTCCTTTTCTGGCTGCTAGATGCTGGGGACATATTACCTGGTCACAAGAATGTGAGTTCTGATGATTTCCCACCCTTCTCTCTTTTAATGGTAAACATTCTTAGTAACTTTTCAACTTTCTTTCTTTTTTTTTTTTTTTTTTTGAGACGGAGTTTTGCTCTTGTTGCCCAGGCTGGAGTGCAATGGCCCGATCTTAGCTCACCGTGACCTACGCCTCCCTGGTTCAAGCGATTCTCCTGCCTCAGCCTCCCGAGTAGCTGGGATTACAGGCATGCGCCACCACATCCAGCTAATTTTGTATTTTTAGTAGAGACAGGGCTTCTCCATGTTGGTCAGGCTAGTCTCAAACTCCTGACCTCAGGTGATCTGCCCGCCTCGGCCTCCCAGAGTGCCGGGATTACAGGCGCGAGTCACCGCTCCCGGCCTTTCACCTTTGTTATTGGTCAGAGATAGATTGTTCCCTAAACCGTCATTTCTCTGTTATCCCATTAGAAATTCATGCAGAAATTAATACTTTCGTATCATATTTTAAAATATCTGTTCAGTTATTTCTATTTCGAGTGACTTGTATCCAGCAGGGCGGGTGTGGGGAGGTTTTGTTTGTATTCGCTTGTTAGCATAAAGATGCTAACGCATGAGGGCTATCCATTGAAAAAGGAGCCCCAGGAAGCTCACAGGAGGTGAGTTGCAATAGAGCGTTGTTTCCTGGTTCCTTGCTCCTTTCTCCATCTGTCCCTTTTGCTCTGGCTCCCAATCTAGACTGCCAGGTAGTGCCAGTTTTTCTTTTCATTCCTTGGTCTGCTTCAGGATTTACTTTTATTGTGCCGCCTTCCCTTCACACCCCTTGCACGCAGCCTCACGGATCAACTCTGTCCTAAGTAGAGAAACACAGCTTCGTCTCCCTTTTGTATTTCCATCTTGTTCTGCCCTATAGTAGCTCCTGATACCTCCAGCATAAATACAATTGCTCATCATGGCCTTTTCAGGCCATTCCTGCTGCTGCTTCCTGTGAGTGTACCAATAGACTTCTCCTTCTTCTCCACATGCGTTTGGCCCTCCACGGTCCCTCTTCTTCAAACCTTTTTCCTGTCTGCTTCATTAGATGAGCATCGTCTCATCCTTCAGACTCATTTCCTTTACAGAACTTTTCAGAATACCTGGTTTAGTTCTTGTCTTTTTAATTTTTTCTCTCTCCTTCATACATCTTTAAACATTAGTCCCTTTGCAGTGTTCTCTGACTTAATTTTCTGTTGTGTGCCAAGGCATTCAATGTTCTTTTTTTGTGTTTTAATTTTTTTTTTCACTTAAAAACAAAACCCTCCCTACTATCATTCCCAGATATTCTTGTCTCAGCTAAAGATACTTGTTTTTCATTTTGAGTAAATATTCCAAGTAACTAAAGCTCTTTCAAATTTAGGAAGAAGGTGTTTTTCCTTTCCCTTCCTATCCCACGTACGGTTTATCAGCAGTGCTGGCATCTTTATCTTCAAAATATATCCAAGTTCCTTTACTTCTTACCCCTTCCACTTCTGTGTCTGGTTCAAGCCCCTGTAGTTTCTCTGCAGGTTGGTTGCTCTGTCTCCTAACTGCTTTTCCTGCTTCTGCTCTTTCTTTTGCAGCCTGTACTCAGCAAGGCCAGATGGATCCTCTGCTCCAAACTTCCCCTGGCTGCCTACCTCCCTCAGCCTGAAAGCTGAGGTTCCCGCAGCAGCCTGCAAGCCTCTCTGTTATAGCCCAGCCCTCCTGACCTCATTTTCCTCTCTTTCATGTCTCTCTGGTCACTTGGCCTCCTTTCATGCCATGCATCCTTCTGCCTCACGGCTTTGGCAATATCCCTTGCCTCTCTTTGGAACACTGTTCCCCAGGTGTCTGCCTGGCTACTTCCTTCACCTCTCCTCGCTCACTCAGATGTCACCTTTTCCAAGCAATCTTCCTTGACCTCATTGTTGATAATCACAGCCTCCCCGCATGCCCGGTATATGCCATGCACCATCCCCTCTGCTCTGCTCTGTCTGACTGACTGTCTCTCTGTCTGTCTGTCTGTCTATCTGTCTATCTATCTATCTATCTATCTATCTATCTATCTATCTATCTATCTATCTAATTTATCTATCAATGTACGTATGTATGACGGAGTCTCACTCTGTCACCCAGGCTAGAGTGCAGTGGTGCGATCTTGGCTCACTGCAACCTTCCCCTCCTGGGTTCAAGCGGTTCTCCTGCCTCAGCTTCCTGAGTAGCTGGGATTACAGGTGTGCACCACCATGCCCGGCTAAATTGTATTTTTAGTAGAGATGGGGTTTCACCATATTGGCCAGTCTGGTCTCCAACTCCTGACCCCAGGTGATCCACCTGCCTCGGCCTCCCAAAGTGCTAGGATTACAGGCGTGAGCCACTGTGCCTGGCCCCCTCTGCTTTATTTCTTGTAGCACTTGTTGCCACCTACCCCCAGTGTGTATTCTTGTCCATCTCCCCCACCATAGAGCACAGGCTGCACAAGGACAAGCATCCTCTGTTTTGTTCATTCTTTTGAACCCACATGGTAGTAGGTGCTCAGCAGTTGTTTGCTGCATGAATGTGCTTTTTATCTACCTCTGCATTCACTGTATGCTTTTCTGCCTTACTGGAGTGATGGGAGTGATCATTGGGATCTTCTGGTTTTTTGCTTATCACCTATGCCATGTCTTCTGGAGCTTGGCAAAGACCTTCTCTTACTGTGTACATTGCTTTGGCTCCTAGCTACTTCAGCATGGTTTTCAAGCTAGGAAGGGGTGAGCCTTTCAGGAGAAGCTTAATAACAACTGGCCTTATTTTATACACAAATAACTGGCCTTATTTTATACACAGTTTAAATCCAGCCAGGCCCTGGATGAGGATTTGGGAGGATCTCTGTGCTCTGTAGTTCTGTGGATTAGCACTTGGCTTTCATTGTTTTCTTTTAGCCCTGACTTTCTGGTTCACGTTTGTTTAAATAATCTTGAGTGTTTCAGAGGCTGAGGTGGTTGGAAGGTTGGCCACCAGATAAGGGGAGCATCGCTATCCTTGTGCTTTCTTCTCTGCAGGGCCAAGAGATCTTCCACTGTCTGTGCAGTGTGAGAAAGTTGCTAGCGTTGTTCTCAGTAACAAAATCTTCTATGTGAAGATTTGCTGTCCTCTCAGTTTCTTAGTTTCCTCAAAATGAAACGCCATTGACCATATTTTCAGGCTGCTTACAACTCCAGTGAGCTTGAGTCCTGTAGGTCCCTCTTGCTGAGTAGAAAATTCAGATGAATAAAATTGTGTTGCAGAATCACGCTTTGAAAAGAGGTCCTAATGCCTGCAGTGTTCTTGACTTTCTGAAGAGGATTGAGCTCATGGTCAGCATGTTTCCTGGTGGTTAAACATATCTAGCTTTAAATTTTCCAGCTTCTAGAGGAGATGAAGACGATGAGAAGCAAGCACACAGAAAACTGTTTGGCTTTTAGATGCATCCTGGCCTGGCCGGGTGGACTTGCACAGAACTGCTGGTGCCAGGTTAGTTCCCTGGGACTTTTCCAACATTTGTCTCTGTATTGAATTTTGTCCTTATTCCTGAAATAGAGTAGCCACTGAAATCAGGAACCAGAACTGCTGGAAAATACCTTTGCAAATCACTGTGTTGCATGGTAGAGGAAAGGCAACTGCCAGTAGTTAAAATACCGGGTTGAGTGCTAGTTTTTTCACCCTTTATTTTTTCTCTTTAAAGAGAGGTCTGATTTACTTTCTTCTGTCTGTTAAAGCTCTTCACAAGCTCTTAGAAAAATAAGCCATTTAGGCCGGGCGCGGTGGCTCAAGCCTGTAATCCCAGCACTTTGGGAGGCCGAGACGGGCGGATCACGAGGTCAGGAGATCGAGACCATCCTGGCTAATACGGAGAAACCTCGTCTCTACTAAAAAATACAAAAAAACTAGCCGGGCGAGGTGGCGGGCGCCTGTAGTCCCAGCTACTCGGGAGGCTGAGGCAGGAGAATGGCGTAAACCCAGGCGGCGGAGCTTGCAGTGAGCTGAGATCCGGCCACGGCACTCCAGCCTGGGTGACAGAGTGAGACTCCGTCTCAAAAAAAAAAAAAGAAAAAAGAAAAATAAGCCATTTAATGGTACCAGCCGTGAGGACCCAACTTCAGTTCCATGAAAGCCGCCTGGTAGTTCTGGTCATAGGGTCCTGATGGAAGACAGTGTAACTGCTGCTAGGCAGTCAGCTGGAGGGCTCTGGTGTGGCTCACGCTCGTATTTGTTCAAGTGACCTGAATGTGCTTCCTCTTTGGGGACCTGTTTCAAATGCACATGCTGACGCCGTAATCATCCACTAAACCAAATGAGAGTCAGGAAATTCAAATTCGTGGGGCCTGTGACTTGGCCACAGTCCCTGTACACATAAAACAAGGTCTTAAATCAGAGAGACTACCATCTAGATTAACACTCAAACTGCAGGTGGGGGCCGGAGCGGCTCTTGGTGTGGGAACTGCAACTTTGAAGTTCCAGACTTTGATGTGATTAACATTTCAGACTTACAGTCCTTTCTGTGTGGTAACTTTTTTGTTTTTTTTAAACACCAAACTGAAAATAAAAATTGATTTAGATTAGGGATGTTGGAGAAGCAGATCGTAAAGGGAGAAGGCCTCTTGCAAACCACATGTAACTATGTCACATCCTTATGTGCCTCAGGAAGAGAGAGATGATAGACTAGTGACCTTTCACCGTATCTCTTTTACTTCTAGCCGTTCTCACAGAGATCCTGCCCTCCAACACACACACCACCCCCAAAAAGAGGACACTTTTGACTTTGCTATCTCTTACTGACCAAGTGATAATCCTGATGGAGAAATAGGGTTTACAGGCATGAGGTGTTCTTTTTCACCCAGATTTCAAGGTTTAAATACTGGAGATCATCTGACAGCCTTCAAATTGTGGCTGATTAAAGTTTAGTTCTTCACCTCCATCTTGCTGGTGAAAGGAATACGAAGACGGAGAGTAGAGTTTGTGGGTCATTCCTCTTTTAAAATGTTGCCGTTAAAATCGTAGATCAGCTGATACACAGTAGTCCTCCTTTATAGGAGGGAGATAGTTCCGGGACCCACAGTGAGTGCCTGAAACTGTGGATAGTATCAGACCCTGTGTATACTACGTTTTTCCCTATACCTACGTACCTGTGATAGTTTATACATTAGAGTAAGAGATTAACAACAATAACTAATAATAAAACAGACCAATAATAACAGTATACTGTAATAAAAGATAGATGAATGCAGTTTCTCTCTCAGAATATCTTACTGTATTGTACTGCAAGTAACAAAAAGGTGGAAAGTGAAAACTCAGGGAAGGACTACTGTATATGAAATTGACATCAAGGAAACAAGAAATGTTGTGCCTGGGATGATAAAATTTCTTGACCACTGAAATTGTTGGGCCAGCCTTCTTTTTGAAAGAAATCTCCTTAGGCATCTTTTTGAAAGAAATCTCCTTAGGCATGCTTGCATGCATTTGTGTACGTACATATGTGTAACACACACACACAAGTCTCTTCTGTTTTCTTCCTTAAGGTTGAAAACCTGAGGTGTCATCCTGATAATTTCATGGAGACCCTGCAACATTTTTTCCATCATACATGGCACTTTGTCTTCAGAGCTGTGTTTATGATATGCTGTCTGCCTGCTGTGCTCTGTCCATTTGAGCTTTCTAAAACCCTGTAGTAGAGGTGGGGAAGCCTGGATTTTGTTGGGGAGATCCAGGGTCTCCATGGCATGACAGCTGATAAATGGAGAATGGATAACTGTAACCCTTGAGTCAGTGCATTTTCTGCTGGCCCTTTCAGTCTACTGACCCTGTCTTCAGTAGGCCTGTAAAAAGGCAGGGCAAAACCTAGCCCTCTAGTAGAGTTTTTATTTTTATTTTTGTTTGTTTGTTTATTTATTTATTGAGATAGGCTCTCACTCTGTTGCCCACGCTGGAGTGCACTGGCGTGATCTTGGCTGAATCCCCGACTCGTGGGCTCAAACAGTCTTCCCACCTCAGCCTCCTGAGTAGCTGAGACTAAAGGCATGCACCACCACGCATGGCTCATTTTTTGTATTTTCAGTAGAGACGGGGTTTTGCCGTGTTGCCCAGGGTAGTCTTGAACTCCTGGGCTCAAGTGACCCACTCAACTTGGCCTCCCACTGTGCTGGGATTTACAGGCGTGAGCTACCGTGTCCAGCCTCGGTTTTAATATTTTACTGTTGACAATACTGTAGCTGTGATGGGAGGAGGGAATTAACAGGGCTCATGGGAGAGTGCTGAGCACCATCCTCTCTCCCAAACACAGCTTCCGTGTGTTTTAGATGTATTCTTTCCCTGTCATGCCATCCATGTTTAGGGGCACGAGACGAGTCAGGTGAGGAGGGATTGGGCAGGTAAGTCCATGTGAACTCCTCTAGCAGGGTTTCCCCCCGCATCACTATTTCAAGGACATAGGATACAATTATGGCTTAACTCTTTTAATGTACGAAATCAGCAGATGTGATGAATATTTTTAGCTTCAAATTTGTGTTACACACTGAGAACCTTATGTATGATTCTAAATTTATTGGTCGGTCATATCCTGAACTATACACTGTATGTACCTAGTAATCTAGTATTGGTTACAGTGATGCTGTCTTAAGTTTATTTGTTTGTTTTAAATAATGTCTGAACCTACCATAGTGGTAGCACTCTAGCACAGTTTTGGGTAACGAATAAGATTGCATTCTGACATGGTGTCATAAATCATATCTAAAACCCGTGAGGTCACATAGAACTTGTTTATGTAACAGGATAGAACAAAACTCATTGTTCTGAGAATATATTGCTCACTCATTTTATCCTCAGTCACGATGAGTTTTACAACCTGTGTGCAGTATTGATGCCACTGAATAAGCATTTATTTTTGATAAAGATATAACTTTTCCCCTAACATTCAGTTGAGAGGTTGCAACAACTAAGACTTTGCATTCTGGAATTTATGTATGCATATGTATATAGATACATGTGGCTTTTAAGGCCTGGCAACCTTAATGAATACTGGTAGAAGATTTTGGCTGTCTTTTAACAGCATTACCACGTGTTTGACCATTTAAATAAGCAGCACTTTATCTTGATGTAGTGAATGCATTTCACTGGCTATTTTGGCAAACCAGGGTATTTGTTGGTTACAAGCATAATTTTCTCAGTTTATGTTATTTTTCCTTCTAGATGTTTGTGAGCTATTGTTTTTATAGCGTGTATTGAAAACATGCTTTTTCTTTTTAAAATGGATTGTAGAGCTTTGTTAATAAAAAAATTTAAAATAAAAATGGTAAGGCGGAATGGCTTAGTTATTTTTATATTTTCCTGTAAAAACAGCCTCAGTTAAGTGAGCCACAATGAGCCATGATGTATTTCCTCCATCAGGATGGAAAATAAGCCATTTATTATTTCAGGTCTGACTCACAGTGAACCTGCTGACACTGGGATGTTTTAAAATCATAATCATAAGGAACAGGTTAGGGCAGAAACTTGGACGCTGGGCCTAGGATTACCTGCTTATTACAGTGTTTTACAACTTGGATGCTTTAGGTTTTCTGGCACAATGTCCTAAACCTCACACACTAAACACCCCCTTGTTGTACAATTATTGCTTGCTGGTTTTAGATGGTGCCAAATAGACAGATGCCTCATCATAATTACCATTTTTAAAAATTTCACTGTTATAGATATATATAAATAGGTTGTTATCTCCTCTCCCTTCCCTCAGTACAGTATGCTCATGCTTCCACAAAAAGCACCCCGGATGTCCTTAGTTAATAAAGACGGGCAGCTGAGGAGTGAGAGTGTGGCAAGTGGATGCAGCGTGTCCTCAGTGTCGCAGGGTACATAATATTAAATTACATGTGATTGCAAAGGAAAGCAGTTACATCGAATACAGTTGTCAAAATTGTCATAGCATAATAGATGTGCTTCTTTATCAATACATTAAATAATATTTAGTGGTGGGTCACTATAATTTTGAGGTGGAGATGAATAAACAATATTTTGGATTTTTGACAGCAACTGTAATGTGAAGGCATCCAATTTCTATTGGTGTCAAAGTCACAGGTACTGCCAATACTGTGATGTGTTGCCTACATTCGTAATTGGAAGAAATGCTAAATTTTAATGAGTGACTCATAAAAATGTGTTTTTTCCTATCCAAGGTCATGAATCTCTTGAGTTCTGTCCATGGGCTCTAGGTTAAAAACCCTGGGCCTTGAGGAATTTTTTTTCCCCACCCTGAAGAATTTCTTTAGGTATGAATTTGAATATATGCAAATAAAGTTTTCCTTGAAGACAATGCTATTCTACTAGCTTTGGTTCAAAAATAGGAAGACATGTTTACTTCTTGTTTTTGTAGTCAGTTCTAATTATCTGTAGTCCAGAATTGAAGAAATTAGCTTTCATTTTCCTGAGAAAACCACTTACTCCTTTTTTTTTTTGAGACGGAGTCTCGCTCTGTGGCCCAGGCTGGAGTGCAGTGGCCAGATCTCAGCTCACTGCAAGCTCCGCCTCCCGGGTTTACGCCATTCTCCTGACTCAGCCTCTCGAGTAGCTGGGACTACAGGCGCCTGCCACCTCATCTGGCTAGTTTTTTGTATTTTTTAGTAGAGACGGGGTTTCACCGTGTTAGCCAGGATGGTCTCGATCTCCTGACCTCGTGATCCACCCGTCTCGGCCTCCCAAAGTGCTGGGATTACAGGCTTGAGCCACCACGCCCGGCCTCACTTACTCCTTTGACATCAAAAGAAGGATGCGCTGAAACCTGTATTTTCTGTGGTTTTGAGTAAACAGACTTAAATTTACAAATACTCATGCACAATTCTATACACACTCTAGGCATATTAATACAGTGTAGACTGATACATACATAGAAATTACATCCTTTCCAAAGTAAGTGTATGCATCTCCTTTGTAACACAGAAGGAAGAATAAAGAAAGCAAACAGATTAACCTTGTCATGGCAAGCAGAAGGAAAAAGAGGCAGTAGGCTCCCAGTTTGGTATTCTACCTTCCAGATGACTTTATTGCATAATGTGTTTTGTCATCCAAACGTAATTTTATTTCAGGTCTACTGAGCTTCAAAAATTACAAATGATAATGATAATTAATTAAATTTGAGTAGTTTTAATGACATTGAGCTGTGTGCTGGAATGGGAAAATGGCACAATTGAAGGGCATTTACATTGAGTGTCATTGTTTAAAGTTACCCTGATTTGGAGGCCCTTTAAAAATACCAAAAGTCAGTGTATTTTAACATTTATTTTAGCTGAAGGTTTTAAAACAGCTTTTAAAAATCTTTAATACTTGCAGTGAAGATACATGTACCCCTTTCCCACTCATCTCTAGGATCCATCATATGAGCTGAAAATTATCTTTAATAAATTAACCATGATCATGACAAATCTTACTTTACTGCTTTGAAGGAAAAAGGAGGCATTTTGTGATGTGACAGTGAAAGGATAACATTTTCTGCCACCCTCTTATATAATACCTACCTTAAGAATCAGGAAAAACCTTGGAGATGACACTTCAATTTGTAGACATTGTTCTTTCTGAAGAGAATCTGCAAAAAGCTAGCCTAGAGAAATTAAGAAAATGTAAAACAGAAAAAGAATAAGGTGATTGCTACTTCAACAGCGAGCTAATACTCTGAGGGGTTACAGCAGTGACAGATAAGGAGAAATATGCATTTTTGACTTGAAGGATAAGACATTGTGATTATCAGTCAGCTTTTGCTCCATAACAACTCCCAAAGTCTCAGTGGCATGCAACTGTATGTATTTATTTATTGCTCACATGTATGAGATTCCCTGCAGCAGCCTACTCCATGTGTCTCACTTTGAGGCCTTGGCTGGAAGGTGAGTAACTAGGGTAAGTTCTTCTCATGGTAGTGTCATGTGCAAGAGGGCAAGCCTGACTGCATGAGTATGTTTCAAGTCTTTGCCAGCATCAGATTCCCTAGCATCCCATTAGCCATAGCATCTCTGGAATCAAGAAGGAGTAAAGTGTGCTTTACCCACAAGAGGCCATAGAAATACAATTACTAGAGAGTGAAGAACTGGGACCAATAGTTCTGTCCTACCACAAATGCTAAAAATGTTAGCAGCTGAGGGTAGCTTTTGGTTATGATATTATATGGTGCTGTCTTACTGCCTTGGCTTTTGTCATTTCTTCTGCCCCAAGAAACACTAGTTCAGTTTTTCATATGGACGTGGACTGAATTTAACACACCACGAGAGACATGTTACTATCAACTAGGTAAGGGACAAGAAAGAGGGTGCATGAATTGAGCCAAGACTTAAGAGATCTGGATTCAAAATCTGGTTCAGCAGTGTACCTATTGGGGGACTCCAGGCAATTCACGTAACCTGTTTCTGTCGTGGGCCTCTTGTTCTGTAAAATGAAGATACTGGGCTAGCCCATCTCCTTAGTTCTTTCTACCACTAGAATTGAGATTTGATTTCTTATCTGTAGATACAGGTTTCATTTATTGGCACCTCCATTCCCACCTTTATGTTGGCGTAGGCTCAAGGCAACAGAATGACTTTAGTAGACAAATGGGGTTAAAAACATTGAATGTATAGAGATGTATTACTTATGTGTACAATACTAAATAGTGTGGAGTAATGACTGTTGAATGCTGTGTTTGGGGTTATAGAATCTCCCCTATAGGCTTTAAGCTCCCTGATAACTTTATTTCCTTCCCTCCCTCCCTCCCACCTACCTACCTACCTACCTACCTACCTACCTACCTACCTACCTACC
>NC_045455.1:75951492-76060064 GCF_002776525.5 Piliocolobus tephrosceles
CTACCTACCTACCTACCTACCTACCTACCTACCTACCTACCTACCTAATACAGTGCCTGACTTGTAGTATAGCACTCTAGGAACAAATGGTTGAAGGAAGAAACCCTAAGTGGGAAATTAGTAGGGAAACAATTCCCTAGCCTGAAAGTGTGTCCAAGAAGAATGATGGCTTTCTGGTGCTTATATTTATTGCCTAGGATGGACAGCTTTCTGCTTCAGAGGACTGGGAGTGTTCAGGCAAGATTGACATAGACATTTGACCCCTTGCTGTGTCCCCAGCATTTTGCTAGGCGCTCAGGGTGTAGCACGAGGAAGCATGGTTGCTGCCCTCCGGTTTTTGTCTGGAAGACAGATGTGTAAACGGAGTTGCACTGTGCCTTCTGTACCAGAGGCCCAACCAAGGCATAGAAGGGCCACGTGGGAGACATAGGGAGATCTCACTTGGAAGAAACCTGGGTCTGGTCTTGATTGAGGAGTGGGGAGAAGTTGGGCGGATCTGTGGGTTTGTAGAGAATTTTCTGGGAAGGGTGAAGTGGCACAATATTTTTTGGGGGCCTAACTACAAAGTCTGAAGGGAAAGGCAGGGTGAGACAAAGCTTCAGAAGCAGACAGGGTTAGATCTGAGAGCCTTGCATGACATGACCTTGGTCTTTACCTGATGGAAAAAGGAAATTACTGAGGAGTTTAAAGCAGGGGCAGGGATGTGATGAGATAGGAATGGCAGTGAGGAAGTTGAATGTGGGAGCTGCAGGGACCTGCAGGCTGCACTGTGACTTGGGGAGGATGGAGGGACAGTGGAGGGGCATGAGCTGGGCTGACATCTGGCAAGTAGTGTCCAGGATGGACAATCACTCTTACAGTCCTTCTCAGTCCCTTTTGGCACCCTGCCTCTCCCCCAGCCCCACCATAGAAAATAACATGCTGTGCTGTCACTTAAAACCCCCTTTTCATGGCCGGGCGTGGTGGCTTATGCCTGTAATCCTAGCACTTTGGGAGGTCGAGGCTGGCGGATCACTTGAGGTCAGGAGTTTAAGACCAGCCTGGCCAACATGGTGAAACCCTGTCTCTACTAAAAATACAAAAATTAGCCAGGTGTGGTGGTAGCACGTGCCTGTAATCCCAGCTACTCAGAAGGCTGAGACAGGAGAATCACTTGAATCCAGGAGGCAGAGGTTGCAGTGAGCCAAGATTGCGCCACTGCACTCCAGCCTGGGTGACAGAGCGAGACTCTGTCTCTAAATAAAGAAAGAAACAAACAATGAAACTAACCAACCAACCATGTTGCTGGTCCCTGAAATAGTCAGTTTTAGGCTATATAGCTCTGGGTGATGAGAGATACGGTGTAGTCTGTGTTGAAGAGTGATAGAAACTCAGTTTGGAAAACTGTCAACTTGATAGGTTTAAAACCACATTCGGTATAAATCACACAGTTAAAAAGCCGCTCTGTAGTTTTCCCAGTCTTTGCTCCTTGGTCAATAAAGTGATGGAGGTTATTTTGATCTTCAGTTTTTACATTTGCTCTATCTTGCTAGATAACATTTGGAAAAATTGTTTTCCCACAGTATTTTGGTTAAATAGAACATGCCTTTCAGTAAATTCCACTACATTATTGTTAGAATATGTTTTTTGTTGTTCCAAGTTTGTTATTTTTATTATTGCTTGGTCAATGTATGTTTTCTAGATTATTAGGCTCATACCTACTACTTTTCAATACTTGTCAACTGGTAATCAAGAGATATCTCTTAGTGGTTAGTGTCAGCAGCATTACTGGTATAATTTGTGGCCTTCTTTCACACACTAGCTTTCCACACCTCCAAGCAGATTCAGGGCTTACGTAGCTACTGATACATATGTACTGCTGGCAAGTGACTAGAGAGGTGGGAAAGGGAGTACCTTGGGGGTTTAGGGGCTAGAAAAGGTCACCATTGGGTTGGAACCAGGAAAAAATAGAGCGCACACCTATCATGAGCACTGTAGTATAGGTAGAATTTCAACAGGCTGAGGCTGTATTTGGGCCAGATTGAGAGGAGATTCGGGGGAGGAGCAGCCTGGACAGAGGGGAGGAATTGAGAAGTACAGTTGGTTGGATTTGTGTGATTGGAGTTAAGGCTGGAGAAGTGGGAGCCATGTCCCCATCATTTCTTTTTGAGGGTAGGGAGCTATCGAGTAGGAAATGTGTGTGTGTAATGCTGACAGTAATACTGCTAGGTTACAGTTTTAAGCACCAGCTGTGAGTACTGGAGTGCTTAGTATTGTAACAGAGCATCTGCAGGCACTCTGGAATTTTCTTAAAATATCCTGGAATTTTCCTTGATCAGGAAAAAAAATGATATGGTTGAGCAGTGAATTTTAAGAGTTTTATTTTTCTGTTTATTTGCTGCTATAAATATTTAGTAACTGTGTTTTATTATTGAGTTGTCCACACATTGTGTGGTTTTGGTGACTAAAAATGAAGACTGACCATTGACTAAAAATACTTATGTATATGATATTTCATATATAGATCAACATATACATATATATATATATATATATCAGGTTTTTAAAAAGTAAATGATGAAGAACATCATTACTGATTTACTTAAATCAAATATGTGCCAGTTTTTAAATTCTGGAAACAAAGATTCCAAGTTTCTATAGCATTTAACAAATGATTATTCATAGCAAAGTCTGCATTCCTGAGGCTGGGAACTAGAGGAAAGGGTTTGTGTGAAATAGGAACCAATTGAATTTTAGAAAGGATGTTAACATATAGCTGTTTTACTGTCTATAATGTTAAATGAACACACTTTTGGTTTCTGTCTGGAAAAAAATTAACATCTTAATCTAGTGTGTGATTCTTATACATAAGACTTTTTAGGGATGACAGTAATATTTACAAATAGGTGAAAAAATATAGAGTTGTCTGGTTTAGACTCCTGTTGTCATGGCATGTTTAAAGAAGAAAGCTCCCAGCAGAGAAAGGCTTGTGATGAAGTAGCATTACCTTTCAGTTAGTTCTATGTAGTATAGATTATGTGTATGTGTCTGCCTGGTCATAGTTGCTGGTGGCTAGGTGTCCTTCCCTGATGCCAATATGATTCTGGGCTGAATGTACATGAATCAATTCTAATATAAGTGTAAATAGCACACAGGAAGATAAACATACCAAGAGAACCACGTACAGATCATGTGGTTTATTCCAGAGGCAAGAATAATAATAAAAAAAAAATCTGACATCAGATTAATTATGAGATAGTTGAGTGAACTCAGTCATACGTACACATTAAATATCATGTAGGTACATGCACGTACATATACAGTATCACTAACTAGATTTTTCAAAAGATTGCCTTGTAAGAACAAGTGACACACATTTAAAGTGTTAATAGTGCTTCTAGGTGGTATGTCTTGTCTGTTTTTTTTTTTTTGGTGGAAGTTGCAAAATTTAGGCTAATTTTGTCACATTCGGTATAAATCACACAGTTAAAAAGCCGCTCTGTAGTTTTCCCAGTCTTTGCCCCATTTTGGCACATAAGTGTTTGGGGTAAATTTCTGTGGTGACACCATCATCTACTCTAACTTTCTCACCTGATGTTTGCTTCCCCAGCACACCACATCAACCCCAGCTCTTAATTCCCTTGACAAAACACACTTCGTGATTGTATATGGCACTCTGCTAAAGCTAAGCTCTAGTACAGTAGTTGAGTTACAGTTTTCTTGAAACTCAGTTGTGCTTTTTCAGATGTGTTTGTGTAGTAGTACTTGTTTTCCTGATAAAAGGTAGCTGTTAAATATGAATGTGAAAATAATTATCTTTAGGAAAAACTAAGTTGAACCCCTTGAAAGACTTAAGCTGCTGATAAATTATTTGCAGTCAGACCCTGTAAGATTAGGGGAAACCATGAAGAACCTCTGTAGTTGGATTGATATGAAAGGGGTTCAGTTGGATTCCTCTTCCACTTGAAAGAAACCCAACTTGTAAATCTGTGGTGACAATATACTGTGGGTTTATAAGAAAGAATGGAAGCCTAGCCAGAGTATCTTGATTCAAAGGTTTGCTGTACCTCAAGCACAGTTACCTGTATATTTTTAAGGCAAATGTTTAAAGAATACATATACATATACATATACATATACATATACATACGCACAACACAAACACACACACATATAAGGTATACATACTTTTTAAATTTATAATATATGTATATATTTAAAATCCTGTGCTGTAACTCAACCTTTTTTTTGGATTCATGTGCCGACTAGGGTCTCCATCTGGTTTGGGTTGGATTGGGATTGGATAACACCTTTCCACCTAATAGCAGCATTAAGGGCATTGATTGTCAAAAGGCCATAGCTAACCTACTTTTTTTAGGATACATATTGTTTCTCCTCATTACCCTGTAATAAAATAAGGTTTATCTTAAACATGTGCTGAGAGAAGCCTAAAATGGAAATACACGGTACAGGCATAGTAAGCTGGGAGAGACCTTAAGGACCATTGCCAACTCCCTAAATTGCAACTGAGGAAATGACTTCATCAGATTGAGATCTGCATTAGTGGCCTAGCTGTGCAGTGATGTAGGCAGTGAGTGTATGAACAGAGCATGTGTGGTGTTCATTCCCATCCATCTATCACTCATCCCACATGAAGTTGCCTCTGGATTGGGACCTTGAACTCTTACTAATTTTATGGTAGTGTAACTTGGAGAAGACTTACCAGGTAGGTGAGCTTGGTAGTGTGTTTTGCTTTGTTTTGCATTTGGGTCATCTTCACACGTGTCAACTAAGAAGGATTTGCTGCTAACCTATACCTAAATCTCTGACACAAAACCTGGAAAAGCCTTAAATGATTGGCAGGTAGTGTTGAAAGGTGCTATGTCAGGGCTTTGTAAATCATGCCATCTAGATAGAATGCATTGTGTTGGAATGAAATTAAAATAACTTTTAAAAAATGTAAATGACCTTGGGTAGAAAAACACCAGCATTAAGAAAGCTGTTTTAGCAGGTGAAGATAAATCTCTCCCCCTTCATGTTTGAAATAATCTTTTACATTGCTTGTGTGAATTTCTTTCTTTTTTTCAGGTACATTGATTATGCATCTCCCCCCACCCTCCACATTTATTCCCCTAAGGGATTGATACTAGTTTTATGCTTTGAATTTTAAAATTTTTTTGTCCTCAAAAGTGAGACTGGGGAGAAAGAGAAAAGACTTTAAAATTTTTCTTTGAAAGCTTTTAGTTATATACCTATTCCTTTTGAAAATTTATCTGTGGATAACAGGCTTAGTTTCTTGCAGATGACTAATTTAAATGCCATAGAATATGTTTAGATTCACTGTCCCATGGTTGTTCCTGCCACATTTCTTTTGCTCAGATTCACCTTCAGAAAGTGAGGGAAAGGGAAAGCATATTAAGCATATTATGCCTGCAATCAAGGCATAGGTTGGCTACTTAATTTGTAGTTAGTAAAAAACCACTGTGATGGAACTGAAAATATTAATAAATTAAGAAGAAAACCAGATGCTTGTCTTTTGCTTTAATGGTGGGACTAAGGTTTACATGAATCTTTCTGTGTGTCTGGTTTCAGCTAGTGCCTCTTGGCTCTGAAAGGTATGCATATGTAATTTCATTATTAATGATAACGTAGGTACGTCTCTAGAGAGTTCTAGTTACCGTATTTTTAAAACGCTAACATTTGAAAATGTAGATACAATTCTATTTTTTAAAATTAATAGGTCTGAACTGTGATCTTTGGTGATATTTCCATTTCGAAGTATTTATCAAATCAAGACATTAATGGTAAAACAGTACTAGTACAAAGATGCTTAGGTATTGCTCTGTATTTTTCAAAAGAATAACAAAGCAAGAACAACATCTTTTAGAAGCGTGCCTAAAAAGGTGCCAGTCTGACCAAAAAACCCATTTCGTCACTGAGAATTTTAACAGAAATTTAAAAAAGTATTATGTTGGAGAATCAATGTTTAGTACATTGGACAATTCAGAAGATTGATTTATTCAGGTTTGCTTGGGGGCATGAGAACAAATACGTGTTTAAATTTGTATATATAATTTAAAAAAGCAAATTTGAAAACTAGGGAAGAGTCAGCCATATTGTTTTAATTAAACAAAATTATCACTACTTATTTAGCAGTGCTTCTACTTTGTTTTCTATGCATTATCTTTTTGAAGCCACTGGTTAATGTATGTATAAAGTTTGCCAGCTTTTTTGATTAACAAAGTTCAGTCAGTGAATAATGTAAAATACTACTAACATTATTGACAGCATAACTGGAAAGTGACTTGAGCACATAACAATCACCTTTAAGTCAAAAGTTAAATTCTTGTTTTTATGTTATTTATTGTTTTCCTTTAGAGAAGAGATGCATGCCTCATCTTAGGAATTATTTAATACCCTTCAAAGACTGGACTTTAATGGACAAATTTGTCGTGTGGCGGAAGTTACTATAGTCTGATGAAAGGGAAAATAGCTGCAAAGAAGAGAAAACGGGTGGTGGGGGGTGTTGAGGTATAATAATCTGTAGCTGTGGGATGGTTTTAGACAGACCAGACATAGCCCAGACTCATGTTTCTAAACATACATTAATTGCAAACCTTGATCTCAAGTTTTGTGTTTTTCCATCACTTTTTAGCTTTAATTTGTAGTAGATTGCTTGAGGAGAGACCCCTGTTGATTGGTTGTAATCATCTAAGATTTGTGATGACTAGGAAGTCTAAATAAAAGTCTATTGGATCCAATTTGGACATAAATTTGAATTCCCAGTTTATTGGATTGCCTTGAAATTTGCATTGGTAATATGCAAATCGAGTTAAGAGTCTTGACTATCAAAAGCACCTTAGGAGTAAATTAGACAGTTTGGAAGCTCCATTAACTCTTTCAGAGTACTAAGCTACTATTTAGTCTACCCAAACAGTAATTTACTAAGTTTAGCATACCCAGACAGTAATTTGCAAAGTAATACCTTGAAGATGCTGGAAGGAGTTAATGAAGCTTCTGAAATATTGTGTTTTTTGGGAGAATCTGACTCAGCATTTGCAGTAGTTGGAGTTGAGAAAAGGCGACTTTAAATTTTGAATGCCTAATTGGCAGGAATTTTTGCTAATGCTACAGTCTTTGATTTTTATCATACTCCTACCCTCTTCCTGTCAGGTTTCACACTCCTTTTACTAATTTATGTGAGTGCCCCCCAAGGTAAAGCCCCTGTGCACTTCTGTGGTGGTGCCTTCTGACTGGTTCAGCCTGTCACCTTGACACACACACAGATGGTTTCTGGAGGCCCATTTAGTTCCAGCTATCTTGTTCTTCACCTCTCATGTCCATCTCTCTGCATCTTTTCTCCTGAACTTTGGTCTAATTTGTCACCTCAGTGAGGACCAGATGGCTGGCTGTTGTTTTGAACTTGTCTTCCTCTTTGAAATGGGTTTCTCCTCCTGAGGTCATCAGGTTTTGAACAGCACTTACCATCAATTTTTAGGTGAGGATAGCTTTCAGTGCTGGATCAGTGGGAAAAACTCCAATTCAACTCTTTTGCCTCTGCAGTGGAGCATGGAGTTGAGGCTTCTTGGAGTTTTCCTCTTTCCCTTCCCCTAGTTGGCTGGAACCATTTCATCATTTCATGCTTGGGTCACTACACTGGTCTTTTCATCGGCTTGCTGCCTCCAGTTTCTTCCTTCACTCTGCTGTGGGCAAGATGACGCATCACTTTAATTATAACATTTCACCTCCTGAAACATCTTCAGATACTGTGCTACTTTGAGGATAAAATCTAAATCCTTTTCCTGGGTATCAAGACCACTCACCATCTGAAAGGCCCATCTTTCCAGCTTCCTTTCCTACAGATTCCTCTACCACCCCTCCCAGGCCCGAGGAGGGGCACTCCCTCCCTTTGAGGTATTTTACACTTCTCTGTGCTCCTTAGCAGGGCATTCCTTTTCCCTACCCACCCTATCTAGAACCACTCAATGAAAAAAGCCAGGCTCACAAAGACACATGCCACACAATTCCATTTGTATAAATTTCAATAAACCGGCAAAACGAACATAAGTGCTAGTAAGTGACAATACCTGTGGGTGGTGATTTCACAGGGTACACATATAAAACTTCATCCAGCTGTACACAGCCCATTTGAGCATTTGGCTGTGTGTAAATTAGACCTCAGTAAAGCAGTGCCCATCGTGTAAGGCTGTGATGAGGCTTAAATTATATAATGTAGTATATAAAATGCTGAGGGCAAGGCCTGGCATGTGGGGGAAATCCCATCTCTTTTAGACAGAAGCAGTTGCTCTCACTCTGAATTATATGGCAGATATATTCTTCCCTGACAAGAGTAACTCTGCAAACAGACCTTGTAAGCTTTTTTTTCCCCCCAGTGTGTTTTTCACTTGACTTTTATTGCCATGTTTTGCTCAGTTGGTATTTTTGGTTTAATGTGGATATACTTGCTTTTTTTCTTGTTTATAGTGTACATTTTTGATCAATAGAAATAATGACAGTAGGGTGTGTTGTAGAAGGCTCTTAATGGATTAAGCAATTCCCCCTTCCCCCAAAACATTGCACATATCAAAAAAGAAATTTATCTTAAAAGTATTTCATACAACAAACAAGATTTATTTTCCCAAGTCATCTAGTTACCAGAGAAGCATCCATAAATGGTACTTATTAGGAAGGCATATGACTAAGGAAGACTTTCTTAATTGAGCTGTGAAAATGAAATAATAAACCATTTTGCGAGATGGCAAACTTTAGTGTATGTATTAATTACCTGGGGATCTTGTCAGTGCTGATTTAGTAGGTCTGGGCTGAAGCCCAAGGTCCTGCATTTGTAACCAGCTCCTAGTGATGCCAATGCTGCTGGCCCCAGAACCACACTGGGAGTAGAGCAGAGTTAGGGGTGTATTCAGGTTCAGAGATGGGACATTATGAAGGGCAAAACAAGAACTTAGCTCATAAAAACTACCCCACAAATTTGGGTGGGTAGTGACCTTGTGAACCACATTTATGTAAATATTCCTGAAAGAATCCATTCAAGAAAGCATCAGCTTGTCTTTTAAAGTTTTGATGTTGTGTGATTTTTTTTTTTAATGCTAGTGGAAAAGACTGGTTGATTTCATTAGTTTGTTTTTTGTTCATTCGTTTGTTTTTGTTCCCTCTTGCAAATAATGTATCAGAAATGGTCATGAATTTGATCAGAATTTTAGGGAAAGAAATTTATTTGTGTGAATGCCCCTTCTTTAAAGAAATAGTAACAACATCAACAAAAAATTCCCAAAAACTGAACTAAAAAGTACCATCCGGCCCATTTATTACTTTATTTCATGCATAATACTTGACAAAAGTTGCTATTCCGTGCCATATGCCATCTGAAGAGCCAGTTTCACCGATGTTCCGTCTTCTCACTTAACCATGAGTAGATTTCCATTTCCCTCCTCTGAACTGGGGTCTCTTTCTTTCCTTTTTGCCTATCACAGTCTCGACTTGGTAGAGGATATTATGCCCTGTCAGGATCTTCAACCTCTGTTAGCCTATGATTTGAAACTGAGAAAAGTCCAACTTGGAAATTGAAAATGAGAGCCTGATGCTCTTAGGCGGGGAAAGCCTCTGAGGACTTGGCCCGAGCACCGCCCCCACCATAACAGGTTAACAGGAAGAATGTGGCTCTGCCTGCCGGCTCCTGGGCACATTCCTTTCTGTTTGGGGACTGAAGTACTGGACACACACATTATTAAATTACTTAATGAAGATTTTGAAGCACACCTCTAATCCCTTTGAAAAGGCCCTTTGAGCTGGAGAAGGGCGTGTGGGCAGTGAGAGAGGCGCCTTCACACTGGTGAACAGGGCCCTTTAGAAGCTCCCAGGGTGCGAGTCAGCAGCAGCACTCCAAGGGTGACCATTACTTTCTGCCCTGAATTGGCAGAAAAGACTTAGGGGAAAGTTCTTTCTAAGGCAGGACCGTTTACTGAGGGAAGATGTAGGGTTTAGGCTCCAACCTTGACTCAGCATTGTCATTTACATTTTGACACAGGGCACCTTGTTGAAGCTATGACTAAGGGCCTCCAGGTGGTGGGCTGTCATTTATCGGTCCTGATCACAGTTAGGGATGCAGCTCAGACTGATAAAAATGGGCCTTGGGCTCTGTCAGAAATGTGTGCAGTTGAATTACATAGGTGATTCTGATAACAAAGATGTTTTTGTGTTCCCACTACCCTCTTACTGGGAAGATGTCTGCCTTAGAGAGTAAGAGAACAGGCTCCAAGGCTGGGTGACCAGGAACTCATCTCTGGCAACAAACTCCAGTAGCCTTTGTCTTTATCTTGGTAATAATAATAATAGTCCTAATAGATTCTGGGGTTATTGTGGTGATTGATTGAGAATGTATAAGGAAAGACTAGATATTAAAGCATTAATCACGTGTGACTAGCTGTGAACAGTGGGTTTTTGTAGGTTTTTGCTTTTAGTAAATAGGCTCCCCCATGTGATCAATACTAAACTGACAGCAAAAGAGCAGCCTATTCTTATTACGCCATGCTTGGGGAGATGAGTTGCTGCTGGCTCATGAAGGACACATTCTTCTTGATGTAGGGAGGTGGAATGAGAATTTAGGCGCTGTCTTCCTCCCCTTTGGGGTACCTTGCTGTCTTTTGACAGAATGAGGATGAGAGGAGGTGGTAGGAAGGTAGGGGAGGATCAATGATGAGATGGCATTGGGGACAGTGGAGAGAATGGTTGTGCATATGATTTACGGTCTTTCTTTTCTGTATACTGTAGTGCTTAGATGAGTATGCAGAAGTCAAGAGTTGATGTTTGAAAATTAGATGTTGCTGGCATGGAACTTCTGTTCTTATTGAGAACAGAGCCTGCTCAGTGACATGTATATTTAGTACAGTAAGACAGTTGCAGAAGGATGGCCCTGATGGCGACAGTGATAATCCCAACCCTAGACGCTCACTGGCTGGTCACAAGTACAGGATCTCACTGGAACCTCACTGGTATCTATCGTACTTCTTTTATAGTTGAGAAACAGAAAGCTTACATAATTTGCCCAGGGTCATGTAACTGAATAACTGGCAGGGATTTGAGTCAAGATCTCCAAAGCTACATCTCTTCCTAAAGCTAGTTTAAAATTTCTTTTGTCAGATATGGAGTATCCCACAAAGGCTGTATGCAAGGTAGTCTTCAGAAAGCTTCCATCTGAATTAACCAAGGCACGTGAGACTGCAGAAAGAAGCGATGTTAGGCTTTCCTGATAATAATGGCCTGGATGACAGCAGTCCTGCTCCATGGTCACAGACCCCAGCTTTCCGCCAGAACATAGCTCAGGACTCCTGAAAAGCATCCCATTTGGGAGCAAGTGGGCTTAATTTCCTTTTCATGGAAGGAAAGATTAGCTTTCATGCAAACATTCGGTCCATTTGGCCATTTAATAAGAAGAATGAAGTCTCATGTTCCATAACTTTATCAGCCTAAAGTCCCTTTGTTGTATGACAAACACAAAGGCTGAAACCCCTGTCCTTCCAACTCAGAGCAAATTCTGTTGTATTAAATAACCATGCCATGTACCGAATGCTTTTACACTTATTTATTGGACTTGACTCCTATCTCCTTCCCGCAAAGGGGGGAAAAATTAGCTGACATTTCTACAGGGCCTACCACTAACCAGAGGGAAAAGGCTCACATGTCACTGTTTGTAGCTAGCAGTCCAAATTGTGAAATAAACATTCTTTGAAATGTGGTCATAAATTACCTCCTGTATTTTATGGCCCACAGAGAAATGACGAATGTTTGAGGTGATATGCTCAGAAGAGCATAGATGTAATCAGGGTGGGTCATTTTGTTAACTGTTCAAGGATGGAGATTCTGTGTTCAAGGAATCAGAGAGGAAATTGTGAATTTAGTTGAATTTCTATTACTGTTCACTTGATAATTTTATAGTTGTCTTAGAGGTCCTTCAAACAGAATATGCCCCTTTATTAAATATTACCACTCCTGCCCCATTTTACCCTGATTTGATCATTACACACTGTATACATGTATCATAGTGTTACTCAGTACTCCATAATTATGTATAATTATTATGTGTCAATTTAGATAAAACTGTAGCATGGACCATTGACATCAGTGTCACCAGGAAATCTCAGGCCTACCCCCAGACATACTGAACAAGGATGTGCGTTTTGACAGGATAGAATAGATCCCTGATGATTCCTGTGTATGTTCCAGTGTGAGAAGCACTGATTTTTATGGTACTCAGTCTCCCTCCAACTTACTGGTTACGCTTATAGAATGGAGGCTTTATTCTTCTTTACAAAGTGTGTGAAGCTCTTTTAAAGCTAGGCTTTAGAGAACAAAAATCTCAAGTGTACCTGTTCAGCATCGGAGGTGTTATGCCATTTCTAGCAAAGTCTGACTTATTAAACCTCCTAGTCACTCCATCTCAGTTTTTTCTGTTTATGTTGTATTTCATTTGCAATGTGAAGCTATTAGGATGTTCCTTCTCTGAGGGAAAAGGGGGGCGGATTCCATCTTAGTTCTCATAAAAGTATAAAAATCAAAACCAAATACGCATATAAAATCTATGGTATGCTGGTGCAGTGGTTCATGCCTATAATCTCAGCACTTTGGGAGGTCAAAGTAGGAGGGTCGCTTGAGCCCAGAAGTTTAAGACTAGTCTGCGCAACATAGTGAGACCTTGTCTCTAGAAAAAATAAATTAGCCGGTGTGGTGGCGTGCACCTGTAGTCCCAGCTACTTGAGGGGGCTGAGGCAGGAGGATAGCTTGAGCCCAGGCGTTGGAAGCTGCAGGTGAGCCATGATTGCACCATTGCATTCCAGCCTGGGTGTCAGAGCAAGACCCTGTCTCTAAAACAGAATCTTCTGTAAATGGTGTGGAGGAGAGAAGCCCGTGTGTATTATTGAGAACCCTCCCTCCCTGACACCTTTTCCCCTGCCCTCATCTTGTGGTCTTTCTTGGAGAAAAGCGTGAGGTGAACGCATAGAAAGGTGCTTCCCACTGTGGCGGTTTGAACGTTTGTTTTTGTTAAGTAATGTCAGTGCATTCTGCTCTTTCAGTAACTAGATTTAGGTGACGTGGGCCTGTTTCCCATCACTTCCTGGCCTTTTGACTTTGGGCAAATAACTTTGTCTCCCTGGGCCTCAGTTTCCTTAACCCTGAAATGAAGGGGTTAGATTCCAGTGCTCTGTGCTCTCTGGCCAGCTCTTGAGGACCTGAGACTCCTTCCTGCTCTTCTGTTCTTCCTCCATCCTGGCTGACTTTTACCTGGCTCTCCCTGCCCCCATGGGCCCCCTTAAACTCCAGAAGAGCATAGAAGTGATCAGGTAGGTCTTTTTGTTCACTGTCCATTAACTTTTCAAGGAGGGAGATGCTGTGTTCAAGGAGTCAGAGGTGAAATTGTGAGTTTATCTGATTTTCTGTTCACTTGATAATTATATAGTTGACTTGAAAGTGTTTCAAACTGAAGATATTCCTTAATGAAATATGACCTCCCCACTGCCCCATCTTTAGGGAATGACATTCACCAAATCCTTTCAAATTCAGAGAAACTAGGAAACCTTGGATCATTTTAGTATTAAATTTAGTCTTAAAATTGCAGGTGGTTGTCAAATCAGACCTTGTCTAAGGGGACCTAATTAGGCAGTTCTCTATAATGGTGACAGGGGTGGCTTAAAATGTCTAACTAAATGCAAATTATCTCAGAGCCAAAAGTTGAGCACTTGAAAGCCAATGAAATATCTAATTAAGGAACATAGAAGGATGTCAGAGAAGGATCCAAAGTCCTGATTTTTTTGTTTTGTTATATTGGGGTAGATTTACTGTAAGCCAGAGGATTCTTTATCTAATTAACTCCCATTTGCAAAAATAGCAAATAATGAAACTAATTTTTTTTTCTTTACCTTTGGTATAAATGGAACTAACCCATAGGTTGGTATGTTCAGTAAATAATATGTATTGAGTAAATAATATGTATTACTAACATATTACCATAGTTCAAATGTGAACTTGAAATATTTTTAAAGCACAGTCTACAGCGGTAAGAACTTTTCTTTGCTGCAGTTTTAGATTACCTAGGAAGAAAACAGTGACATCTTGGAATGATTGTAAATTAGTGCTTGAAACCCTGGAAGTTTTCCAGTTGCAGGGTGACATGAAGTTTAGAACTTCTCCCCTTTGAGTCTTAGATTTTAAATAGTCTTAATTCAAAATGTTTCCTTAGGCCAGACATGGTGGCTCATGCTTGTAATTCTGGCACTTTGGGAGTCCATGGTGGGCGGATCACTTGAGCCCAGGAGTTCAAGACCAACCCGTGCAACATCGGGAGACCCTGTCTCTATAAAAAAAAAACAACAAAAATTAGCCAGGCGTGGTGACGTGTGCCTGTGGTCCCAGCTACTCAGGAGGCTGAGCTGGGGCCATCACCTGAGCCTGGGAGTTTGAGGCTGCAGTGAGCAATGATCACGCCACTGCACTCCAATGTGGGTGACAGAGTGAGACCCTGTATCAGAAACAAAACAAAAAAGCCCCCAAAACAAAATGCTTCCCTCTATTCTTGAGGCATAGTTGATGTTTTAGTGGTGTTATAAACATAAGGATTATCTTATATAGGCTGTAAAGTGATTGCCTATATGAGATTGGTTTGGTAATATAAACCGTATGCCTTTAATTACTTTTGATCATGTGAGACCCAGAAATGCCTCCTGTACACACCTTTACCATTTCTTGGGAAGACAGTAGGGGCCTGCCATCACTGTGAAGCAATAAAGTGTAAAGGATTGGAAAATAGGGATTGGGATTCTTGAAAGTGGAAAAAGTGAGGGAGTAATATAAATTCTTTTGTAGTTATTAACTGGTTTCCTGACTGTGCTAAGTACTGCAGAAAGGCAAAGTATGAGACAAAAGATTTCTATCTTCAGGAGCTTACATTCAAGACAAGGTTAACCTGACGCTGTAGTTTTGGTTGTGTTCCTCCAAGAGGCAGGAGAGGAGAACTGGAGATATTCAGAAAATGTTCGGGAGGAATGTAGTAATCAGGGCACCCTTCTGGTTTAAGTCGTCTTTTCTGCTTCACTACTATTCAGAAAGTGAAAAGCTTTGTTCTGGAACTTTGAGATATAGATTGGTCTTTGCTTGTAATAATTTCAGGTAGCTCCTTGAAAGATATTGCAGGCCGAGTTCACAAAACAAATTGTACAGTGAGCCGGGAGCAGCTTTCTCTGTCCTGAGTTTTGATGAAGTTGTTTTTTTTAAATCATGGTCAGGATACAGGTCCTCAATTAATATGTCTGGAATTTAGTAAGCAGCGTGCTGGAGATTGGAAGAGATCAGAGTAGCATGAAGATTGAATAAGATGGGGATTGCACATTCTGGCTTACCCAGTTTGGAAGAGTAATGCATAGGTAATATACAGGTAGTGTTGACGGGTAAGGATACAGATGTCACAGTTTGTGAGAATTCAGCAAGAGTAGTAATTTATTTCATTTAATCTACTTGTAGAGCTCTAATTTACTTACTGAGTTGTAGAAACAAAAAATTTCTAGTAGGGCTGGGTGCGGTGGCTCACATCTGTAATCCCAGCACTTTGGGAGGCCAAGGTGGGTGGGTCACTTGAGGCCCAGAACTCGAGACCAGCCTGGCCAACATGGTGAAACCCTGACTCTACTAAAAATGCAAAAATCAGCCTGGCGTGGTGGCACACAGCTGTAAAAATATCCCAGCTATTCAGGAGGCTGAGGTACGAGAATCGCTTGGACCTGGGAGGGGGAGGTTGCAGTGAGCCAAGATCGAGCCACTGCACTCCAGCCTGGGCAATAAAGTGAGATTCTGTCTCAAAAAATATATATAGTTTTAGTAGTTTCTGCTATAGTTTTATGAAAGTAACAAGACTAGCAAAATTATAAGGCAATTGGCCTTTATGGTCTAAAGCGCTCTCAGTTTGTAGCCACCCAGAATGTATCGTCTGCTAGCCTCCACTCTGCTGTCTGTCCTTCCCATCATCCCTCTTGGGAACCCTACCTGGCTGGCCTGCCCACCCAGTAAGTATGGCACTAGGATTCCTGTTCTGGGCCTCTGGCTGCTTTGTACTTCTCCATTGCTAGAAGTCTCTGGACCTTCAGCTGCTCAAAATTCAATTGCACCAACTTTGACTGAAGTGCGCTGCTGCTGACCCTTCATTTTGTGAGCCTTGCCTCTTCCCTGTGAGCTACTTTCTGCCTGGACCTCCTCATGGTGCTGTGTCCAGAAGGTGAGAGCCACCCAGCTAGGTAACTCAACACTGCTTCCCTCCTAGCAGTAGCAGCAAGCTATAGCTTGCCCTCTTTCAAGGTGTTTGACTCTCTTGGATTTCTCATTACTCCCCTTCTTGCTTTGTACTTTTTGGCAGGAAGAGTCTCTCTGTATTTCTGAGCTGATTTGCAGATCAGAAGCGATGGACCTCTGTTGAACTCTGAAGCAGTCCTCCCTCTTGGGACTGCTAGCCCTCTTGCTTTTGGTATAAAGGGGTCCTCCGTGTGTCCCCAGGCCCCATCCCCCGAGAGGCCTTCCAGAACCTGAGAACTGTGTTTTTTGTTTTTGTTTTTTTCCAGTACTTCAGTACCTTAGCAACCAGAAGGTGATAAACGAGGAGAAGTAGGTATGAGGTGGAAGAGGATTTTGATGGCCAGCTCGTAAAGAGGAATGTTAAGTGAAACATTGTGATGTGAACAATTTGGTATTTTTGAAAGTCCTAATGCTACTGTACCAGGTGAAATGTTGAAACTAAATCTCTCTCAAGCCCCTAGCATTTTGATATTCTTTAAAAAGAAAAAAAGCCACACAGAAGGCATTAGTTCAGCGTGGTATGTTATTGAGACTGGAACGATATTTCAGCATATCTCCACATCTCCCATTGATGGCACAGCTGAGCCAGTGAAACAGGTGTGAACCTTTGAGACCGCTGTGATAACCCATGCTGTGGAGATGGAAAACTAAACTTTATCTGAGTGAATTTTCTGGTTTATTTGGATTTATCTTTGGTATATCAGCAGTTGTGGTTTCAAGGTTCCATATTTTAGTTCTTGTTCCACTTGATGGAACACTTGACATCTATCCTCTTCTGCAGCTCTGCAAGAGGGGCTTTTGGTTAATGGTCATTTTGGAAAGAAAGCTATTTTGGGGGACAATAATTGCCTGGAGTCTTTATGTAAGAAGAGTCTTAGCAAGGAGAAGGTTTCTGTTTGTGGCATTTGGCCCATAGTATAGTACACATTCCTCTCATGTTGTTTTGTTTGCATCATTGGGCTTAGCTGTTATTAGATGTTACTAGTCTAATCCAATTCTTTGTTCTTGGAAAATAGGTTTCTTGTTTATCTGAATGGCTTCTCTTTGCGTCACTATGCCAGAATAGTCATTCTTGGACAGAAATGATAGTTTTTAAATCTCTGTTACATTTTAAGACCTGCTCTTGGGGTTGTGAAATAATACTGTTGTTATTGGGAGGAGCTGGGTAGGGGCCACAGCAGCAGGGAGAGAGAGGCTCCCATCATACAAACTTGCAGACTTTTATTAAAACGTATTTATTGATTGCAAATTATGTCAACAGAGTAAGGCTTTGGTAACTCTTTTAAGTTACTAGTGTTTGCTTCTTTGCATAGTTGTTTCCCATCACCCTTTAAACATCTGCTGCTTCTGGTCTTGTCCAGTCATGCTTGAGTGACCAGCCCCATAAGTCTGACAGCTCTTCCTGTCTCGACTCAGGCCAGTCCAGGACAGCTGAGTTCTCTGCACTGAAACAATGGGACTCCTGAAAACTGTTCTGCTGTTGACATGAGAAGCACATTTCCTCTTTCTTAACTTCCAGAAAGTTACTGTGGTGGCTTTGAAATTTGTTCTGCAGCAATAAGCTCAAAGGATTCTGTTAATGTATTCTGATTAATTTAGGAGGCAGCAGCATTCATTATTTGACTTAACGTTAGTGGTTAATTAACCAAACTAGAACATGTTCACTTTTTACAAATTAAATGCTGAGAGAGCAACAAAGACCAAATATTTTACAACACAGATCCTTGAATTTGACTCTGAAATATTCTGTGTTATTTTGTAGCAGCTTCCGGTTTTAGTGACACTTACATACTGTTTCTATTATTAGCACGTTTTGAATTTAAGTAACTTGAAATGGATATGAAAGTTGTTTCTATAAATAATACAGACTGTACTCATGTGAGAGTTTTTTCCTTTAATTTCATTGTTGGCCTTGATTGGGGAGAAGATTTATATTTTATGCCAGTCTTGTTTCAAATGGGCAAGAATTGGACTGAGTTGTATTAAACTGTTTATGTGAATAGATAGGTACTTTTGAGATGTCTTTGAATGTAGAGTATTCTTGCAGCCATTTCATGATGGTCTACCTTGACTGTCTTATGGACAGTTGGCATCAGTGACACTTTTATTTATTTACTTATTTATTTATTTTTAGAGTCTCGCACTGTTGCCCAGGCTGGAATGCAGTGGTGTGATCTCAGGCTCACTGCAACCTCTGCCTGCTGGATTCAAGTGATTCTCGTGCCTCAGCCTTCCAAGTAGCTGGAATTACAGGCATGTACCATCATGCCTAGCTAATTTTTGCATTTTTAATAGAGACGGGGTTTTACCATGTTGACCAGGCTGGTCTTGAACTCCTGACTTCCAGCAATCTGCTCACCTTGGCCTCTCAAGGTGCTGGGATTACAGGAGTGAGCCATCACTCCCAGTCAATCAGTGACACTTTTAAATCACTTGTGTACTTGACTCTTTTTATGTTGACTTTATGAGGGACAGGCCCTTTATTTTACCAAGGGGGCCTCCATAGTTGCCCATTCTGAATTCTTTCAAGAAGATTTGGTTGAGGGTTGTTCTCATTAGGCTGGGGCCTCTGCCGGTGTGGATTGAGGAGATTAGATGGGTAACGGGGAAATAATTATCGTGCTTCCCAGACCCTGTAAGAGAGGGGTCTTCTTAGGATAGTGTTTTGGCTTGGAGTAAATGTACCCCCCCAAAATCTTAAACTCAGTTTAAGGATGAAAACTTAACATATTTGTTCCTGGACTTTGGGATTCTGTGAACATTGTTTGCTTCTGTTAGTGACCGTTATGGAGGGTTTAACTGCCCACATTTTCACTAGGTTTTTAGCCCAATAAATGGAAAAAGAAAAGGTAGGCAGGGAATTTTGTTCACTTACAACATCAGTTGGCCTGATCAGATTCAGGTGACTCAAGATTTGTTAATGAAGCTAGAGAAGTCTTGTGCAGATACACTCAAACTTCCTGATTCTGCAGTTCAGGGAATTGTAACTAGAGCCTGAGAAAGGAGCACCTTGATTATTGGAGGGCAAAGGTGGAAGATGAGCACTCCCTAACCCTTCTCTACTCAGTTTCTTTAGGGTTAAATGGGCATTTATTTAAATGTAGGATTCAGCTTGCCTGAACTCCCAAGGTTCTGTTAATTGAATTGAATCCTTTATATCCTGGGCTTCCTCTCCCGCACCATAGGAGATGTGAGGATATGGAGCATAATGCAATAGTGCTCTGTACTCTGTGTTATGCAATTTGAAAAGCGCCGTTCTAGCCCGAAAATGTCAGTGCATTAACTCTCTTTCACATGAAAGGCCTTAAAGTTTACCCTTGTAAGTCAACCTAGGGTGGCACAGAGGCAAAGACCCATTACCACCATCAACCCTCTGACCCTCTTAAAAGGTGGGGAAAGGCTACTGTGAACACTGAAGACAGCACTTTAATTGGATGGACTTCATAATTAATGTCTCATTAAGTGAAGACTTCTATTTCATTTGCCTTTCCAGACCATTCGGTAGAAATACAGAGGAATGGAGGGAGAATAGTGCATCTCAGTTGGCAGGCAGGAAGAGCAGATGTGGAAGAAGCAACAAAGATTTTCTCCAAGCACTTGAGCTGTGCTCTAGGTATAGAAGGACTGTCTTTTGGGCCATCCTAGTAATCATCATGGCTAATACCAGCTTTTCTCTCTATCCTTGAGTCTTTTAGCAAAAATAAGTTTTTATTTGACTCCTCAAGCAAGGGTACCCAGCCTTGGAGAGGAGATGAAATTAAGATAAATCTTTATTTTTTTAAAATTTGTATTTGAAGGGGAAGTTTAAAACTAGTCATGTAAATAGCTGTTTGTCTTATCTGGACTTGACAGTCATTTTTGTGTTCCTTCCTCTCACGGATAATCGATCTTTCACTATCTGTTCGTATTTGCTTCTCACTGTGGTCTCCTGCTCCGCCCTACCCACCCCCACTTTTTTTTTTTTTTTTTACTTTGTTCTGAGCCCTTCTCAGGCAGAGGAGGTCAGGCAGGTACACGTGCCTTTGGGAAGAAGGTGGTAGAAAAATATGGAATAATGAGCCCTTCTGACTTTGGATTCAGCAATTTAACATTGGTGCAGTAGGTGGAGTTATTCTTGGAGTCCCAGTTTGAAGATTGCTGTGCAGAAACCCATCTGTGCTGCCGGTTGCCAACATTTCTGGTACAAATATTGTCATTTGCTCTTGAGGCAATCTGCTATTTCAGTCCTAGATGCAGTTTTGTAATATGCTGGATAAAATAGCAGACAAAAAATATCTTAAGTGGTGGTATAATCTTCAGTTTAAAAACACTTTAGCAATGTTTCCAGTAGAGGATTGTTCAACGTGTCTCCTTTCCTTGGCTGTAAACATAATCTAAATTCATTTTTCCTCGTTTGCCTGAGCCATGGTTCCCTTGTGCTAACTTTGCATGTCAGTAACTTCTGTACCCATCAGAGAGGAAAGACAGAGGGGCAGTCTTGTGCAGGTAAAAGGTTTAAGTAGTAACATTTCCTTAAAATTGTACCCTGTAGAGGTTTAGCATTCCAGGATCATTCTGTTGATAAGAAAATGAGAAATGAGGAACTATGCTCAAAAGTTATTTAGTTGCAAAGATTGTCAAAAGTGATACTACACAACCATTTCCCATTTGGTACTTTTTATCCCAGACTGCAAGAGTCACATCTTCTGTGCAGGCTGCTGAACAGCTTCACAAGGGGTACCTCTGTTGCCTGTGAGGAGTAGGTGTTCTTGAAGGGATTGGGGTCTCTCTGGAAACCCGGGGATGGGACTGTTGCTACCATTTTATTGGGCTTTTGTTATTAAGCCCTTCTTAGAGAGAGAAAGCATATCCTGTAGAAAGTAGTATGTTTCCTTCTGTTTCTGTGGCTTTCTCAGTTTCTTCCCATCCTGATGCATAGTGAGAAATCCATTTTACAGTATGACTCAGTGCACATGTGCACACAATGGTAGAAGAATTTTACAAAATAGTACTGTACTTAGCCATTTATGTAAGATATGCTTGCTCTGTTTTACTATTCTTTACAGAAATACTAGCCACAATCCTCTCAATTGATTTCACTATTTTATGGATTGTGATCCAGAGTTTTAGCCTGAGGGCCTTCTCACATTCTTTCAAGACCTTTGTGTCATGGCAGCAGCCTTGAAGTTAGGCGACACAGGTAGATATATCCATATATGGAGAATTGGCCATATATGAGAAATGAGGAGGGAGTTCACAGGTCAGTCACTTGAGCACACAATGATTTGGGCTGAGCTGGTTTTTAAGTAGCCCCTCTCTGTATTGGTCTCAGACATGGAGCTAGTTAAAATTATGTACTTAATCAAACAGACCCAAAAGATACAGTTTGGTTTTTAAACCCTGCTGGCACAGACTAGCTAGGATAGGGTTTTTCACCCATCTGGACATCTTGTCATTTAGCTTTTGTGTTCAACCATTGAAAATGGGCAGCTGCTGGGTCCACTTTCCTGGATGAGGTTTCATGCTTCTTTCTTTTGAGATTAACCTGAGTAAGGCTCACTTGAATCAATTATTTCCACAGAAGCTTTGATCTCATGAAAGCACATTCCACTTTTCATATCTTCAGGGCAAATACGAATTGCACATCCACCCTGAAGTCAGAACTGTAAAGGAATTTTAGGTGTTATCAATGTTTGATAAGAAGTGAGTATTCTTTCTCTGCAGAGCTGGAACAGCTGAAGCTGGTGTGATCTGGCTTGGAGAAGGCTGTGCTCTGGAATAGTGTCCTTCCCACTGAGTCCATGACTTGCCTGTTGGCATATGGAGTAGTAATCTTTTCAAAACTCCATTGTGAAGTTGGCTGTGTGTGTGTGTGTGTGTGTGTGTGTGTGTGTGCACGCGCGCGCGAAAGGAAATACTTCCATACTAAAGCGGAAAGCGGGGGAGGAAAATTCCAGGGAATTGGAAGGTGAGGTTGACATTCCTTATTCTCTTAACGCTTGCTTCTGTTTTTCTTTCTGAAAAACAATGATGACTCAAAAATTTGATCCCAGAACCAACTGGCTTTTTATCCATAAGATTACAATTTTGTTTTTTAGACATCCTTTCATAAATATCTAATGAATTGCCTTTTATTATTTGGTGTTAGTAACCAAAAGTACCACTAATATAGTGTTTCTCATATTTGCCTGTCATATAAGATACTTGTTAAGAATATTCTGGGACTTCATCTTCCTCTTGTTAAATCAGAATCTACCTGGAATACATGGTTACCTTATTTTCTTAGAATAGTACAACTGAAAAGAATCTTACACGTGAAAGTAGTTCAGGTGTTCCCAAACCTGGCTCCACTACCATGACTGTTTTAATAGATTGCCAAGCCCCGCTTCATACCTAGTGAATCATAACATCCGAAGCTTCCTAGAAGAGTCTGACCATTAGACTGGAGTGATAACCACTCACTTATTCAGTTGCCTTCAGGAAAGGGAAATTTATGTACTTGGTTATTGGGCTGATTAATAGCAGGACAGGAAATATTAAGTCTATAGATTCATCCAAATAATATATATGTATATATGTATATATATATAAAATGTTTGTTTGAGACAGGGTCACACTTTGCCACCCTGGCTGGAGTGCAGTGGCACAATCACAGCTCACTGCAGCCTCAACCTACCTGGGCTCAGGTGATCCTCCCACCTCAGCCTCCTGAATAGCTAGGACTATAGACACGTGCGACTACATCTGACTTTTTTCTTTTTTTGCATTTTTTATAGAGATATAATTTCTTCATGTTGCCCAGGCTGGTCTTGAACTCCTGCGCTTGGCTTCCCAAAGTGCTAGGATTACAGGTGTGACCATGCTCAGCCCCACATAATATTTACATTTCAGGTACCGACTAGATAGACGAGCAAGGTCTCTCTGCCTTGGAGATATATGTGGATTGTTATTCAGCCTTTCTCAAGGGATGAGTTTTAGAGAGTGGTATTAGACTCACTTGGGGAGCTTTCTATTTAAAAAAATTCTAATGCCCATATAAGACTGCGAACTTAACTGGTAAATGTTTGTTCTCACTGCTCCATCACCCTGCCATTCCCCATCTCTCTCTCTCTTCAGGGTTCCCTATCCCTGAGACAAAACAATATTGAGATTAGGCCATTAAAAAACCCACAATGGCTTCTACATGTTCAAATAAAATGAAGAGTCACACTGTCTTCTGATCTCACTCACTGTAAATTAAAGACTAGAAATGATTCAGCTTAGTGAGGAAGGCATGTATAAAGCCCAGATTGTCCAAAAGCTTGGCCTCTTGTGCCAGTCAGCCGAGTTGTGAATGCAAAGGGAAAGTTCTTGAAGGAAATTAAAAATGCCACTCTAGTGAACACACAAATTATAAGAAAGCAAAACAGCCTTATTGCTGATCGGGAGAAAGTTTTAGTGGTTTGTATAGAAGATCAGAACAGTCACGACATTCCTTTAAGCTAAAGCCACCTTCAGAGTAAGGCCGTAACTCTTAAATTCTACAAAGGTTGAGAGAGGTGAGGAAGCTGTGGAAGAAAAGTTTGAAACTAGCAGAGGTTGTTGGTTCATGAGGTTTAAGGAAAGAAGCCATCACCATAACATAAAAGTACAAAGTGAAGCGGCAGCAAGTTATCCAGAAGATGTAGATAAGACAATTGATGAAGGTGGCCACACTAAACAACAGATTTTCAATGTAGATGAAGTGGCATTCTATTGGAAGAAGATGCCATCTAGGACTCATAGCTAGAGAAGAGAAGTTAATGCCAAGCTTCAAAGAACAGGTTGATTCTCTTATTAGGGGGTAATGCAGCTGGCGGTTTGAAGTTGAAGCCAGTGCTCATGGACCATTCAGAAAATTCTAGTGCCCTTAAGAAGTGTGCTAAGTCAACTCTATCCGTGCTCTGTAAAGGGAACAACAAAGCCTGAGTGACAGCACATCTGTTTACAGTGTGGCTTACTGAATATTTTAAGCCCATGGTTGAGACCTACTGCTCAGGATGAAAGATTCAAAATATTAAATTGCTCAATGATAATGTACCTCCTCACACAAGAGCTCTGATGGAGATGTACAAGCAGATTGGTGTTGTTTTCTTGCCTGCTGACACAACATCTATTCTGCAGCCCATGGGTCAAGAAATAATTTTGACTTTCAAGTCTTACTATTTAAGAAATGTATTTTATTAAGGCCCTAGCTGCCCTGCCATAGATAGTAATTCCTCTGATGGATCTGGACAAAGTAAAATTAAAAATCTTCAGGAAAGGATTTAGCATTGTAGATGCCATTAAGAAATTTGTGGTTCATGGGGAGGAGGTCCTAATAGCAATATTAACAGAAATTTGGAAGAAGCTGATTCCAATCCTCATGGATGACTTGGGAGGGGTTCAAGATTTCAGAAGAGGAAGTAGATGCAGATGTGGTGAAAACATCAAAAGAACTAGAATTAGAAGTGGAGCCTGAGGGTGCGATTGAATTGCAGCAATCTCATGATAAAACTTGAACTCATGAGGAGTTGCTTCTTATGGATGAACAAAGAAAGTGGTTTCTTGAGATGGAATCTACTTCTAGTGAAGATGCTGTGAAAGAACATTGTTGAAATGACAATAGAGGCTTTAGGATATTACATAAAGCGGTGGCAGGGTTTGAGAGGATTGACTCTAATTTTGAAAGAAGTTCTTCTGTGGGTAAAATGCTATCAAACAGCATCACATGCTACAGAGAAATTTTTCGTGAAAGAGTCAATCGATGAGGCAAACTTAATTGTGCTGTTTTAAGACATTACCACAGCCATCCCAGCTTTCAGCCACCACCACCCTGATAAGACTGCAGTCATCAACATGGAGGCAAGGCCCTCCAGCAACTGATCAGAACTTACTGAAGGCTCAGATGATTATTAGCATATTTTAACAATAAAACAGTTTTAAATTAAGATGTGTACATTGTGTTTTAAAAATAATGCTGTTGCACACTTAATAGGCTACAGTATATTGCATACCTTTTTACTGTGATACTTGCTTTATTGTGGTATTCTGGAAGTGAACTTGAGGGTATCTCTAAGGTAGGCCTGTATCTCATACATGAAGAAAGGCATAGGGGCCAATATAATTAGTACCCATATGCTACCTCTCTGTTTTAGCTATAAATAGATTTCCTCCCCTCCTTGTCCCAGAGGTAGCCACTAATTCCGGAGTTGATGTGTTGAAGGGCACCTTTCCTGCCAGAAGCCCGTCCCCCGGCTGTGCTGGTAGATGTGGTCCACAAACTCTTTGTAGGATCCCCTTTAAAAAAAAAAAGCTTTACATAAATGTTATCATTTAAGGTAAACACCATTCTGTAACTTGGCTTTCTTGAATAAAAGTCAGCATTATGTTTTTGAGATGTATTGTTCTTACATGACCAGATATGGCCCCATACTTAATAGTAAAATCAGGAAATTGAAGCCAGACTGCTTGAAAACCTTCTTAATGGAAAAAAATGCAAGAAGTGGGTGGGATAGAGTTTCTGTTGAATTTTTGTATAGAACATTGTCATTTGTGGGAAACTAGTTGATTTGAATTCTGTATTATTTTGAATAGCCTAATAACAGCTTAATGGGGATTAATTGCTTGTTGTATGGAAAGTTAATGGTTTTAATTTACTATGGGTTTAGTTACTGCTGTTTGGTTCAAACAGGTGAAAGTTAAGATTTGTAGCATAAAACAGGAAGCAGATGGGGGCTAATTAAAGTTCTGTTGATGATAAAAGGATGACTGATCAAGGAGCGAGCAGCTGGTTTCTCAATTTAAACACAATTTGTACTATTGTATGAAGACAGCCCTCTGCAAGTTCTCATGAGTATCTTTCAAAGGTGAAGGCATGTGTTCCAGCAACAAGTGTGAAGGCTATTGTGGCCCTGTTTGTGCTCGCTTCTCTTTTTTGCCTTCAAGCGGTGTCACTTCAGGGTTTGTCCAAAAAAGGGTGTTAAGGGATTGCAAAACCTGGCCAGATTTTCAGTGATGCTCTCTGGACACTTGTAGTGTCCCAGAAAAGTCTAAAGTCTGTCTGCAAGAAAATGCCCAAGCATTTCCTTTTGTAGTTTTTCTTACTTATCTCAACTCCGTCTCTTGGTGGGCTTTCCAATGTTGTTGCCCTGACCATAACCCAAGAAGGCCCACATCTAGCTAGCAGAAGCACCGTGTATTTAAGTGTGTAGGCGAAGGCTAAGCAGTGCTGTAGACACTTTCCTGGAGCCTCACCTTGTTCTTCAGTGTCTTCGAGCTTCTGGCCATGAGATGTTAGGGACTTGAACTTATTTTGCTTGATTGTGCCCTGGATGACTTTCACCTTCAAATGACAGTATCTTTTGTTGCTACTGCTAATAGTGGTTACGTAAACATTAAGTACGAGTGCCCTCTATGTGTTTTGCTTAAGGAACATGCCAGCACTGGATTTTCTTTGAATGTCTGCAGGGAGTGACATGAGGTCAGATGAGGTATGCTTTGCTTGGAGCCAGGGACTAGACATTTGCTTGAGATTTTGTGCCCATAATATCTAATATTTATAAGTGCTTTGTAGGATTATCTCATTTTAATCCTTACAAAAATGCTTTGAAATGGAAGTTGTTTATCCCTATTTTGTAGATGAGGAGATTGAAGCCTGGAGAGGTAAAGTGACTCAGCCAAGGTTTCACATTTGCTAAGTGCCAGTACTGGATGTAGATTCCAGGTTTGCGTGACAACAGGCCCATGCTCCTCAGCACTAGTTTTGTGTAAAACTGTTGCTCTCTTTCCCCTTCTCCTGCTTAAGGAAAGATAGGGTGTTTCGTGGAAAAACAAAAATGTTAGCATATAGTTTGCAAACTACAAATTATTATTTGGTTGTGCAGGTGTGTGTGTGTGTATAAACATTATATATATTTCACTCAGATATATTCCACTTGATAGTAACTGTTTTTTTGAATGAATATATGAGAAAGGTGATTTGTTTTTCTAAGACCACCAGAGTGGGCACAAAAGAACCAGCGAGTAGGCAAGGCTAAAAGCAAAACTGCAAATTTATTCTTTGGTCATCTAGCTTCAGGGACCAGAGCTGGGGGGGAGGGGGGTGGAGTTTCTTAATACAGTCCCGACAAGAGTGGGGGCTGAGAAAGCCCGCCCCCGGCGCATCTGCTGGGAGCGACTTTTCTAGGAGTGGAAGGGCAATAGGCGGGGCACGGGCATGTCGGGGGAGGGGGGCCGCTCCGCACGTGCCACCAGGTAAATCTTGGTCTCCTGGGATTGACATCATCTGGTGCATGCCTGATTAATCTGCACCTTCCTGGGCGTCAGCTGCATTCTTGCACACATGGGAAGAGTTGGTGGTGAAGAAGAACCCGGAAGTGCGCCATCCTGCCTCTGTTCGTCCAAACAAAAGGAAAATGCCTGGATTTTTGTTGGTTTCCCCAGTGTAGCAACATTATGAAAGGTAAAATGCTCTTTAACAACAGCAGCAAAAAAGACAACATGCAAAGGTAATCTACAAAGTAAAAAGCCCCATTATATTCACCACCTGGAAGCAACATTATTATATTTATCAAAATTGTCTTGTAAAAGAAATAATTGTACAGAGCTTGTATAACTGGTAATAAAGATCACCCTGTATTTCAGTTGCAAATGGTGTGCAGTAGGTTTCAGGGGTGTCATGATTGATGTTCATTGTCAGGTGTTGTAAATAAACTTTCCAATCCCAGATGGCGTTTTTGCCTAGTTAGGTTCTACACTAATCCCACCACATATTACACTAACGGGGAAACCCTGTGTATAGGTTCCTCATCTTCCAAGCTCTATTGCGGTGACCTTAGAAACTGCCTCTGTGCTCACATCATGGCTCCTAACAGCATGAACGGTATCACAGCCAAGGCTAGAGGGTTTTCCTGGCCTGGGAGAAGTCTTAGGATTGTGCCTTCCCTGTCCCACCCCCACCTTTTTTTCATTCTGCTGCCTTCTCAGCAAATCAACTTCTGAATCACTCTTCTCCTGTCTTCTTTTCCCCTTCTTTGCTTTTTCCTTCCTGTACCTTGCTTGTCTTTTTACAGAAGCATTTAAGGAGGTGGAAAAGATTTGGCCCATTCTTCTCCTGTCGTAACTCTGCCTGTGTGTTTTTGAAGATGATGTTGACTGTTGGGGGATGGGATGTAGGAGAAAGAGGTCTACTCTGGGTCTTGCTTCACATGGGATAATCCGACCTGGCTTGGATTGTCTGGTCTCCTCCTCCCTCCATCAAAGAGTAAGGCATGGTTCAATTACTTCTAGCAGTAAGTCCCACAGAACACCTGGGCCTTCTGAGCTACCTAGAGGGCAGGCGTGTTATTTGGTAGGAAGTTTGGGCAGCACTGGGGCTTTCAGTGAGAGCCTCTTTCTACCTTGGCATAATCATAAAATCTCACCAATACATAACACTTTATGCTTTTTAAGCAGTTATACCCATTACAACTCTGTGGGGCATTGAGGACAGGCATTGTTTTCCCACTTCATAGACGAGAATGCTGAGACATAAAGGATGTAAAGTTTGTCCAGTCAGAAGGATAGAGCCAGACTTAGATCTTCTTCCTCATTACCACCATCTTGCCATTAGATCAGCATTTTCCGAAATGTGTGCTGCTGAACATCAGTTTCTTGGTATATTCTGTCAAGAAGCGTGGGCAGAGAAATGTGTGTGTATGGAGTGGTGTGCATGTGCATGCATGTCATCCCACCAACAAAACAAAACAAAGTCTAAGTTAGGGAACAGTTTTGCTCTTGTTGGTTTGTTTTGCGTTGTTTTGTGTATTCAAGGCTCTAAAAAACTGTGCAGTTAGGAATGAATCCTGTTTAATTCTGTGTGGCCAGAGTGTCCCAAAGGTATTTGTTCAGTGAATTCAAATCACCCTAAAAGGAACCATTATTTTGTGGAGCACATGCTGAAGAATGCTTTAGTAGGCTGATTTGTCCTGGAATTACTTTGGAGGTGCTACAGGAGCCCTCAATTGTTAGAGGAAAATGTGATCTTCAGGGAACCTGCAGGGAAGAGTCCAGAGGATGCTGATGCACAGTCAGTGGCTGGGGATGCTTTGGGAATAAAGACTGTCCCGAAGGTGGAGGGGGATGGGAGGCTGGCTGCAGGGAATCTTTGTCATCATGTCGCTGTAAGCACAATGACTCCAGGATTTCATACCAAGTAGGAATTTAACCAGAATGCACAAAAGTTCTCAATCTACAGGATCAGCATTCTAGGACCAGTTGTCAGCTTTGTTAGCTAAAGTTCCATGAACTGTAGCCTGAGTGACAGCTGCAGAATTTATTGGTTTAAGGATGGACTTAAGAAATTTGGACCCAGAACAGCCAGCATGCTGCTGCATCTTGGCCTGGAGTTTGACAAGGCATATTCCCTGAGTGAGGCCATCTGCATCAAATCCCCCTCCACTGCTCTTTCTTTAGTACTTAATGTTTAACTTTGCCTGCAATTTTGATCTTACTAGATGGCAGTTGAGGGAAGAGTGGAAGAGAGGTTGGTGGTAAAGGTGCCAGCCAGCGGGCACATTCGGCATCCGTCTCCTTCATCAGCTCTTCTGCTATCTTTTAGCAGAAATAGAACTTGATAAAACTCTTATTTTGAAGTAAGTTTGTTCCAGCCAAGTAGAAAGGATAAATTATTTTGCATTGATACCTGAAACTAAGGAAGAAAGTCTAACCTCTTAAGAACTGGTCACGGATATCACCCTTGATCTATCTTTTCTCCTCTACTGTTCCATTCTGTTTCATTCTTTTATGTTGTGCTCAGCTCTGTTCTAAGCATTGAGTATAGATCAAAAAGTTCATTTCATGTACAATATTTTTAAATCCCGACAAAAACTTTAGATTAATAGAGGTGATGAGTTTACTTAGTTTGGGCTGGTGAGGAGAATAAAATGATCCTCGTAGGAGGAGTGACTGGAAGAAGTGCTATGAAATAGGAAAAGTTAATAACCTAAGGTGTGGTGTTCCTGTCTGCAGGTGTCCCTTAGCCGTCATCCATAAAGTGGTTATATGTGCTGCATAAAGTGGACAGAGTATTAGACTCTGACCCATTCTACAGAATATTTGCGCTATCTGCTAAGGTTTCTTTATTTGCTAGTAACTGTGACTTTTAGACCCTGACTTAAGTTGCATGGCACACACCTGGTTTGTAAGGAAGCAGTTAGAGGTCAGGGCATCTTGTTGGTGGAAGAAGAAAGAAAGGAGGATGGGATTTGTTGAGGGTAAGGTTAACATCACGTAAAATGTATATAATCGAATTTTGTTGTGGGAAGTGCTCATCAACCTTTTAAAAGTTAAGTTATCAAGAATTGGACCACTTGCCTTCTAGTATGCGTTTGGTTGGAGGGGGGGCGGTAATCATGCCTTTCACATTGAGGAGGAGGAGGGGTGGGTGGGTGGGGGAAGTCTGATGCCATTGCAGCTTATCCTCATACCCCTGCAGCACTGCACAGCCTTGACCCTGAATCTCCTGTGTGCCCACCAGGGTACTGACTAATGCCTGAGTACTTTGTTGCAGCTTTATCCATGTTTATGTAGAACAATCCATGGTTACATTGTAGGCCATTATTTCCTTTAATTTCCTTTTGGCTGTTCAAAACAACCTGAAAGATGTTATGGTTGAGCCTAGACAATGACCTGGAGGAACAAAAATAAACCTTGAAAATGTAAGAACCAAGTTTGTATGCCAAATGTTGTGAATGATGGATAAAACGTAATGAAAGCAGTCAACTTCATGGAGGGAGACTTTTAAAATTTGTTTTCAAAACAAATGGTCCTGGCCCCAGCATCCTGCCCTCCTTTGACTATGAAAATACCAGGTTATGCTGTAAGTTTGAAAACAATCAAGTATCCTTTAAATCATGAGACAGAAACCAAAGCTTGAATCTAAAACCCTGTCATTTTCAGCGAGGGAGACAGAGATGAGGGCCTGAAGGTAATTTGTTTCTGGAGGCCCCTTCTCTCAGCACTAGCTGCAGCAGCCTCCCGTTAGGTGGGGGAAGAACCACAGCCAAGGACAGCAGCTCCTGGAGGAGGTGCTTTTACTTATCAAGAGCAATGTAGATGTATGCAAAAATACAGACACCCACACACAGTTACATTTGTGGATAATCAGAAATATCTTTCTGCTTTCCCAGCAGGGCCCGAACTCTCCTCCTATCATCCAGGTGGGAAGACAGGTTTGGTGCTTTGCTCTAGGTTCTGCATTATAACTTTATTCTGTTGTCCTCTGATCTTCCACTTGCTCTCCTGTGCATTGCATGTAGGATAAAAAACATGCTCCTGTGTTAAGGCCCCACCCACCGTACCGTCTCTCTCTCTTCCCCCTTTCTGTGTCTAAACTCATACATGGCCATACTGACCTCTTCTGTTTTCTCCAGAGATACCTTACTAGTGTTTTGTAAAAAGTTTCCTCACCAACACTAATAGTTCATAGTTATTGGACATTCTGCACAGTTGTCAGTAAGTACTGTTAGTATTTCCTTTTTGCAGACAAGGGAACCAAGCCCAAAGATCACAAGCCACTTATCCAAGAGCACTCAGGCGGTAACTGCGTTTGAATCGGGCCGGTCTGGTTCTAGCACACATGTTCTGCACCAGCACATAGTTTGTCTGTCAGCATTGGTTCATGCTCTGCCCTACACTGAGAATTCCCATCCCCTTTTATCCAGCAATCTGAGTCGTCCTTTGCTTCACGTCCCAATTCCAGCGTAGGGCCTTTCCTTTCTTGTTTTGCGTGTGCTGCACCTTAACGTTTCTGTGTTGCCAGCCTTCTGTACATATGTGTAAGACCATGGGAGGCAGGGAGAGCCTTGAGCCTTAATGCCTACTTGTTATTTCCACAGTACGTAGTATACAGTAGGGGCTTAGTAAATAATTGTTCAATGAAAATTACATTGATCGGTACTGATTTGGCCAAATCAAAAGATCCTAATTTATGTTATTGAAATGTGAATGGAAATAAAGTAACTTCTGAAATTGTCAGTGGATTGAAATAGTTTACACTAGGCCCACTTTAGCTAGGCCTTGCTCAGATTCCCGATTAATTTTGCCTGGATTTTCCAGTGACAAAAATGAAGATAAAAATTGATCTTTGGTTTTGTGTTCCCAATAAAAATGACTGACACAATGTCCTTTGAGACCCTTCCTCCTTGGTGCCCTTCACTCCACCTACCCCCACCCCTGGCAAGTGCTCTAACACTGACTTGGGCAGGATGAACTGGACATGTTCTGTTTTGAGTCCTGATTCTCTGAATGGTCCCTTATTTATTTATTTTTGTCACCCAGGCTGGAGTGCATTGTTGTGAACTCGTCTCACTCCAGGCTCAACTTCCTGGGCTCAAGCTATCCTCCTGCCTCTGCCTTCTGTGTGGCTGGGACTACAAATGTGCACCACCACACCTAATTTTTTGATATATATATATTTTTTAATGTAGAGATAGGATGGTCTCACTGTGTTGCCCAGCTGGTCTTGAACTCCTATGCTCAAGCAATCCTCCCTCTTTTGCCTCCGAAAGTGCTGGAATTACAGGTGTGAACTACCAGCCTGGCCCAAATGATCCTTTTAAAGTCTATCATATGTTTCTATCAGAGACTTCATGAAGATAGACCTCAATATATTGGATAACCATGTTAGTCTTCAAAGTAGCTATAAATTAAGCTAGGAATAGCAAGCAATTTTTGAACAAAATACTTCTTTAAAAGAGTTTTCTAGGTTTGGTTATTTATTATGTGTGATAGATTTTTTAAATGTTTAAAATGTAAAACTTTTCTTTTTGGAGGTGATAGGGTACCACTGAAGAACGATTATTTTACACTTTGTTCCGTCAACAACAGTTCTAAGTCATCCATTGCAATCTTAACTAGGCTGTCAGAATTTAAATTAGTTTTCTCAGTAATCAAAATGAAAGTAAATTGAAATATCAGAGACTACATGTTGGTTCAGTGAAGAGTGATCTTTGAGAGTTGAAATGCTGAAGTAATCTGTTAGGCTGACCTTACTGCTTATCTCTTTGTTATATAAGTATCTGTGACAGTAGAGCCAATAATTTCTTCTAAAAACCTTGCATTTTGTTCTAGAATATCATGAGTTTATAGAATAATTCTCTAATATGCTTGAAATTGGTAGCATTCTTCATATGTGTAGTCTGTTTTTTGTTTTCCAAACATGTTCTCATTTAATCTTCACGATGCACCGTTGAGTTATATGGTATGGAGGCACCAGCCATCATACAGCTCAGATTCACATGCGCAGTAATGATCTAACTTGGACACAGACATACAAGCCCTGACTTCTAGTACTCTTCCTACTCGACCATACTGGCAACTTTGTAGTTTTAAGAGAAGTAGAGAAGAGGCATCTCCAGATGTGCTCATACATACATTATGGTGGAAAACTAGCAGCAGGTCAGGGTATCCTTTTTAAAAATTTTTTATTTTACTTCAAGTGATGGGATACATGTTCAGAGTATCCTTGAATAGTAGCTTGGAAGAGATACAAAACCTTGCACCTTTGTGTGCAAGATTCTAGCCACAATGGTTGATACTCATTTCACCTTTGGAGGAAATTGTAAGTGAAGACGCTGAAACAACGAGGACTAAAATTCCAAAGAGGAGCTTAAGGTGTACCATGGCAAATTATTGGCTTGTGTGGGAGGTTCTAATTTTCCTTTGGTTTGAATCATCCTAAAAAATGGTTCATTTAATCATTCATTCCTTCTGCCTTTGCTAGTTTGTCTAAAGTTATTAAGATGAACTGTATATAATTATCTTTGTGTTTTCATCCTCAAACAACAAATGCGTATTGTGTGTAGCCAGTGTCTTTTAAAAGATCACGACTTTTCTAAAAATGATATCGATAACTTCCAAAGGCAACTGTGAGGTGTTTTTGTTTTGTTTTGTTTTTTTGTTGTTGTTGTTTTCTTTTGGTCTTTGGTGGTTTATAAAGATAGTCTTGTCTTAATTTATGACAACAGTATCGTCCATGTTTCCAAAAAAGACATGATTCGAACTGCAGCATTAGAATAAAACGTTTAATATTTAATACAAGGAAAACTCCCCATATGGTAAGGTTTGCTTAGTCATTCAAATGGGGACCCTCAGGTGGTTCAGGGATCCCTTTTGTCCTACCTGACATTCTCCCTTCTCTCTGAAGCCCAAAGAATTCCTAGTGGGATGTCCTCAAGTCATCTAAATGTGGTTCCAAGGCTGACTCATCTTGGAGCCTTCCAGAATTCCTTTAGCCCAGGCGTGATCGTGGGGAAGCACATTCTTCCTGGGCTGGCTTGCTTTGACCTGAAACTGCATTTAAGCTGGAAGTCCTCGTGGGTACCCCTGACACAGATGTGCTCACATCTGGTGGAGTGCCAGTGAATGCACAGTGGTGAAGGCTGCTCTGCAGGCTTCTTTGCTGCTCAGTGCGTGCCAAGTTTTCAAACAGATGTGAAAATGCGGCTCTCATACAGGTGCTTCCATTGGGGTGGAAATTTGACCTTACAAATAAGCAAAATGTAGGCTTCATTCATGTTAGGTGTGTGCTGATGGGGATGCGTGGCGTTAGTGTGGGCACATGGAGGAGGGCCAGGAGGAGTCATGGAGGCTCTTAGGTATGTTAGTGAAAGCAGCATTACTGAAACATTTCTGTGAGCTTCTTTTGGAGTCCCTAAACACGCCTGGGCTTCTGGTGGTGCTGAGGGAGCAGCAGTTTGTGAGGGGACCATGTCTTTTGTGTTATTTAGAAGGAAAGTGTGGACAGCAGGGCTGTTGTGCAGTTGACCTACTGTGTCTTAGAGTGTAATTGTGCTCTGCCTTCTCAGGTGGATCCCTGATATCTGTGGGAAACTGGGCCACAGCCTTGCCTTGGGCTCAGTCTCTGTGGTCAGGGGAGTTTCTCTTTAGCATAAACCTGGGCCCAAATAGTTTTGCTATTATTGGGTCAATCCATTTGGGAAGCTATTTGATTTGAGACAAACTTTGAATAATATTTGAGAGGTAGCCACCAAACGGTATGTACTTGGCAGTCTCAAGTCATTGTTGCATTAGGCTTCCTAGACAGAATAATGGGCAAGATGGTGTCAAGATTCTGTGTAAACCCTGCAGGAAAACTCAACATTGCAGGTAGTGTAATTCAGCGTTACACTTTATTGCAGTTTGCTGCTGTTTTTGTAATCTGAATTATCATATCTAGGTCCCAAAATAGGAGAAAAAAAACCTAAATCTAGACTTTGTACTCTGTTTACTAAGAATTCTTAGTAAACAGACTATGCATCCAATAGATAAATTCTTCCCTAGATTTTCCAGATAGCAAATATATTTAGTATAAAAACAGTTCTACGCAGTACGTACTATGGGTGGGATATTGTCCTAGGGATTTTAATCTGTCAAAGTTTCAGTATTCTTGCTTCTGAATTTGTATCCATAAAGTTTTTCACTGGCTTCTGTAAACAATTCAGGAACATACCTTGAATATACCTAACACGAACAGGATTAGTAGGCTTATCAATATAATGCTGACAGAATACTTTAAAATTCACTTTAGTTCTTTCAAATTTTAGAAAGCTTTAAAATGGATCAAAGTATTGGTATGGTTATGCTTTATTTTATGCCTAATTTAATTTCATCAGAAGAGAGTAGATGCTAATGTGTTCTTTGTTTTTGGTTTTAACTTTGTTGTGCCTTAGTCTTTTGGTAGCCAGATAGATAAGGTAGTTAATTGTGTTATAATGCTGTGCGTTTATAGGATCATTGCAGATTAGAAAAATTGCATGGCCTATAAAATAGACAAAGATTTTCATTAGGAACAGCAGAATTACTTCAGCGTCAAATGAGTTTCCTCTTAATATTCTCCTATGGTGGGGCCTTTTGCATCTGAGGCAGCCATTAGGGGGAAGTAGCAAAAAGCATGGATATTCCAGTAGTTAATTCGGTCGAAGTTTCAGGAAGGCCCCTTTAGGTCCCTGATGGGCAAAATGGCGGAGTTTTGGCTGTCTGCTGTGGATTTGGCAATGCCTGGCTTCTGTGCCTCCCTGGGGAGGAGCTGGAGAGTGGATTAAAGGGTCCCCAGGGGTAACTGCAGGCTGCATCAAAACTAAATCAATCCCAGGGGAAGCAAGCTCCACTTTGAAATCCTTGGTAGCCTACAGAACTCTTTTTTTATTTTTTATTATACTTTATGTTCTAGGGTAAGTGTGCACAATGTGCAGGTTTGTTACATATGTATACATGTGCCATGTTGGTGTGCTGCACCGATTAACTCGTCATTTACATTAGGTGTACCTCCTAATGCTATCCCTCCTCCCTCCCTCTACCCCACGATAGGCCCCGGTGTGTGATGTTCCTCATCCGCCTACAGATCTCTTTAAACAAGTCATTTAGAATAATTTTAGCTAGATGAAATTTAGTCTCTGGATATCCACCACAGGGACCTTATTAGCTAGGGTTGATGACATTCATTTGAGAGCTGGCCTTGTTTGGGTCGTGTGGTATCATTAAACCCAAGCGTATGACAGTGTGAGATAGTTTCTGTTTTCCAGGCTTTTCTTAAACAGGGGTCCACATTAGTACCTGATACAGAGGGGTTATAGAAGGAAAGTGATTAAAATGAACGCCTTGTGATCTGGAGCTGGTGTCTAAGGTTATTGCTCATTTTCGCCTCACCTGGCTTGTTTTGGGGTTTGTCTTTTTGGGGTCCTTTGTTTCTCATAGTGCATAGAGCCCATAGTATTGAATGGTATAGGAGACTTCCATTTCACTTCCTGAAAATCAAAGGGCTTTGCCCGTCCTTTCACAAAACAGTAGCTTCCTTTATTACAGGGTTCTCATGTGGGACACAGTGAAATTTTGTAGTGCTTCTTTTTAATTACTACCTTCTGAAATGCAAAAGCTTTGGTATGGTGTAATATCATTAAGTACATTTTCTGTTCTGTCCCTGAAGAGTTTTTCTTCAATCCTAAATGTGTGAGGTTATTGGCTGAAATGTTACTCTGAATATTTAGGCCATTGGCTAATAAAGATCAGACAAACCACAGAGCATCCTCCGTTTTAAAGCTTTCTGCCCCCGTCTTGTAGAAGGTGGCCCCCTTCTTCCTTCTTTGTTCCTTTATACCATAGGCCCATTTACTTGTAATGCACCTCTTTACCAAACATTTTGTCCTGTAGTATGTTCTTATATTCCTTGACCTCCTCAGATCTTAGGGCCTTTTTTTTTTTGAGACAGAGTCTCACTCTGTTGCCGGGTTGGAGTGCGGTGGCGTGATCTTGGCTCGCTGCGACCTCTACCTCCCATGTTCAAGGAATTCTCTTGCCTTAGCCTCCCAAATAGCTGGGATTACAGGCACCTGCCACCACACCTGGCCAAATTTTGTATTTTTAGTAGAGGCGGAGTTTCACCACGTTGGCCAGGATAGTCTCCATCTCTTCACCTCATGATTCACCTGCCTTGGCCTCCCAAAAGTGCTGTGATTACAGGCGTGAGCCACCGCGCCTGGCCTGAGGGCTCTTTTAGAGTTTGTTTTCCATAAAGTAAATAGTCATGGGTGACTAGTATTTGCGAAGAGATGAGAGAGCATCATTCTAATAATCGCCATCCTGGATATAATTTGTCATCAGGTCAGGTGCAGTGGTGCAGGCCTGTAATCCCAGCACTTTGGGAGGCTGAGGTGGGAGGATCGGTTGAGGCCAGGAGTTGGAGACCAGCATGGGCAGCATAGCAAAACCTAATCTATTTAAAAAATTGTTTAAAATTAAAAATTAATCTATTATCAGACAACTGCTGCATCTCCCTTAACTTGAACAACATCCTGGACACACGTGTTCTGACATAGGTCACCTCAAAAGCTGACAGAATATGTTAGTTAAGTGCTCAAATTCTTTCATTTAAAATTTTCTTAACAGGGAGAAAATGCGATTTTTCTGTAAATGAAGGATTGCACCTCAGTTGTGAGGACATGGAAATAAGCCTGAGGAAGGCTGGCCGCCTTTAAACAGGAAGTTTGTGATGAGTGACTTTTAATCAAGTTACAATCATTCATAATGGCTTAAAAAATTGTTGTTTATGTATTCTTTCACTTCCGAAAACAAAATAGCCAGCATTTATTGTCTTTGTGTCAGGCGATGCACCAGGCAACTTCATGTCTATCATGCCATCTGTACATATAACTGTTTTACAGGTGTGAAAACAGGCTTAGTGATGAGATCCAGGGCTTAACTCAGAAGGGCCCAGAGGTAACTCTGCCTCCAGAGCCAGTACCTCCGGTTCTGCCTCACAGTGTACTTCCCAAGTCCATGAAGCTTCTCCTGACACCTATGAGTTCTTCCATTTGTCTTTTTAGTACTGTTTGACATGCAAGCATAATCTCCTATATTCCTTTTACAGTGGATAGTCATATTTTTCCTTCCTTTGGAATGACTAGAGTTAGAGATAAAACTGTGTAGAACTAAATTTGTGTCTATAACGGTTTGAGACTATAGGTAAGGATTGGCTTGGCTAGGGGAGGAATATTGCATGTTCTTGGTACCTGCTTTACATTTCTTCCAGTACTAAAGCTCCACGTGGTTCTATTTTTTGTAAACGAACACCCATAAGTTTTCCATCTGCATTGCAATCTCTCTGAACTTTGTTTCCCTAATATAAAACGAGTGTGTTGAACCAGATGACCTTCGAAGTACCTTCCGGTTTTATCAGGCCACGAGTCTCTGCCCACAGCCCTGGGATCAGTGGAGACATTTTAAGACCTCTGCGCACTGCGGGTCGTAGTGGGGGGTATAGTGGTCTTTGAGGATATTCAGGCAAGAAGGAAACGATTCTGGGAAATGAACCAGCCTTATGGAAGGATCTAGGGTGTAAGCGTGTAGATTAGCTATTCTCAGCAGATCTTGTGGAAAACACTTTGTAAAATTGATTTACATACTATCTATTGCTAACGTGAGTCTACTGACATCTCTTGTAAAAAGAAGGGTTGGCAAAAGGTCATGTTTTCCTTCTGTTTGCAAACAAAATGGATTATTTTTAAAAGTTGTTGTTTTATTAGTAGCTCTTAATGGGAACCCTGTTGAATAGATTTTCCTACTTTAGTTTGTTTTCACTTGTGGAAGTGCAGGAAGAGATGGTGTAAAGGAGAGGAAGGAGGAGGAGGGAATAAAGACCATGCCGGGAGCCTGCGTAACAATTGCACACATTGAGAAGGTTCACATAAATTAGATAAAATGCTTTGGAAAAATCTAGTTTGTCTAGCATTTTGAAAGAATTTCTAGAATTTCTGGGACAATGAGTTCATTTAATCATATGTTCCAGTTTCTGAGTGTAAAGTTCTTTTTGTTGGATTTGGTGGCTGTTGCTCACACCTTCACGCAGGGTGGTAGGCAGTTCTAGGTAGCTGGGGGTCTCTAGGGACCTTTCTGCTTTGTCTGTGAGTCCCCACAGGCTTTCCCTAGGACAGTGTTCACATCTGAAATGCACACGTCAGCTGCTGTGGATTCCTGCCATAAAGAAGAACCCAGTAGAATAAAAGCAAATCACATTGTGCAATTTTTTTTTTTTTTTTTTTTTTTTTAAAGACGGAGTTTCACTCTGTTGTCCAGACTGGAGTGCAGCGGCACGATCTCGGCTCACTGCAACCTTTTCCTCCCAGGTTCGAGTGATTCTCCTGCCTCAGCCTCTTGAGTACCTGGGACTACAGGCCCCTGCCACCATGCTCTGCTAATTTTTGTAGTTTTAGTAGAGACGGGGTTTCACCATATTGCCCAGGCTGGTCTTGAACTCCTGATCTTGTGATCTGCCCGCCTCAGCCTCCCAAAGTGCTGGGATTACAGGTGTGAGCCACCACACCCGGCCACATTGTGTTAAGGCAGAAAACGAGCTTTATAAACCAGTAAACAGAATTCTTTCTGCTCCCTCAAGGTGCACACATGTAACCTCAGCCTTAAGTATGTTCCTTTGATTCCTCTTAACAGTGGTGAAGCCAAGGGGATAGTTTTTCAGCCAGCAGTGGGGTTGCAGGTTGACTCACAAAACTTTGCTTTGAGCCCTAACGGGACAGATCATTTTCTGAGTCTTAATATTTCCTTTTCCATTTGTAAAGTGAGGCCAGTAATACCTGCCTTATAGGGCTGTTGCAAGGATAGAATGAGATGTATTGACAGCAGTAAACTGTAAAATACATAGTTTATGTAATAAACTATAAAATAAATAAATAAATATGAAACACGGGATATGAAGGTCATCTAAGGGTTTCATGAGCAAGGCATAAGTTGCGGTTTTGCATTGTTTTTGGTTAAATATAAAGACCAGGGTTATCATAGAGCTGCCAAGCAGAAAGAAATGCAGCATGTAGCAGTGGTGTGGAAATCACTGGCTGACAGGTGGTGGTCTTCATATAGGCTGAGGGACAAGCTAGATGCATGTGAACTGGTAGCTCAGGTTGGAAGGCAGGATTTGGGGATGTGAGTCTCCAGGCCAGGGTGAAGAGAAGTGGCTGGGAAGGCGGCCAGGCTCAGCTCTGAGGAGGTGGAGAGCTGCAAGCAGAGGGTGGGACCAGGTCTCTTTTTTCAACCCAGTCTTGAAGGATGGGGGCAAAGTCAACCTAGACTTGACTTACAGCTAGTTCTGCTGGTTTGATCATCTTTATTGCGGCCTTCAAAGGCAACTGTGAAAGACTGACTAGTGGTCTGTAAATGGTTTTTATGAAAAAAATCACATACCCTTTTTGATAAAACATACTTGTTTATACACTTTAAATATATTGTGGGTATTACATAATACATTCGCAAATAAGAATTTTAAAAGAATGTCGCAAATAAGAATTTTAAAAGAATGAGATGAAAAATTTAAAGTAGGCCGGACGCGGTGGCTCACGCCTGTAATCCCAGCACTTTGCGGAGGTCAAGGCAGGCAGATCACGAGGTCAGGAGTTCGAGACCAGCCTGGCCAACGTGGTTGGAGTAGAGGCCAACCAAACCCCGCCTCTACTAAAAATACAAATAATTAGCTGGGCATTGTGACAGGTGCCTGTAATCCCAGCTACTCGGGAGGCTGAGGCAGGAGAATTGCTTGAACCTGGGAGGCAGAGGTTGCAGTGAGTCAAGACCGTGCCACTGCACTCCAGCCTGGGCGACAGAGCGAGACTCCGTCTTTAAAAAAAAAAAAAAAATTAAAGTAAATGAGAGTTGTAAAGATTTCATCCTGCACTTCAATGGCTATCTAATGATTGCCTTAGACAGCTGGGAGCATCCTGGGGAGGGTATTGTGTCCTCAGGGATCTCTGGGGACCAGCCTCAGCACCTCACTTCTTCCAGCCACAGAGGCAGAACAGTGAGGGAATAGAATAGCAGTGCTCAGTTGGAACCATCCCTCGTGGAGCCTCCCAACTGGCCTGTTGAGGTCCCTGCTCTGCCAACCCCTGCTGCTGCTCTGCACATGCCGACTGTGTCCAGAGCTTGGAGGGCCCTGGCTCCAGCAATGTGTAATGCCTGCACATGTGGCTTGGCTGCAGCACCTTGAGAAGACTTAAGTATTCTAGTGACACTGGCTGACCAGGGCATTGACAGACTTACCTTAGTATTTGAATCAGTTCTGAGGCAATATCTAGTGTGAAGAGAAAAATTAACTGTTTTTCCCAAACCAGTCAATCTTTCCAGTAATTAACATACCAAAAAGCCTCATGTTAAGTGAGAGCTGCAACGTGTGGTTATAAAGAAATAAGACTAATGTTTATGACATAGATAGGTCTGTAAAACATAGACATATGTTATTTTATGGCTGCTATTATGCCAATAGTGGTAACAGTAACATTAGCTAGTAGAGAGTAAGGTAAGCCTTTCCACGCATACTATCTCATTTAATCTTCGCAACAACCCTGTAAATGTGGGAAATACTAATCTGTTCAACTGTTACTTGAGTGCCCCATATGGTGTTGGCGCTGTGAGGATACAGTGTACAAGAAGACAGACAGAAGTCCCTGTGCTCACTTGAGCAGCTCACAGTGTAGTGGGGAGCCAGGCATGCCCCCCGCCAGGGACCCGACATAGTGGAATCATAAAGAGGGGTGAGTAAGCAAGGTCCCATGTTAGAGCTGTAGGAAGGGATGAGGTCATCAAGAAATGCTTCTGGAGGGGACAGTTGGGCTGAGACAGAAACTGGGGCATGGAGGGCAGGGTGGCAGCCTTTGGAAAGAAAAGGTCCGTGCTTCTGGACAGTCTGTGGGTTGTGTTGTTTTCTGTCCTATTAAGTGGCTCTTTACATGGACTCACTTTCTCCCCAGGTAGATCAAAAGCTTCTGGAGGGCATGTTCTGTGTCTCTTTCCTTCATGTCTTTCACTACTCCTAACACAAAATAGTTTCCAGTAAATGTTAGTTGACATGAATTGGTACTCAAATGGATGGTTAAAAGATGTGTAGTGTTTAAGATACCATATCTTCCTTGTAATGTTTTTTGGGGTTCAAGCAACATTTATTGAGGCTATGGTATCAGAAAGTAAAGACAAACTTTGGCCCTTTGCTCTTTAAGGAGCACAGAATCTAAACATAGAACAGCTAGCAGAGCAGGTTGAACAAGCAAGTACACCAGGTCGGGGTTCCCCAACTCCCCCATCTGTGGAGCTCGTTGGGTCAGGCTTCCCAGGAAGCACACGCTGCACTGCTTGGGGTGGCCAGGCACGCAGATGGCAGACGGGGTGTGTGCAGAGGCTTGTGAGTGGAGCTGCAGAGAAACAAGCTAGTGGAGAGGAGATTGGCTGGCTTGTGTTTCTCTACTGTTGTCATGTAGAAATGCTGGATTTGGGCAAGTGATTGACAGGGCATGAGCCTCTGTCCTGACACCCTGCCTCTGTCCTCAGGTAATATTTGTTGCGAGTTCAAGGGCATAACATCTCAGAGCCCAGCAGTGCCACGCGGCTCTGCTGCGGAGTCCCTCTGGTGAACTGCTCTTTCATCTAGCCTCTCTCGTGGCCGGTGGAGGAGTGCAGACACAACGTTGTTAATAGCAACACATTTTTACAAGATTTACCTTTTCAAACCCCACCCTCTAGAAACCATAGCTTCTTTAATGTCCTGCTGGCTGTGTGAAAAACAGGAATTTATGTAACAAGCCCTGCACAGCAAACCTTTTCCTGTTCGGAAAAAATTTAATTGTTGGCAAAGTTAGGAGACAGCTCTGTTACTCAAAGAGCGACCTGAAATGTCCTCTTAGAAAAATATGTAATATGATGTTTTGATAAGTAAGAGACTGCTGTGGCTTTTTTTTTTTTAAAGTCTAAATTAGTATATGTCCCACCTGAGTTAGTGAATGCTTCTTGACTATTTTAAAGATTTCCTTATTATGTCTCCTGTAGTCTTTTTAAATATGACCCCCAGCTGCGCTTGCCAGTGATCTGACGGGCTTATCATGAATGTTAGAGAACTTCACCGACTCGCCCCAAGTCAGTGCAACAACCAGGAAGCTTCTCTCTGGGAAGATCTTTCTTCCCCCTTTATCATTAACTAAATGTGACAGGGACAGGAGTCAAGCTTCCTCTCCTCCAGAGATTTCATCGGAGCTTATCTGTGTGTCTATTGTGTTCAAAGAACAAAACTGTCATGATGGAATATTGTGCAAATGCCTGGACTTCCAGTGTATAGAAAACGTCAGGGTCAGAGTGCAGGGCTGCATTCCAGCGCTACCCCAGGGGCAGGCCTGCCGATATTAAGGAGGAATTAAGAACTCGGTTCTGCTGGGGTTGGTGAGTGTAGCAGACAAGGCTGTGGCTCTGTGAGAGCATATGCATGTGTGTGTGTGTAGCGCCTTCCCATAGGAATTTGGGAATCTTAGGGGAATGAACTAGGATGGGAGGGACATGTACTCCCTGGCCTCTTTTAGGGATTCTTGTACCGACTTTAAGCCCCTGGCCCTCCTCACAGCATGTCTCAAGGTGAGGGAGATCTTGGGTGCGGAGGAAGGCGGGGAGTCTTGGGAACAGGAGACAGTCCCTGCCATGCACTCACACACCTGCTCCACTCCAGCTGGGAATCTGGGGCTCTGGTGGTGTCTTCCCCATTCCCACACTCACTGATGCTCTGGCAGGAGGGCTTGTCATGTAGCTGCCGTGTTGAAATCTTCAGGCGGAATGAGTACAGAAGTCAGAGGGCATTTTGAAATGTGGATTTCTCAGCCGTGACTGCCGGGCCTTACCCTGACTTTTGCATCTCCCTTTAGAAAGTGAGGCCCCTCCATTTTCTCTCTTCTACCACCTTTTAATGAGAGAAGACTTCTCTCCCAGTTCATGTTGGAGCCAGGCCTCATCCTGCTGTGCAGAGGCTCTGCTCAGGCGCAGTGGTTGGCACTTGGGCCTGGGGGGGCCCATGTCAATGGCATGAGGATGTGGGCGCTGTGGCTGCACCCCTGGGTGACCACAAATCCAGCCAGAGCTTTTTTGTGGTTGGGAAGAGGGCCCGCAGAGATGCAGGGGGCATGGTCAGCTAAGCCTTGCATCCATTTGGCAGATGAGGCCAAGAAAGCTGGGAGACTGTGCACATTCCAGGGTCTTAGGACACCCAGAATCCCACTCCTGGCCTTGGGAGCAGACCTCTGAGGAAACAGGCTGCTGAATGAACAAGTTGCAGTGGCTGTGTGCCCTGTACTGTGCTGGGAGCCAGAAGCTGTAAGACAAGGCCCTTCCCCCTGGGGAGCTCACAGCGTTTCCCTCATCTCCTTTTCCACGTGTCTCATGGACTCTCCTGAACACCTTCTTACCGTGTGTTGTAGAGGAGGTAAATCAAACCATGACTTTCTCATCTGCAGCCTGGCTCTGGTGTTTCTACTGAAACTTGGCAAGACCACCTCTGGCCCCTTTCACCATATATTTGCAGTTGTGGGTTTGTATCTCTACTACTTCTAAGCTCCTATACATGCCACACTGAATAGGAATAGGGAAGCAGGACTTTGGGGTCGCAGGATACCACTATTCTAAGTTGGGGTCTAATATTCCCTTCATGGTGACTGCTTACATGCCAGGCACCACTGAGCATTTTTATGTATCTCATTTAATACAGGTAACAACCCTGATAAGGTTCTATAATTTATCCCTGCTTTACAGATGAGGAAACTTAAGACACATTAGGGGCTAGGCAGCTTCCCAAGGTCACCTAGGTAAGTAAGTAGCAGAGCCACCCAAGTACTCAAAAGAAAAATGGTTGGTTTTTCTTCCCTAGTTGGCCTACGGAAGATAAACGTGGCATGATTAGTCATGAAGCTGCGCTAGCTTGAGTGTTAGAGCTCTTTGCATTCTTTGTCATTTCTTCCCATCCCAGGTTGTCTGTTTGGACAGTGTAGCCTCTGGCTACGTGGAGGTGTGTCATGGAGTTAGTTGGTGCATCCTACTCATACTACTGCTTGTTGGTAGAGCTGGAGGGTAGGGGCACTACTTGAAATAAAACAAAAATTTCTTTTGGCAGATCAGCTTTCTCAAATACAAAAGCAATGACTCTGTTTTCCTTATATTCACTTGTATTTGCTTAATGGACTTTAAAAGTGTGAATGAATCCAAGTCTTACTAATTTGGGGGCCTTTAATTCTTGATCAGCTCTATATTCTTTTTTTTTTTTTTTTTTTTTTTTTTTGCAACAGAGTGTTTAACTCTTGTCACCCGGGCTGAAGTGATCTCAGCTCAGTGCAGTCTCCTTCTGCTGCCTCAGCCTCCCAAGTAGCTGGGATTACTGGCGATTGCCACTACACCCGACTAATTTTTGTATTTTTAGTAGAGATGGAGTTTCACCATGTTGGCTAGGCCGGTCTTGAACTCCTGACCTCAGGTGGTATGCCTGCCTTGGCCTCCCACAGTGCTGGGATTACAGGTGTGAACCATCATGCCTGGCCTATATTCTCTATATTCTTTCATCTTTTTTGTTTCTATGAGCATGTGGGCCCAGTAATATAAAATTTCTTTATGTAAAGGGCACATGTTCAAACTGAAGAGAATTGGCAGTAGTTTTAAGGATAGTAGAATGGAAGGGGTTTTTGATAGCACTTTGATACAGAGTACTATTGTAGCTAAGCAAAATTTAAGCGGTTATTAAAACCAGTTCCTGTGATTTTTCCATAAAATATAGCTGTATAAAAGAAGGTATTTCAATACTTTTTATTAAATTGTATCCCTTCATTAAATTAAAATACAGATTTTTTTTTTTTTTTTTTGGAGACCCAGTCTCGCTCTGGCGCCCAGGCTGGAGTGCAGTGGCATGATCTCAGCTCACTGCAAGCTCCGCCTCCCAGGTTCACGTCATTCCTCTGCCTCAGCCTCCCGAGTAGCTGGGACTACAGGCGTGTGCCACCACGCCTGGCTAATTTTTTGTATTTTTAGTGGAGACGGGGTTTCACTGTTTTAGCCAGGATGGTCTTGATCTTCTGACCTCGTGATCTGCCCGCCTGGGCCTCCCAAAGTGCTAGGATTACAGGCGTGAACCACCGTGCCCAGCCACAGATACTGTTTTTAAGATAAGATACTATTTATTCCTGTGCTATTTGAGATCTTTTGTAGTGACTTCAGAGCCATTAGGACCGTTCAGATGAAAATCTGTACCACATACTCTTAAGATTTTTTACTTGTTTTCCATGTAATACATGTAGAATAGTAAGTTTTGCAAGCAGAGAAGTATTGTACTTCTAATAAGATGTTTTGCCTTACAGAATTCAATTCGTCATAATCTGTCCCTACACAGCAAGTTCATTCGTGTGCAGAATGAAGGAACTGGAAAAAGTTCTTGGTGGATGCTCAATCCAGAGGGCGGCAAGAGCGGGAAATCTCCCAGGAGAAGAGCCGCATCCATGGACAACAACAGTAAATTTGCTAAGAGCCGAAGCCGAGCTGCCAAGAAGAAAGCATCCCTCCAGTCTGGCCAGGAGGGTGCTGGGGACAGCCCTGGATCACAGTTTTCCAAATGGCCTGCAAGCCCTGGCTCTCATAGCAACGACGACTTTGATAACTGGAGTACATTTCGCCCTCGAACTAGCTCAAATGCTAGTACTATTAGTGGGAGACTCTCACCCATTATGACCGAACAGGATGATCTTGGAGAAGGGGATGTGCATTCTATGGTGTACCCGCCATCTGCCACAAAGATGGCCTCTACTTTACCCAGTCTGTCTGAGATAAGCAATCCCGAAAACATGGAAAATCTTTTGGATAATCTCAACCTTCTCTCATCACCAACATCATTAACTGTTTCGACCCAGTCCTCACCTGGCACCATGATGCAGCAGACACCATGCTACTCGTTTGCGCCACCAAACACCAGTTTGAATTCACCCAGCCCAAACTACCAAAAATATACATATGGCCAATCCAGCATGAGCCCTTTACCCCAGATGCCTATGCAAACACTTCAGGACAATAAGTCAAGTTATGGAGGGATGAGTCAGTATAACTGTGCACCTGGACTCTTGAAGGAGTTGCTGACTTCCGACTCTCCTCCCCACAATGACATTATGACACCAGTTGATCCTGGGGTAGCTCAACCCAACAGCCGGGTTCTGGGCCAGAACGTCATGATGGGCCCTAATTCGGTCATGTCAACCTATGGCAGCCAGGCATCTCATAACAAAATGATGAATCCCAACTCCCATACCCACCCTGGACATGCTCAGCAGTCATCTGCAGTTAACGGGCGTGCCCTGTCCCACACGGTAAGCACCATGCCCCACACCTCGGGAATGAACCGCCTGACCCAAGTGAAGACACCTGTACAAGTGCCTCTGCCCCACCCCATGCAGATGAGTGCCCTGGGGGGCTACTCCTCCGTGAGCAGCTGCAATGGCTATGGCAGAATGGGCCTTCTCCACCAGGAGAAGCTCCCAAGTGACTTGGATGGCATGTTCATTGAGCGCTTAGACTGTGACATGGAATCCATCATTCGGAATGACCTCATGGATGGAGATACATTGGATTTTAATTTCGACAATGTGTTGCCCAACCAAAGCTTCCCGCACAGTGTCAAGACGACGACACATAGCTGGGTGTCAGGCTGAGGATTAGTGAGCAGGTAAGTTCACCCCAAAATCAAAAGACCTTTTGAAAAATAGAACTTAAAAGAGAGGAACACAGTAACTTGCCATGGTTAGCACATGTTTGATGTCAACTGACTGCCCCTTGCAGAGAGGGATCTTTTATCATTCATTCTCTGTCCTTTTTGCAGCTTATCAGTTTTCCTTCATAGCTTAAACAGAAGGAAGCTTCCTTTAACTGCTTTAAAGATTTATTTGTGACTGTTCGATGGCTGCATCTTTTTAGTAGCTCTTCAATAAATGAATACATTTGATATAAATCAAATGCTGAAGGGTTTTTTGTAAAGTAGAATTTTCCTCATTGAATGATTTTAAAGCTGTTTGAGAAAGCTCTAGCTTCTTGCCCCTAAGTATGTCTGCCACTCTTAACATGTTAAGTTGAATTGATTTTAATTTGGCTATATTTTCATTGTGTGTGTATGTGTGTGTGTGTGTGTATGTGTTTTTTCCTAGGTTACACTTAAAAGTACTTCAGATTGTCTGACAGCAGGAACTGAGAGAAGCAGTCCAAAGATGTCCTTCACCAACTCCCTTTTAGTTTTCTTGGTTTAAAAACAAAAAAAAAAAAAAACAAAAAAAAAAACACGAAAAAAAAAAAACCTTCCTTTTTTCCTTTCGTCAGACTTGGCAGCAAAGACATTTTTCCTGTACAGGATGTTTGCCCAATGTGTGCAGGTTATGTGCTGCTGTAGATAAGGACTGTGCCATTGGAAATTTCATTACAATGAAGTGCCAAACTCACTACACCATATAATTGCAGAAAAGATTTTCAGATCCTGGTGTGCTTTCACGTTTTGTATATAAGCAGTAGATACAGATTGTATTTGTGTGTGTTTTTGTTTTTTGTTTTTTTTAAATATCCATTTGGTCCAAGGAAAGTTTATACTCTTTTTGTAATACTGTGATGGGTCTCATGTCTTGATAAGTTAAACTTTGGTTTGTACTACCTGTTTTCTGCGGAACTGACGGATCACAAAGAACTGAATCTCCATTCTGCACCTCCATTGAACAGCTTTGGACCTGTTCACGTTGCCACAGAATTCACATGAGAACCAAGTAGCCTGTTATCAATCTGCTAAATTAATGGACTTGTTAAACTTTTGGAAAAAAAAGGTTAAATGCCAGCTTTGTACAGGTCTTTTCTATTTTTTTTTTTTTTTGTTTATTTTGTTATTTGCAAATTTGTACAAACATTCAAATGGTTCTAATTTCCAGATAAATGATTTTTGACGTTATTGGTGGGACTTAAGAACATTTTTGGAATAGATATTGAACTGTAATAATGTTTTCTTAAAACTAGAGTCTACTTTGTTACATAGTCGGCTTGTAAATTTTGTGGAACCACAAGTATTTGGGGCAGCATTCATAATTTTCATTTTGTATTCTAACTGGATTAGTACTAATTTTATACGTGCTTAACTGGTTTGTACACTTTGGGATGCTACTTAGTGATGTTTCTGACTAATCTTAAATCATTGTAATTAGTACTTGCATACTCAACGTTTCAGGCCCTATTTGGGCAGGAAAGTGATGTATAGTTATGGACACTTTGCGTTTCGTATTTAGAATAACTTAATATGTTTTTATGTATGTATTTTAAAGAAATTTCATCTGCTTCTACTGAACTATGCGCACTGCATAGCAACAAGTCTTCTCTAGAGACCTCTGTAGTCCTGGGAGGCCTCATAATGTTTGCAGATCAGAAAAGGGAGATCTGCATCTGAAGCAATGGTCCTTTGTCAAACAAGGGATTTTGATCCACTTCACCATTTTTAGTTGAGCTTTAGCAAAAGTTTCCCCTCATAATTCTTTGCTCTTATTTCAGTCCAGGTGGAGGTTGGTTTTGTAGTTCTGCCTTGAGGAATTATGTCAACACTCACACTTCTTCCCATTCTCCCTTCTGCTGCAGATTAGGTTACTTAGCACACACTGTGGAAGTTCAAGTGGAAGGAGGGAATTTAAAAATGGGACTTGTGTGGTTTGTAGAGTTTATGTTCGTAAGTTCAGATGGGTAGCAAATGGAATAGAACTTACTTAAAAATTGGGGAGATTTATTTGAAAACTTCCAGCTGTAAGTTGTGCATTGAGATTATGTTAAAAGCCTTGGCTTAAGAACTCGAAAATGTCTTTAGCCTGTAGCAACCTAAACTGTAATTCCTATCATTATGGTTTTATTACTTCCCAATTACCTGTAACTGACAGACCAAATTAATTGGCTTTGTGTCCTATTCAGTCCATCAGTATTTTCAAGTCATGTGGAAAACCCAAAGTCATCACAATGAAGAGAACAGGTGCACAGTACTGTTCCTCTTGCGTTCTTGAGAAGGATCTAATTTTTCTGTATATAGTCCACATCACACTTGCTTTGTCTTGTATGTTAATTGCGTCTTCTTTGGCTTGGTAGTTCCTAAATGTTTAACAAGAACACAAGTGTTCCTGATAAGATTGCCTACAGTAAGCCAGCTCTGTTGTAAGCTTCCCACTGTGATCTTTTTTTTGAAGATTCATTGAACAACCACCACTCTAACCATCCTCATTTTTGGGCACTCCCCAAGACATAGCTGGTTTTAGAAACCCGAGTTCCTCTAAGCACAGCCTCCCGGGTGTGTAATTGAACTTGGTGCCAAAGTACTTGTGTACTCACTTCTATTACTACGTACTGTCACTTTCCTCCCATGCCATTACTGCACCATAATACAAGGAACCTCAGAGCCCCCATTTATTCTTTGAAGAGACAACTACACTTAAAATCACTGTTAAAATCTTACTACTTCATAGAGTAGCTCTTAGGAAAATGTTTCTTCCTCCTGAGTCTGGGTAATTATACCTCCCCCAAGCCGCCATTGTGTGTTGAAATCCTGACATGAATCCTGGGTAGCTCTCTGACAACAGTGAGGTCCAGGGAAAAGCATCTGGTCTGTCTGGAAAGCAAACATTATGTGGCCTCTGGTAGTTTTTTTTTTCCTGTAAGAATACTGACTTTCTGGAGTAATGAGTATATATCAGTTATTGTACATGATTGCTTTGTGAAATGTGCAAATGATATCACCTATGCAGCCTTGTTTGATTTATTTTCTCTGGTTTGTACTGTTATTAAAAGCATATTGTATTATAGAGCTATTCAGATATTTTAAATATAAAGATGTATTGTTTCCGTAATATAGACGTATGGAATATATTTAGTAATAGATGTATTACTTGGAAAGTTCTGCTTTGACAAACTGACAAAGTCTAAATTAATGAGCAAATGTATTCCAGTGAGAAGTAAATCAATGGAACATCCCGAGAAGAGGATAAGGACACTTAAAATGGAAATCATTCTCCAACGATATACAAATTGGACTTGTTCAACTGCTGGATATATGCTACCAATAACCCCAGCCCCAACTTAAAATTCTTACATTCAAGCTCTTAAGAGTTCTTAATTTATAACTAATTTTAAAAGAGAAGTTTCTTTGCTGGTTTTAGTTTGGGAATAATCATTCATTAAAAAAAAAAAATGCATTGTGGTTTATGCGAACAGACCAGCCTGGCATTACAGTTGGCCTCTCCTTGAGGTGGGCACAGCCTGGCAGTGTGGCCAGGGATGGCCATGTAAGTCCCATCAGGATGTAGTCATGCCTCCTGCATTTCGCTACCCGAGTTTAGTAACAGTGCAGATTCCACGTTCCTGTTCTCCGATACTCTCTGAGAAGTGCCTGATGATGTTGATGTACTTACAGACACAAGAACAATCTTTGCTATAATTGTATAAAGCCATAAATGTACATAAATTATGTTTAAATGGCTGGGTGTCTTTCTTTGCTAATTATGCAGAATAAGCTCTTTATTAGGAAGTTTTTTGTGCAGCTATTAAATACTTGAGTTAAGTCTTGTCAGCCACAGTATTATGGTTGGTTCAAATCTGGTATTTCCTTTGGAGGAAAGGGGGAACAGCCCCTCTGGGACCAAACCGTAGTCCCCTGAGATGGGGAACAAGTACAATCCCTGATGACAATCCTGGAATACTTCATCTTTGGAATGTCTGAAACTACATCAATTTCAGTAATTACTAGACATATTAAGTCTTATGTTAGAACAGACTCTGCTAAAGGTAAAAATACCTGGAAGGCAAGTTAGGAGGGTCTGGCTAGGAGGTCACAAAGCAGATATGGTGGATGGAGTGCCTGAACCCCATGGCTAAGGTCATAAGTGCGCCTCCAGTCACTACTGCACACCTTGCTGAAGAGGGAGGATCAGCCCTCTAAGTGGCTGTAGATGGGCAGTTTATGTTTGCCTTTTTCAGAAGATGTCTGAGGAATGAGCCGCGATTAGATTAAGATGGTTAAGATGCATTTTAAAATCATTGTGAAGCCTACTTTCTCCTAATTTCTGAGTTTCTGACCGGACAAGTGAATGAGCTGGAGAAGCAAGGAAGAAGATTATTCTGTTTATCTCTGTAGACACTGAGGGTCCATCCCGCTTTCACAGTATTTTAAAATTTACCCACTTTTGGAAGTGGAAACCCTTTCTTTAAAAGACACGATAGCCAGAAGCCCAGTGTATAGAAGAGATGAAAACATCTACCCCCCATCCCCTGGGGCTCATGCATAGTTCAGTGTGAAGACTGCAGATCTAGTCCGAATTAGGAAAAACCCCTTGATTACACCCCAGAACTCTAACCAGCTAGCCTTTGACAACTCTGCACATATATACAAAACTGCACATCCAGTGTCATTACTTGAGGCCAGTTTCCAAGTTTTACATTAATTGATAAGCAACATACAGCAGGAAGGTTTCCCTGGGAGGCCCTCGCAGGAGGAGCTCAGTGTTAGCCTTTGTAGCCTGACGGGCTTCCTTCCTTGGACAGTTACCTAGGCCCTTGATGTGACCAGAGCCGACAGTAGAATCAGGCTGTGTACCTAGGCTTGTTTCTTGACCTGTGAATCGGCCACACTGGAAGACCTTTGCCTTGGCTATTGTTTCTCCGTGTTTTAGGTGACCTATAACAAGGACACTGCACTGGTTGGTGGGGTTAGGTAAGGGAGGTGGAGGGCTGTTCCACTGGATATACCATGCTTAAAAGTGGCAGTCTCTGAAGCAGACGTCATCACATACACATCAAACCCTGGATCATCTGGTGGTGCTCATTCTGGGCCCAGGTGTATGAAGCTCAATTCCTGGTAGCCTTGCTTATTACAGTTTGTTGTTTTGGTGTAAAAGTTGCTTTGGTAAGAAATAGTTTAACAGTTAAATCACACCAGTTACATTTATTGAGAAAATTATTGGGAAAAAGCAGATTGGGGTACAGGTCCACTTGTCAAATCATAGACTCTGGGGTGTTTTTTAGTTTAAGTAACTAGAAAAAATGGAATTTCCGGTGGACTGGAAAGGGAGGTAGCTGTATGCAGGGATAAAGGAGAAGAACAAGTAGTCCTGGTTGGTGGTGGGTAATACATCAGGAAACCAGACGTGAAGCGGAGCCGTAGGCCTTGGGAGGAAGCTACGGAGTGTCGTGGGGGCATCCGAAAGCTAAAGAGAGCTTTTGAAGCCAATAGGGAGAGAGGAGGCTTTCTGTGCAAGTGCCTGGCTTTGGTGATGTTGCTGTGAGAGGAGGAACTGTGTACTGAGAAGGCATTCACCTGTTAGAAGAAGCAAAGTAAAAAACAGTTGGGGCCAGCTTTTCCTGCCTGACTGGTGGCAGGACACTTTTCCACCCCCAGGCCTCGGCCCCCATATTTCCACGGACTCCAAGGCTGAAGGAAATTTCTTGCCGTTAGTACCTTTCTCATGTCATACCTCCCCAAAGTGATTCTTGTTTTCTTGGAAGCCACTGGTGGAAAGTAGAGATTTACATCTTTCAGGAAGAAGGTCGCTTGTTATTTGTCCTTTACATACTAACTTCTGTGAGCTTAAATCCCCGAACAAGCAACTTTGAGAAAGAATTCCTACAAAAACACATTGCAGATGGCAGTATAGGAGCCCTGATGGGTTCTTGCAGTTGCTAGAGTTTCTGCAAACATACTTGACTTGTAAAATACTAAAATTGCTGCCCAAGTCGGATGACCTTAGATGAGATAGCTGCCTAGAATAAGGCTCACATTTTAAACCAGATTTTTCTCTCGTGATGAATTGGGATAGAGAGATCCATTTGCACTTTAGCACTTGGTCCCAGAATAAGCCAGAGATGCCCACTTCTTAGTCTATGCTGGTGTCAGGGACACTTGGAGTGTGTGCAGAGTGGGAAGTTCTGATGCTTGGGCAGCAATTTCCCCACAGGTAAAATGAGGATACCTTCTGTTACCTGCCTCACAGGTTTGATAGGAGATTAGAGGGATGAGGTAATGTCTGCGAATGGTTTCCTGTGTCAGGGAGAAAGCCTGCACAGCTGAGTGGTGTCATCTTAGGTAATAGTAGGCCTTGGGATGTTTCTGTAGTGGGGCTTCTGACAGCGTCTCCCTGCAGGATAAGTGAGAACTATTTGGTACATCCCCAATGTTTTTCTGTTTTTTGTTTGTTTTGAGACAAAGTCTCACTCTGTCACCCAGGCTGGAATGCAGTGGTGCAGTCTCTACTCACTGCAACTTCCACCTCCTGGGTTCGGTTGATTGTCCTGCTCCAGCCTCCCGAGTAGCTGGGACTACAGGTGTGCACCACCACACCTGGCTAATTTTTGTATTTTTAGTAGTGACGATGTTTCACCATGTTGCCCAGGCTGGTCTCCAACTCCTGGTCTTGTGATCTACCTGCCTTAGCCTCCCAGAGTGCCGGGATTACAGGCGTGAGCCACCGTGCCCAGCCCCCAGTGTTTTTCTGCATTCCTATTTGCTGTGTTTCATTTCTTAAGCAGGAGAGTGTGTAGACAGTTTACAGGCCCATTTCCAAGAGTGAGTGGGCCTGTTTTTCTTCAGCAACTCTATTATCAGTAGTAAAACTGTAAACCTGTATCTACCTAATAAAAACTAGTATTGATATTTATTCCCCAAGAAGTTCTCCAACATGAACCCGTACTAAAGAAATTTACAGACATTTAAGCTTTCTTGACCTTGACCTCATCCCAGTCTAGAATACACTCTGTGGGACTCCATCTGTAAGATAGGGAGAGAGGAGAGGAGAGGAGCGGAAAAGCCTGAGGTCAATGAGGCCACAGTGGTGTGTATTGGAGCCCAGTCACCTGGTCCAGAAAAATGAATGGTTAAACTTGCAGAAGTTTTGTTTTGTTTTGTTTTGTTTTTGTTATTTGAGACGAAGTCTCGCTCTGGCCCCCTGGCTGGAGTGCAGTGGCGCGATCTTGGCTCACTGCAAGCTCTGCCTCCCGGGTTCACGCCATTCTCCTGCCTCAGCCTCCCGAGTAGCTGGGACTACAGGCGCCTGCCACCGCGCCCGGCTAAGTTTTTGTATTTTTAGTAGAGACGAGGTTTCACCGTGGTCTCAATCTCCTGACTTTGTGATCCGCCCACCTCAGCCTCCCAAAGTTCTGGGATTACAGGCGTGAGCCACCGCGCCCGGCCAACTTGCAGTAGTTTTTGTGAGCCAATTTTGAACACCTTCATTATCAACAAGTCAGATAAACTATTATATTTAAAAACAAAGATAGTAAGTCCTCAAAACTCCTCATTTTGTAATGATCGTATTCATGTTAGTCTTGTCCACCATCGAGGTTGTTGGCTGTGACTGTGTTGCATGGTGAGGATGCTGTGTAATGGTGTGCTACCATAACTGATCCCAGGTGTGGCTTGGCTCACTGCCTGAAAGCTAGATTTGAGAGACAAGGGTTGGTGGGAGGAAAAGCAGGATTAATTGGAGAGCCAGCAAACCAAGAAGATGAGAAACTAGCCTTCTAAGGTACCATCTTAAGACAGTACAAATTTTAGGCTCTTTTTATTTTAAGGGCAGAAGGAAGAGGAGGGGATTGAGATCAAGAGGTAACATAACCACCGACATCTGGGTGCCAGCAAGGGTCCAGGAACTTCTTTGTCCTCGGTCAGGTCACAGTGCTCCCATAAATCTTTAACACAAACATAGTTGTTTACATATTTCTCCTTTAATCCCAGAGTTAGTTTTTAAAACTACATGATTGCTGTTTTTGCATATTAATAGTACTCTAAAATTATCCTTGCCTATGTGCAGAAATGGGTAAGGGCCACTTAAACCAAAATGGAGTTAGTTATGTTAGCTCTTTGGCTGTTTCACTGTTACAGTGCTGCTGTGCTGACACTAAGCAGAGTTTCAGCTTCACTAATATAATCTGGGTGAGAGTGAGAAATAGTTTAACAGTTAAATCACATCAGTTTATTGAGAAAGTAAATCTGAGAAAGAAAATGGTTTGGGATACAAATCCGTTCCTCAAGTCCTGGTTGGATTGCCGCCGTATGTTGGCTACGGATAAAAGTACACCAAAAAAATTGGAGAGTTCTGTGAGAATCAATTGACCTAATTTACAGTAGAGAGTATTGTATGTTTTATTATTTGTAAATTGTTACTCATCTTTTATATCAGGAAATTATTCATTTATGTACGTATGTACAGGCACACGCTATTTCCCCACAGAGCAGGTTGTTAAACATGGGCCAGCACACCACCGACTGGGTGTATGAAGGCATTAAAGGACTAATGATTTTGGTGACAGAATAACAGGCAGAATGGAAGTAAGGGAAAGATAGAATAGGAGGTTGAGGAAGGGTCTGGGGTGAGGTCATGGCAGCAGGTGTCTGAGAAGCTGTGAAGTCCAGGGCCCTAGAGGAGAAGAGGTTAGGGGATGGATGATAGGCCCTCAAGATTGAATGGAGCATGCAAATTAGATTTCAGAGCTAACCAAGGGACTTGGGGTGGAGAGGAGTCACATTTAGTGCCAGTGCCTTTAATCTGGGGGAGAAATGCGGAGCCAGTAGCCACTAGATGTCAGTGACTGGGAAGGGCACACACACAGCGGGTTAGGCTGATGCCGTAAGCATGGACACAGCTTTTAATATGAGTGTGCAAGAGAAAGATTCTGGAGTTGGAAAAGGAATGCAAAGAACGCCAGTTCTGCTTTTTAGACTCATTTTTGATGGGAGGAATTACACCTGCATACTGGGGTTACTGTGGAAATTAAATAACCTGAGTTAACCCTTTATGGTAGTGATTGGCATATAGAAAGGGCTCACAAAATAAGAGCAATCAAACGTTCTGGTTTGCTTAGGAAAAGGTGTTGTCCCAGCACAGTTATGGTAAGTTCTTCTTGTTAGTGAAAGTGTTCAGGTTTGGGTGATTAATTATATGTTCACCCTATCAACAAATGACTGCTTTTTAATTACTTCCTGGAATGCTCACCTCACAGTAGACCAACCAAGAGCACCCAGTGGGTGAGAGGACTCAGAGGCCCCCTGGAAGAATCTGTCACAGGCTGGAGGGTTATTCTTCTAAAGGAATGTTAGCCTGGTGTCTCAGCATAAACTTGAATCCATGACACATGCTACCATCCGAATGTTTGTGTACCTCCACCGCCCCATTCAAATGTTGCAAATTTTGAAATCCTGACCCCTGTGGTGATAGTGTTAGGAGGTGGGGCCTTTGGGAGGTAATTCGGTCATGAGAGTGGAGCCCTCATGAATGGGATTAGTGCCCTCACAAAAGAAACCCGACAGAGGTACCTGTCTCTAGGTACCTCTTCCTAGAAAGTGCCATCCGTGAACCAGGAAAGGGAGGGGCCTTGGTCTTGGATTTCCCAGCCTCCAAAACGGAAATAAATTTCTGTTGTTTCTAAGCCACCTGGATTATGGTATTTTATTATAGCAGCCTGAAGGTATTCAGACAGCATGCAAGGACCTTCCCAACCAACCTTTGCCTTCACATCTCCACTATATGCACCAGTCACACTCCATTCCCTTTTATGCTTCCGGCCTTTTTGCATGCTGGAAGGTGTGTTTATCCGGAATGTCTGTTTATCTGGAATGTCTTGCTCCTCCCTTCCTTACCAAAGTCCAGCTCAAAGCCTTCCCCTATCATTAAAGTCCACCCCACCCCCTAGTATCAGAGCAGTTACACAGGTGAACTGGAACCATTTAAGACTCCTTTCCCAAATACAGCCTTGTGGCTGTGTTTAGCCCTGGCTAAATACTAACAATCTCCCGAGGCAGCCATGTAGCCATCCTAACAAGAAGTTTGGAGCCAGGCCTGCCTGACTTTGGGTCATCAACAGCCTCCCACTGATCCTGAAGCAACTGGCCAGTGCAGTTGACCACTGGACACAGCCAAAGACATTCTTCTTTGGTGAGCCAGCCCACATCTGCCAACATTCCACCAAATTAAAAGCAGACCAAGAACCCCCAAGTCTTTTGACAAGTCTGGAGCTGCTATTACTTCAACCGAGGCAAGTAACAAAGGCAAGGGAGAAAGGTATGGGCAATGGTGAAATGTCTAAAAGGGATCATTGGCCTGCCCTCCAGCCATCTCCAGGGCTGCAGAATCCTTTCTTTACATACAGATTTTTCTCTGGGCTCCAGGGACAGAGGCAGCCCTTTCACTTAGTTCCTACTTCCGAAATTGCCATTAACAAGACTGAAATGCCAGTTTATCTACTTTCCCCCAGAAAGGGTGGCATGTTTATAGGCAGAGCTAGGATGTGCTCGTCTTGGGACAGTTATAATCTCTGAGGTTGTTTGTTTTTTAACAAGACAACTGGCCACCCTTAATTAAATAGATAATGTGATTTGTTTTCATGCCACCTCACCTGAGAAGGACATTGCAGTGTTATTTGTAGTTTTTGCCTCGGTTGTGTGATGGGCGTGTCTCCATCTCTCCCCAGCCTAATGGGATTGGATAAAATATGTGGATTTCATGTTCTGACTTTAAAAAAAGAAATTAATTTGAAGTCCTTGAAATATTCAAATATTTTTGAAATATTTTGGAATTAAATATTATTTTGAAAGGAAAATAATTAATTCTCCTTTGCAAGACAGAAAAGTTTTTCCTGTTTTATTTCCCCACTCCTAGCAAAACAATGTCTTGGTGAAAAGGAGGACCTCCTGAGGTCAAGCAATTCTGTTTAGAAAGAATTGGGAAGTTGTGAGAAAACATATCCTGAATTGGTTGGGTGCAGTGGCTCACGCCTGTAGTCCCAGCAATTTGGGAGGCAGAGGCGGGTGAATCACTTGAGGTCAGGAGTTCTAGACCAGCCTGGTCAACACGGCAAAACCCCGTCTCTACCAAAAATAGGAAAATTAGCCAGGCGTGGTGGTGCACGCCTGTAATCCTAGCTACTCGGGAGGCTGAGGCAGGAGAATTGCGTGAACTCGAGAGGGGAGGTTGCAGTGAGCTGAGATCGTACCACTGCACTCCAGCCTGGGCAACAGAGCGAGACTCCATCTCAAAACAAAAACAAAAACAAAACCTCCCCACAAAAAACCTGAATAGAAAACTTCATCTGTACTTGTAAATGCATCTTCTGAGACTCAAAAGTTTTAAGAGTCCTATGAGCTATATTTTAAGTCAATATTATCTGTAAGTTTCTAGTTCGCCTCTGACTCCATTTTTCTGTCTTCAGTAATTGTTATTCCATTAAAAACATGGCTATAATTTTCAAAACCCTGGATAGGGCTGGCTGGAAGCATCTAACAGCTGTATGGAATCTCATCTAACCATCATGTGCCTTTTTCTGGAAACAACAATCTGAGCAATTGTCCTTGTCTTTTGTAAGAAAAATCACATGATTAAAAAAATAGATGACTAGCAATACTGTTGTCACTTGGTTACTGGCAGGAGTAGAGAGAGGGAGGAAGACATAGGAAAAATGCTTTCTTGGATCCCTCAGCCACACCAATCTGCAAACCTTTCTGGAGTAAATAATTTCCTTTGTCATTTCTGGATAACTAAAAAAAGACTTCGGAATGTTTCCAGGCCTGGGCATTCTATCATGTAATACTTCCAGCGTTTGAGTTACCTTTCCTTGCTCAAAGAGTTGGCTCAGATCTCAGCCATGTTCCCCGCTGCTGGATCTGAGTGTTGGGGAGACTGCTATGAATTGAATGAGTGAAAATTCAGTGTTTGTTATGGACAATAATGGCCCCTCTGGGATTAGAAGACATGTGAATCAGCTCCCAAAGGTGCTGCTTTGACCTTAGTAAGCATTCTGAAACCAAGCTGCTCTTTGCCTCAAATGTGTCATCCAGAAAGAGAGCTGCAGGCTTACCCCTGACAGGGAGGTGCCTGTCACCTTGTAGGCTATAGAGAATAGAGGCCCCATGTATGAAACGTTTGGAAGCAGCAAGGCTGGACATTGACCAGCATAAAGCAAGTGTTGGAATTGGTTGTTTCTCTGCAAAATAAGTTGATTTGTTTTTTTTCAAGGGCACTTCTAAGACTTGTAGAAAAAAAAACTATGATTAAGAAAAGTGTATGGATTATTAGGAAAGGCTTTTTATTCAAAAGGTTTTGTGATTTTAATAGTGCTTTGCATTTATAATACCTTCCATCCAAGGATACCAACCACTTCTGCCAACGCTAATTCCTCAGCCTCCCTTTGAATTAAAAAGAGTAGAGCAAAAACCCATTCGCTGTGGACCATGGAGACATGAAAAATGAGTCCGTCGGGCGGGGGGGGGAGTTTAGTTACCAAGACCCTGAGGGAACCTGTTGTAAGGGAACTTCAGAGATGAGACTTTCTCACATGTGAGCTACTAACCGTTGGCAACAGAATTACTTGGGAAGATTGGTAAAAAATGCAAATTCCAGAACCTCTGAGAAACAGAAGCAGAATCTTGGATGGGGGTTGTGATGGTGGAGAAATCTGTATTTTAATTATTCCGGGTGATTTTTATGAATACTGAAATTTGAGGACTGCTCTTAGACTGCAGAAACGCTGTAACATTTTCTGCCATTCATTCATTCATTCATTCTTTCAATAGTTACATTTACCTACTGAGTATCCACTGTGTAGCAGGCCCTATGCAAGATGCTAGAGACATCCTATGTGGTGACTGGGACAGACGCGCTGTCTTTCCTCGTGAGGCTTGCAGTCTTGTGGGTTAGCAGAAAGATGTCATGAAGTATTCTGTAAAAATAGGCTCTTTGGATCAAATAAATACTGGGCTGATAGCAGGCCGTAAAACTGAAAATTCCATCATTCATCAGAGGCTTTTCCCTCCCTAACCTACTGTGGGTGCTGCATAAGTGAATTGGACAGCCTGGTCTCCTGCTCTAGGAGCTGGCGCATCTGGGCCCGGTTTGGCCTCTCCTCTGGTCTTGCCAGCACAAGGATCAATCCCTGAATAACACTGTGGAGTGGCATTGAAACCGTTTGAGCCAAAAGGCAGATCTGGAAACCGGCTTATTTGATCTGGGGGGACCACATGGCTGAGCTAAGCATCCAGGTCTGAGGAAAATAAAAACCCAGCCCCCACAGAGGGTCTGTTTTCCATTGGAAATGGGCCTCTCTTTTCTTAAAGCTGTGAAACAGAAGCAGCTCCTCTTACAAGATCTTTGAGGTAGCATAAGCTAGACCCAGTTGTTGGTGCTGGGATGAGTTTCCCATACTCCAGGATGGGTGGATACCACCTTGCTCCAGGCTAGCTCCAGGGCAAAGGCAGCTCCAGGGCAACTTCCAAACCCCTGGCGAGGGAGCAGCGGCCAAGGTCGGAGCCGCCTGGGGACAGGGCCAGACACTCCATGATGGTAACACTTTGACACTTCATTTGGGTGGTGTCCTCAGGCGGAGCTCTGTTCCATGCTACAAATGCTGAGGAACATTTGAAGGAGGATGCCTGGATTTTTTTCTATGCTGTTTGTAAAGTGTCCCCCAAAGTGGACATAAATCAATCTCTGTTGCAAAAAGAATCAAGGATCATATCCAATACAACCTGGCCTTTCCTGATGCCTCAGGGGCATCATTAGGAACGTCTGTGATGGCGCAGAGTTGGTGTTCAGCCATGTCCTCAGGGCTGTGGAGGTCGGTCCTGTTTTTGGACTCTGTCCTACCCCCTTCCCTTCCCTTCTCTCTCTCCTGTCTCCCCATCCTTCCCTCCCTTTCTCCCTTCCTTCCTCTCTTCCTCCCTCAGTCCTTCCAACCCCCTACTTATTCTTTATCATGGAAAATTGGAAACGTAAAAAAAGTAGAGAGAATTAAAAATATAATAAACCCCCATGAGTTCTCCTTTTTTTTCTTTTCTTTTCTTTTTTTTTTTTTGAGACAGAGTTTTGCTCTTGTTGCCGAGGCTGGAGTGCAATGGTGCGATCTTGGCTCACTGCAACCTCCGCCTCCCGGGTTCAAGCGATTCTCCTGCCTCAGCCTCCCAAGTAGCTGGGATTACATGCCTGCGCCACCACGCCCGACTAATTTTTTGTATTTTTAGTAGAGACGGGGTTTCTCCATGTTGGTCAGGCTGGTCTCAAACTCCTGACCTCAGGTGATCCGCCTGCCTCGGCCTCCCTAAGTGTTGGGAGTTCTCTTTACTCAAGTTGAATAATTGTCAGCTCGCGACTAAACTTGCTTCGTACACAGTCAAGTGTTGCTTAACAACAGGGACGTGTTCTGAAAAATGTATGGTTAAGCAAATCTGTTGTTATGTGGACATCATAGAGTGCACTTGGACAAATCTCGATGGTATAGCCTGCTACACACCTGGGCTATAATGGTATGGCCTGTGACTCCTAGGCTGCACATGTGTACAGCATATTACTGTACTGAATACTGTAGGCAACTATAGCACAGTGGTATTTGTGTATCTAAACATATTTAAACACAGCATAGAAAAGGTACAGTAAAAATATGGTATAAAAGACAAAAATGGTATACCTCTGTAGGGCACTTAACATGCCTGGAGCTTGCAGGACCGGCAGTTGCTCTGGTGAGTGAGTGAGTGTGTGGTGAGTGAATGTGAAGGCCTAGGACATTTCTGTGCACTTCTGGAGACCTGACATATGCTGTGCACTTAGCTACACTATATTTATACCAAATGGTTTCCCTCTTCAATAATAAATTAACCTTAGCTTACTGTCCCTTTATTAACTTTAAATTTTTTTGGCTTTCTGACTCTTGTAACAACACTTAACACATACATTGTGTAGCTGTCTAAAATACTTTCTTTGTATCCTTATTCTATAAGGATTTTTCTATTTTTAAATGTTTTACATTTTTACCTTTTTTTTGGGGGGGGGGGTAGAATCAGGTTCTCACTATATTACCCAAGTTGGTCTTGAACTCCTGGCCTCAAACAATCCTCCTGTCTTGGCCTCCCAAGGTGTTGGGATTACAAGTGTGAGCCCCTGTACCTTGCCTATATTTTTACTTTTTAAATGTTTTTGTTAAAAACTAAGACATAAACACACACATTAGCCTAGGCCTTCACAGGGTCAGGATCATCAATATCACATCTTGTCCCACTGGAGGGTCTTCAGGAGCAATAACATCCATGGAGCTGTCATCTCTTATGATAACAAGGCCTTCTTCTGGATACCTCCTGCAGGACTTGCCTGAGGCTAACAGTTAATATTTAAAAATATATATATATATGTAAGTAGAAGGAGTACGCTCTAAAATAACCATAAAAAACAGTAACATGGTCATTTATTATCATTATCAAGGATTATGTATTGTACATAATTGTATGTGCTGTACTTTTGAATGACTGGCAGTGTGGTAGGTTGGTTCATACAAGCATCACCACAAGCACACAAGTATGCATTGCTCTAGCACAGTAGGACAGCTACCATGTTACCAGGTGATAGACAATGTTCAGCTCTATTATCTTATAAGATCACTGTCATGTGTGGTCCATCTCTGACCAAAACGTTATGCGGTATGTGACTGTATCCTCATCCTCAATAATCCTTGGTTATTATTCTAGAATTTCAAATAAATGGAATCATATCATTTACTATGTACATGTTTTTTCTCCTGGCTTCTTTCACTTCAGTATTATTTTTGAAATTCATTCGTGTTGTTGCTTGTATCGGTAATTTGGTCCGTTTTATTTATTTTTATTATTATTGTTTTGAGATGAAGTCTCACTCTGTCATCCAGGCGTCCAGGTTGGGTACAATGGTGCGAACTCAGCTCACTGCAAGCTCCGCCCTTCAGGTTCAAGTGATTCTCCTGCCTCAGCCCCCCAAGTAGCTGGGATTACAGGCATGCACCACCACACCCAGCTACTTTTCTCATTTGTTAGTACAGACGGGGTTTCACCATGTTGGCCAGGCTGGTCTCAAACTCCTGACCTCAAGTGATCCACTCACCTCGGCCTCCCAAAGTGCTGGGATTACAGGTGTGAGCCACCATGCCCAGCCAGGTCCTTTTTATTTTTAAGTAGTATTGGCAATGTGTAGATATACCAGTTGGTTTATCCATTCTTCTGTTGATAGACATCAGGGCTATTTCCAGTTTTTGACTATTATGGATAAAAGTGCTATATACATTCTTGTACAAAGTTTTTTTGTGGGCATATATTTTCATTTCTCTTGAGTGGGATATTTAGGAGTGTAATTGCAGGATCATAGGTACATTCAACTTTTTAAGAAAATGCCAAATGGTTTTCCAAAGTGACTCCCACCAGCAATGCATGAGAGCTCTGATTGTTTATGTCCTCTCCGAAATCTGGTATTTTTCATCTTTTTCATTTTAGCTATTTTAGTGTTCGTAGTAGTGTCTCGTTATGATTTTAACTTGCGTTTCCCTGATGATTACAATGGTGAATGCTTTTTCATGTGCTTATTGACCATTTGTATGTCTTGTGAAGTGTCTATTCAAGTATTTTATCCGTGTTTAAATTGGGTTGTTTGTCTTTTTATTATTTTATTATTTTTTGTCTTTTTATTGAGTTGTAGGAGGTCTGTATATATTCTGCATATAAGCTATAGGAATCTATGTGTATATAAGGATGTAATATCTTTCTATATGATATAGATTAGATATAATAGATATTCAGACACAGGTGTTGTGTGTATTTTCTCCCACTGTTACCTATTTTCTTGAGTGCCTTTTGGTGAACAATTTTAAATTTTGATGAAGTTCAATGTATTACTTTTTTCTTTTGTGATTTGTGCTTTCTATGTCTTCATCAAGAAATCTTTACTTACCCTAATATTCTCTTATGTTTTCTTCTAATGACATTGTGTTTATATATGTGCACAGAAACTAAAAAAAGCAACAACAAGAAAAGCATAACCACAAAATCCAGCATAATACATAAAGAATAAAAATTCTTAATATTATCAAATACCCAGTTAGCACAATGTTCACATTTTCTCACTTACTTTTTAGGTTTTTCTTATGATTTGTTCATTCAAATTAGAATCCAGATAACATCCATATTATAATACTTTTTTTTTTTTTTTTTTTTTTTTTCTGAGACGGAGTCTCATTCTGTCTCCCAGGCTAGAGTGCAGTGGTGCGATCTCGGCTCACGGCAACCTCCACCTCCCGGGTTCTAGCAATTCTCCTGCCTCAGCCTTCCAAGTAGCTGGGATTACAGGTGCCCGCCACTGCGCCTGGCTGGGTTTTTGTATTTTTAGTAGAGACAGGGTTTCACCATGTTGGCCAGACTGGTCTTGAACTCCTGACCTCGTGATCTGCCTTCCTCGGACTCCCAAAGTGCTTGGATTTACAGTCGTGAGCCACCATGCCTGGCAATACATTGCTTTTTTTGATATGTATTCTAAGAGTCTTTCTTAATCTATCGGTCACCCCTATTTTTTTTTTTTTTTTTTTTGGTACTGTTTTAAAGAAACTGTGTCATTTGTAGTGTGTCTCATAGTTTGGACTTTGCTGATTTTATCCTCATGGTGCCATTAGTATATTTCTCTGCCCCTGTGTAACCTGAAAACTAGATCTAGAGGCTCGGTCATATTTAGGTCCAGTCTTTTTTTTTTTTTTTTTTTTTTTGGAGTTGGAGTCTTACTCTTGTCCCCCAGGCTGGAGTGCAGTGGCATGATCTCGGCTCACTGCAACCTCTGCCTCACAGGTTCAAGCAGTTTTCCTGTCTCAGCCTCCTGAGTAGCTGGGATTACAGGCACCTGCCACCACGCCCAGCTAATTGTTGTATTTTTAGTAGAGATGGGGTTTCACCATGTTGGCCAGATGGGTCTCGAACTCCTGACCTCAGGCGATCCACCTGCCTTGGCCTCCCGAGGGCTGGGATTACAGGTGTGAGCCACCACGCCCAGCCTGGGTCCAGTCTTTGTCAAGAATACTTTATAGTATTCTGTGAATAGATAGGGTGAGAAGCACATGATGTCCACTTGCCTTTTGTATATTAGCAGCCATTGATGACCATTGTTATTGTCATTATTTCATGAGGGTTACATAATGGCGATATTCTAATTCTACCATTTCTTCTTCTTTTTTTTTTTTTTGGTTTGAGACAGAGTCTCGGTCTCCCAGGCTGGAGAGCACTGGCATGATCTCAGCTCACTGCAACCTCCGCTTCCTGGGTTCAAGCTTCAAGCGATTCTCATGCCTCAGCCTCCCAAGTAGATGGGACTACAGGTGCGCACCACCACAGCCAGCTAATTTTTGTATTTTGAATAGAGATGGGTTTCCGCCATGTTGGCCAGGCTGGTCTTGAACTCCTGACCTCAGGTGATCCACCTGCCTCGGTCAAAGTGCTGCGATTACAGGTGTGAGCCACCGTGCCTGGCCCAATTCTACCATTTCCTCTGAATTCATCAGCTGAAAACTTTTATGATTATAATTCCTTGAAATGACTATTTGGATGCCCTGTGGACTCTATCTTAAATAGCTCCAGGAATGCCAGGAATAATTTCTGAAGTTGTTCATCTGCTTTGTATCACTAGTTTTTAAGTTTTCTCCACAGTGTTAGGCTACAGTTGTTGCTTATTAATATTTACAACAACAAGAAAAATAATCATTATGTTCTGAGCACTCTGGGGGCAGGGTCTAACTGAAGCACTCATCAGATCCTCTGAGCTGGAAATTATTATTCATAGACACTATGGCTTTCCACATAAGGTAACAGATTTATCAAATAATCTCTGATCTTCTGTACGGGTTTCTTCCAGGCCATTGTTTCCAGTATGGATATGTGGAAGATTTTCCTCTCCTTTAACTTTTTAGGTTTGAAAATATTTCTACCATTAAATGCCTTTCCCTGTGTGAAATAATATGAACCCAGGATAAACATTCAAATAATAGGATGTTGACTATTCCCATTAAAGTTGAAAGAGGAGGCCCATAGCTGCGGCATGAGTAATCTCCACTCTGGCCGCTTACTGCGTCAAGTCAGGAATTTAAACAGATCCTTTGCCCCTCACAAAGGCTCCATTTCCTCCTTGGTAGAATGGGAAAGAATAATACTGGCTCATGACTTTGTGCCAAAGAGGTGTTTCCCACTACAGACCAACTGGAGACAGCTTGGGCAGATGCTGGGGTCTGAAACCTTTTCCAAATAAATATAGGAGAATGACATTCCAGGGAACACACCCTCCCTGGTGAGATTCCCCATTTTACCTTCTTCGTGCCTTAGTGTCTTCTAAAAGGAAGTGATCTAAGTGACTAGATGTGTGAAGGAAATTATTAAACAGAATACTCAAAATTGGCCTTGACATGAGAGAAGAAAGTGTGTAGGGTCTGAAAGACTAATGAGTTTATGCGACATAGTCCCTTTCACAGGGACAGGTACTGTCCAGCTGGTTCACAGGCAGGTTTGCATTCTCTCTTGTTTGGAGGAGGGGGATTATTTCTTGTATATTAGGCTGCTTATGGCTTTTGCTTCCTAGCCCTTGATTGTCTTTCACAATTATCTTCCACAAGCCAGCAGTTTCTATTCCTTTGCACATTTCACTCAGCCATAAGATGATCTATTTCCCCTCAAAACCCCACCAAAGATTGCTGTTGACTTTCTTGAAGATACAGATAGTTTCAGTAAATGTTGACCAGTTTCTGTTGTTTTGAGCTTGAGATTCGATTTTACACATAGAGTGACTGTGCATCCCAGTTTTTCCAGGACAAACTTATGCTTGTTGCCATACTGTAGTTATTAATAGTACCTTCTTTCACTTTCAAAAGTGTCCTGGTTTGAATGACAAATCACGTGGACACCCTATTTATATACAATAGTTACCCGTCACTTTTCTTCTATTGAATAAGAGGGAAATGGAAGATCACCCTTAAAATATCACAGTAATAATTGCCGTAGAAAGATCTGCTGATGAATGGTAAGTTAGAGGGCAAAAGGGAGAAATAGGATATTTACATAGTGTCAAAGCATCTCCCCTCAAATATTTTCTAATTATAAAGGGGGAAAAGAATGAGATTACAGTGGAAAAACCTGGAAGATACCACTTTTGCCAAATGATCAAGATTAGCATCACCAGTGGTAAGATAAATCAACATCATGTACTTTTTTTTTTTTTTTTTTTTTTAAGACAGGGTCTCACTCTGTCACCCAGGCTGGAGTACAGTGATGCCATCTCAGCTCACTGCAACCTCCACCTCCCAGGCTCAAGCGATTCTCCTGCCTCAGCCTCCCTAGTAGCTGGGATTATAGGCACACGACACCATGCCTGGCTAATTTTTGTATTTTTAGTAGAGACAGGGTTTCACCATGTTGGACAGGCTGGTCTTGAACTCCTGACCTCAAATGATCCACCCTACCTGGCCTCCCAAAGTGTTGGGATTACATGAGCCACCGCGCCTGGCCTGTATATTCATATTGTACCTGCAATAATATAGAATACTGTGTTTCATGTATTACATAACCTGTACGTTGTTTAAAGTATGGTTTCTGTGTTCTGGAAGGCAACAGGGAAAGGTAAAAAGACCAACGCCTTTTTAGTTGTACAAACTTGAGTACCAGCTCTGTCCATTATTAGCCATTTGCCTTTGAGGAAATTATTTAAGCTCTTGGGCCTCAGTTTCCTCATATACTTTCTTATATGATGCACTGAGAAGGGCACGTCATCTCTTTGGGAATCTTGCCAGAAATGTATAACCTTAGTTTAATGGTGAGAAAACACATCAGACAAACCCAAGTTAAGGGATATCCTACAAAATACCTGACTAGGACTCTTCCAAATTGTCAGGGTCCTGAAGGCCAAGAAAACGCAGAGGAACCGTCTCAGCTTGCAGGACACATGAGGATAAAGGCAGCAAGGGATCCTGGATTGAATCTTGAAACAGAAAAAAAAGACATTAGTGGAGAATCTGGTGAAATCTAAGTATAGGTAATAGTATAATTTCAGAGTTAATTCCTTGGTTTTGATTATTGTACTCTGAGTATGTAAGTCATTAACATTAGGAGAAGCTGGACGAAGGGTATGTAAAAACACTCTTTCCTACTTTGTTTTTTCTAAGAGACCGAGTCTCACTCTGTTGCCCCAGCTGGAGTGCAGTGTCACTGTCATGGCTCACTGCAGCCTCAAACTCCTGCACTCAATGGATTCTCTTGCCCCGGCCTCCCAAGTAGCTGGCATTACAGGTACGCACCACCACACCCAATAATCTCTTCTTTTTTTTTTTGAGAGGGAGTCTTGCTTTGTTGCCCAGGCTGGAGTGCAGTGGCGTGATCTCGACTCACTGCAATCTCTGCCTCTTAGGTTCAAGCGATTCTCTTGCCTCAGCCTCCCAAGTAGCTGGGACTACAGGTGCCTGCCATCACACCTGGATGATTTTTGTATTTTTAGTAGAAATGGGGTTTCTCATGTTGGCCAGGCTGGTCTCCATCTCCTGACCTCAGATGATCTGCCTGCCTCAGCCTCCCAAAGTGCTAGGAATTACAGGCATGAATCACCACGCCCGGCCCCAATAATCTTTTTATTTTAATTTTTTTGTAGAGATGGGAGTCTCTCTATGTTGGCCACGCTGGTCTCGAACTCCTGGGCTCAAGAGATCCTCTGGCCTCGGCCTCCCAAAGTGCCAGGATTACAGGTGTGAGCCCCTGAGCCAGGCCTTTTAAAAGTTGGAATCAAAGCATGTGTGCAGGAAAGCACAGGCAAAGAGTGAGCAGGTACGCTTGGCTGAAAGTCAAGGGCCTGGCAGGGGGTGGGGGAGCCAGGCTCTTCGTGGCACTGGGGCTGTGGGGAACTGGATGGCTGGACCAAGGTTACTGAGAGCCCTCCTCGGCTGAGCAGCAGGGGATTTACCCACCAAAGTAATCAGGGACGGAGTGTGAACCTGTCCCCACTGGCTCAAGACAATTAAAGGGGGATGGAAAAAATGGTATCTTTTAAAGGGCTTTGGGAGGTTGAGGCCTTCGCAGGAGAATGGCCAGGGGACTAGTGTGTGCAGAGAGGCAGGCGGATGGTCCTCATCCCACAGGGGCATTTATTTTGTGGACACTGGGGTCACCTGGGAAGCAGGTCTGGCCTCAGTTCTCTGGCCTGGGGCACTGTTTGTTCTGTGTCTCGCTTGTGGAACACAGAGGATTCCTGTTTCCGTGAGGAACCACACCTGCTCAGAGAGAAAATACTCTGCTTGTCAGAATCTTCCCCTTTCTGGGAACCAGCTCCTTGGCCTGACAGGGTCCCTGGGCCCAGGAGTGGTCAAGGAAGCGTCTGTGAATGTACCGAACGTCAAGAGTATCCAGGCGGATTGTGGTGTTTGGCCCAATTCCTGTCATCACCAGTGGAAATGCCATCTCTGGAGCTTGCCCCACGTGTTTGTGAAGCAGGTTGGGATTCGGAGCTGAAGGCTCCTCTAAAGATATGTGCTGGCTTCTTATGTCATGGCTAGACAGCCCCTGCTGGGCCTGTTTGCTGTCCCTTTCTCTTTGCCCCTGAGTTGTGTCAGGAGATTTGGGGAACTTCTGACTCATCTTAGCAAGTGGCTGTGGCCTTTTTGCAAAAAGCTGTGTCCCAAGGGAAGAGGCACATGTGACCCAGGTAGGTGCCAGCAGTCACATGGTTTGCAGGGATGACAAGTTCAAACAGGACTTAATGGCTGAGTGTGATGGAAACCATAACACATGATTCTTGGGAGCAGGTCAGTGCTGGCTGGCAGGATATTTGGCTCTGTTTGTGTTTGAACAGTCTGACAACAGCCATAAAGGCTAGCAGCTGTGAGGTATTTCAGGTACCGGAGGACTTTTGGACTTAACAAGGGGTCTTGGGACTAGAACTTTAGCTTTGAATAATTTAAGGGCTTGGCCTGTAACCTCACGCCTGTAACCCCAGCACTTTGGGAAGCCACGGTGGGCGGATTACTTGAGGTAAGTAGAGACCAGCCTGGGAAACAGCGAAACCCCCTCTCTACAAAAGAAGAAAAAAAAAGAAAAGAAAAGAAAAGAAAAAGCCAGGTGTGGTGGCATGTGCCTGTGGTCTTAGCTACTTGGTTGCTGAGGCAGGAGGATTGTGTGAGCCCAGGAGTTCCAGGCTACAGTGAGCCATGATTGTGCCACTCCACTCCAGCCTGGGTGACAAAGCAAGACCCTGTCTCAAAATAAATAAATAAATAAACAAATAAGTAAATAAATAAATAAAAAGTAAGCAGTGAGACAGCTCTTACTTAGCAAAGGTACTCTTAAGCCCTCTGCATATTCAGTTCGGGAGCTTCTGCTAGAGCAGCCCTTCCATTCATTAATTTTCTGAAGAAGTAGATTTAGATACATTGCTGTGTTTTTTTCTTCCAGAAGTTGATCCCTAGATGCCAGATAAATATCCCCTTGATCTTCTGGGAGCCTAAGGTTTTTACTTGGTCCCATGGGATGCAACAGAGCTAAGGCCTTCATGGAAAGTTGGAAGTCAAACTCGGGAGGGAGCCTAGCCCAGCCTCAGCAACCCCTCCTCTTTGGACCTGTGATAAGGATTAATGAAATCCAGGGACTAGTACCTAAAAGATCGTGTGCTGGCATGAGCGCGGGCTCTGGGCCTTTCTGGGTCCCAGGCTGGGAGCTGGCCGAGGCGCTGGAGAGGAACTGTAGGGAGGGTTGGCATCTGGGTGGACCCGGTGTCAGGCCTGGCCTGCGCACCCACCAGTTATGTAACCCTGGGCAAATGTCCTCCCCGAGCTGAGCCTTTCTTTCCTCATGGACGAAACAGGGTAAGACGACCTTGTTTTCCAGATGGTGTGGGGCCGGAACAGCAGCAGGGAGTGTCGGCACCCAGCTCGGCGCTGGCGTTAGTGTCCGCAGCTCTGCCGCTGGGCTTTCTGCTCATCTCCTCGAGGGAGATCTTAGGGTCTTCATTTCGAAGAGAGGAGATGGAGGGGAGCTGCTGGGCCCGGGTGCGGGGTTGGTGGTGCTGTGCGTGGGCGCGAGGCCGGCCTTGGCAGCCCGCTCCGTGCCCTTTCCATGGTGCCAGGCCTGTTCTGGAGGTGACAGGGCTGACCGGCCTGTGTGGGCTCGAGAGACAGCCGCAGCCCTTTGAAGCTCTTTTAAACTTCTTCATCATTCAGAATCATCACTGGAAAATTCTGTTCGTCAGATGTGTGCCCTGCCAGGTCATCTGGCAGCTCAAGTGCTCTGTTTTTTTATTTTTATTTTTCATTTTTTTTTGAGACGGAGTCTCGCTCTGTCACCCAGGCTGGAGTGCAGTGGCAAGATCTCGGCTCACTGCAACCTCCGCCTCCCGGGTTCAAGCGATTCTCCTGCCTCAGCCTCCTGAGTAGCTGGGAGTACAGGCACGTGCTACCACGCCCAGCTAATTTTTGTATATTTAGTAGATATGGGGTTTCACCACGTTGGTTAGGCTGGTCTCGAACTCCTGATCTCGTGATCTGCCCGCCTTGGCCTCCCAAAGTGCTGGGATTACAGGCATGAGGCACCGTGCCCAGCCTATTTTTAATTTTTTTGGCCAGTGAAACATGCTGCAAGTCCCCATCTTGTTCAGTCTCCTTGTGCAAGCCTTGGTGTTAGAAACAATCATAGCCACTGGTTTGGGTTGAAATCTTAGATGCCAAGCTTTACTGCATTACCTCGTTTAATCCCTGCATCTATCCTGCAAGGAAGGTGTTTTTATTCCTGTTTTCCTGAAGAGGAGTCTGGGATTGGAAAGGTTAAGCATTTACTGAAGCTTGCTGAACAGAGCCCATCTGTCCAACCCTGAAGGCCACGTTCTTTACCACCATGCTATGTTGCGTCACTCAGATAAATCCAGAGAACGTGTTCGGCGTTTTCTTTGGCTCTGTGTCCAGAGCAAGTGACTGATGTTCACACTCGGATGTGAAAAAACCTGTTACTCACCTGACAGGTGTCATTTTCAATTTTTAGGAAGTGCCTTTTTTGTTTAACAGCTTTATTGAGGTATAATTTACATATCATAAATTCACCCATTTTTAGTGTAAACTTAAATAACATTACTTGTGAATGTGTAAGCTTTGATGTTCATGCAACAATTAATTAATTAATTAATTAATTTATTTATTTATTTTTGAGACAGAGTCTCATTCTGTCGCCCAGGCTGGAGTGCAGTGGCGCGATCTTGGCTCACTGCAACCTCGACCTCCTGGGTTCAAGCAATTCTTTTGCCTCAGCCTCTCGAGCAGCTGAGACTATAGGCACACACCACCACACCTGGCTAAGTTTTTGTATTTTTAGTAGAGACGGAGTTTCACCATGTTGGCCAGGTTGGTCTTGAACTCCTGGCCTCAAGTGATCCACCCGCCTCGGCCTCCCAAAGTGTTGGGATTACAGGTGTGAGCCACCTCACCCAGCAGTGTGCAGCAATGTAAAGTATTTTCTTTAAAAAGAAGCCATTTAATGGATCTAATTTCACTGGGGTTGACTATTATAAATGGTGGTGGGATGCCCAGGCACAGTCTGTGTGCAGCACTGCAGTGTGCACAAACCATGACGAAAACACCTCCAGATCCCTGCTCAGCACTTCATCTCCCATTTGTGGGTCACATCCTTGTATTAGTGGTTGATTTCCATTTCCTTTGCAACATCTCAGGGATGGGAGGCAGCAGTTCCACATTCTGTATGGGTTTGAAGACACGGGATGTAAGTTATGGTTATTTGGTTTTTATATTATTATAAAAATTTATTTATTATTATTTATGCCATCTATTCCCACACGTCAATTGCATTAATAGCAAAGGTAGAAAGTTGAGAGCTAAATAATTAAGAGAGAGTGAAGTAATGAATTAAAAGGCTTTCTCTCTTCCTTGTTGTTTCTCTTTTCTTTTTTTCAAATTATTTTTTAATACTCCACTCTTTATTTATTTATTTATTTTTGAGACGGAGTTTTGCTCTGTCACCCAGGCTGGACTGCAGCGAAGCAATTCTTCTGCCTCAGCCTCCCGAGTAGCTGGGACCACAGGCCGTGCCACCACGCCTGGCTAATTTTTGTATTTTTATTAGAGACACGGTTTCACCATGTTGGCCAGGCTGGTCTTGAACTCCTGACCTCAGATATTCTGCCTGCCTTGGCCTCCTGAAGTGCTGGGATTACAGCTGTGAGCCACCGTGCCCAGCTGCTCCACTTGATTATAGAACATTTTGAATGTGCACAAATGTAGAATAGTATAATAATGCCTGTGTGCTCACTACCGTTTGTCCCCATCACCTCCACACCAGAATGTTTGGAAACAAATGCTTCGAATTATCTGCAAATATTTGTAAATACTTCAATATTTGTCTTTAAAAGATAAGAAGTATTTTTAAAAAATGATAATGCCTTAAAAATCAACAATAATTCCTTATTGTTCATTAGTCTTCATATTTCCCTGATAGCCTGACACAGTTTTATTGAGGTATAATTTACAAGCTGTAAACTTTATCCATTGTAAATACAGTTTGATTGTCAGTAATTTTTTTTTTTTTTTTTTTTTTTTTTGAGACAGAATCTTGCTCTGTCTCCAGGCTGGAGTGCAGTGGCGCAATCTCGGGTCGCTGCAACCTCCGCCTCCCGGGTTTGAGTCATTCTCCTGCCTCAGCCTTCCCAGTAGCTGGGACTACAAGTGTGCGCCACCAAGCCCAGCTAATTTTTCTATTTTTAGTAGAGACAGAATTTCACCATGTTGGTCAGGATGGTCTCCATCTCTTGACCTCGTGATCCATCTGCCTCAGTCCCCCAAAGTGCTGGGATTACAGGCATCAGTCACTGCACCCTGCCTATTGTTAGTAAACTTAAACAGTTGTGCTAACATTGCCACAAGCCCGATTTAGGGTACTTATATATCATCGGAATTTTATTAGGGCTCATGTGCTGTGATTGATTGTCTTTTCAGTCTCTTTTAATCTATTGGTTCGCCCTCTCATTTTTCCATGCTTTTTTTTTTTCAGTGTAGAAATGTGTCTTTGTCTTTAGAATTTCCAAAAGTCTAGATTCTGTCAACTGCATCATTGTAGTGCTATTTAACATGTCCCTCTACCCCATATTTCCTGTAAATTGGGTTTGGAGGCTTGATCAGATTTAGGTTAAATTTCTTTTAGCACATACATCATAGAGGGTGTTGTGTACTTCAGATAGGATGCCATGGTGTGTGATTATTTCTCTCTTCTGGATGTTAGCAATGTTTCATAATTATTGCCCAAATTCATTTTTTCATTAGGGTTGTAAAATTGTAAAATGGTGATTTTCTTTTCTCTTTCTTTTTCTTTCTTTCTTTCCTTCCTTCTTTTCTTTTCTCTTTTTCTTTTCTTTTCTTTTCTTTTCTTTCTTTTTTTGATGGAGTCTCGCCCTGTTGCCCAGGCTGTAGTGCAGTGGTGCGATCTTAGCTCACTGCAACCTCCACTTCCTGGTTTCAAGTGATTCTCCTGTCTTGGCCTCCCGAGTAGCTGGGATTATAGGTGCACCCCACCATGCCTGGCTAGTTTTTGTTTTTTGTGTTTAGTAGAGATGGGGTTTTGCCATGTTGGCCAGGCTGGTCTTGAACTCCTGACCTTGTGATCCACCTGCCTCAGCCTCCCAAAGTGCTAAGATTACAGGCATGAACCACCGCGCCCGGCCCAAAATGGTGATTTTCTAATTTCACCTTTCCTTCTTCCTTTATTACGTGGATCATTTCTCTAAAGATAAACTTCTCCTTTTGAACCAGTTATTCTAACATTTAATTTGAGTATGCAAGGCAAGATGAATGCTTTATTCTACCATTTTTCAAAATAATGAGTTGATTTCCCAGCATCATTCCAGGGCAACCAGTGGGTTTTGTTTTGTTTTTTAGTGTCATTATAAAGTCAGAGATTTAAACATACTGAAAGTGTTTCAGTCAATTGTGGTTATTATTCTTTTTGATGCTTAGTTGTTCCATCTTTGACCAGTGGAAATCCAGTCAGGTTGGTGGCACCTCAATTCTTCTGAACATGACGCTAGTAGTTTTTGGTAGTTTATTTTCTTTGTGGTTAGACAAACATTTCAAGACTTATCTGGTACATTTTGTATCACAGATCTAGAATCGATCACTTCTTCAAGAAACATCGGTTCTTTTCAGTGGAAAATTGTATTAGAGACCACAGTTTGGGTACTAGGGGGCTCATAAATACTGGGTAGGTCATTTTTCACTAGGATTTTTAGTAGACAAAGCTAAAAAAAATGTTCAAGATCAAATACATCAGTCATTTATACTGTTACTTTCTATTCCATTTCAGAACCATTTAAGTTTTCATGTAGCCCAGTTGATCTTACATTTGTATCCTCGTCCTCCACTCTGAATGTTCTCATTTTCAACCACACCAATATGATCACTTGTTTACTTGATCAGCACCTATAGAGGTCTTAGAAAAACTATACCAGTACTACTACAAACAATATGCTTACTGAAAACAGTTTAAGCTTTTTAAAGTTTTTTTTTTTTTTTCCCCCAGGATCTTCTACTAGGGAGTGTACAGTAACATCACTAAGTTTTTTGTGTTTGTTTTTTAAATTTAGAAATGGGGTCTCACTGTGTTGCCCAGGCTGAACTTAAACTCCTGGGCTCAAGGGATCTTCCTACCTCAGCCTGAAGTAGCTGAGACTACAGGCACATGCCACCATGCCCAGCAACAACGCTGAGTTTTAAGGTCATTAAAGATAAATGTTTCAGTGTTTGCTTTAGTTCACTTTCAACTTTTGGGAAGTGCCTTTTTTGTTCAACAGTTTTATCGAGGCGTAATTTATATATCACACATTCCCCCATTTTAAGTTTAAAGTTAAATAACTATTAATAAACTTAATAGAGTGGTACAACCATCACCAGAATTCGATTTTGAACATTTCCATTGCCCCCAAAAGCACCCAGCACCATTTGTTGAAAAGGCCATCTTTTTCCAATGGAATTGCCTTGGCGTTTTTGTTGAAAATTAATTGAACATAAGCATAGGATTTCTTGACTCTTAACTTACCTTCGTTCATCTTTAGGTCTATTTTTACACCAACCTATCTTGGTTACTACAGTTTTATAGTAAGTTTTGAAATTGAGAGATGTAAATCTTCAAGTTTGTTCTTTTTCAGTATTGTTTTGGGCACTCTAGATCCTTCGCATTTCCATATAAGTTTCAAAATCAGCTTGACAATTTCTGCAAAATTTCTGCTGAGATTTCTGCTAGGGTTTGCACTGAATCTGAGACGAATTTAGGTAGTGTTGCTGCCATCTTAACGATATTGAGTCTTCCTATCCATGAGCATGTAATGCCTCTCCATTTATTCAGACCTTCTTTAATTTCTCTCAGCAATGTCTCATAGTTTTAGTGTACACACCTGGAACTTTTTTGCTAAGTTTATTCCTATTTTATTCATTTTTCATGCTGATGTGAATATAAGTTTTCTTAATTTTATTTTCAGATGGTTCCTAGTATATAGAAATACAGCAGCCTTTTGTATATTGACCTTGGTGAACTTGTTTATTAAATCTAGTAGGGGTGTGTGTGTGTGTGTGTGGTGTGTGTGTGTGTTGTGTGTATGTATTCCTTAGAATTCTATACAGGACTATATTGACTATAAAAAACAGTTTTACTTCTTCCTCTCCAGTATACATGCCTTTAATTTCTTTCTTTCTCTACCCTTCTCGCTGCCCTTCTCTCCTCCTCCCTCCTTCTCTTATCTCTTTGCCTCATTTCACTGGTTAGAACCTCTAGTGCAAAGTTGAGAAGACAGTACAGAGAGCTCCCATATACCCCACACCCTGTTTTCCCTGTTATTAACACCTTACATTCATGTAGCGCATTTGTTATAATTAGTGAACTAATATTGACGTACTATTAATATCATTAGCTGAAGTCCAAACTTTATTCAGATTTTGTTAGTTTTTACCTAAAGTATGTTTTCTGTTCCAGGATCCCATTCAGCATATCATATGACATTTATTTTTTATTTTTATTTTTATTGAGATGGAGTTTTGCTCTTGTTGCCCAGGCTGGAGTGCAATGGCTCAATCTCAGCTCACCGCAACCTCTGCCTCCCGGGTTCAAGCAATTCTCCTGCCTCAGCCTCCCAAGTAGCTGGGATTACAGGCATGTGCCACCACACCTGGCTAATTTTGTATTTTTAATAGAGACAGGGTTTCTCCATGTTGGTGAGGCTGGTCTTGAACTTCCGACCTCAGGTGATCCGCCCACCTCGGCCTCCCAAAGTGCTGGGATTACAGGCGTGAGCTACCCTGCCTGGCCTCATATGACCTTTAGTTGCCCTGCCCCCTTAGCCTCCTCTTGACTGTGACAGTTTCTCAGACTTTCCTTGTTTTTAAGATGTTGACAGTTTTGAAGAGCACGAGTACGGTTGTAAAATGTTCCTCACTTGGGGGTTGTAAAATGTTCCTCACTTGGGAGTTGTCTGATGTTTTTCTCATGTTTAAACTGGGATTACGGGTTTGGAGAGGAAAACCACAGAAGTAAAGTGCCATTCTCATCACATCATATCAAGGGTATATACTGGCAACAGGAATTATCACTGTTGATTTTGACCTTGGTGACCTAACTGAGAATAGTGTTTGTCAGGTTTTTCCACAGTAAAACTACTCTTCCCCTACCCCCCATTTTCTTTCTTTCTTTTTTTCTTTTCTTTTCTTTTTTTTTTTTTTTTTTTGAGACGGAGTCTCGCTCTGGTGCCCAGGCTGGATTGCAGTGGCGCCATCTCGGTTTACCACAAGCTCCGCCTCCCGGGTTCACGCCATTCTGCTGCCTCAGTGCCCAGAGTAGCTGGGACCACAGGTGCCCACCACCACGCCCAGCTAATTTTTTGTATTTTTAGTAGAGAGGGGGTTTCACCGTGTTAGCCAGAATGGTCTCAATCTCCTGACCTCGTGATCCGCCCGCCTTGGCCTCCCAAAGTGCTGGGATTACAGGCGTGAGCCACTGCGCCCGGCGTTCCCCGCCCCCATTTTCTATACTGTGTTCTATAGAAGGAGGTCACTTTACTTCCACATGTAAGGAGTGGAGAGTGATGCTCCACGTCTTTCAGGGTGGAATACCTACATAATTTATTATTAAATTATTCTACACAGGTGATTTCTCTCTTCTCTCCATTTATTAATTTAGTCATTTATCTATATTAGAATGGATTCATGGATATTTCTTTTATACTTTGGGTTATAATCAGTACTATTTTATTTATTTTGTTTCTTGAATTATTTCAGCTTTGGCTGTTGGGAGCTCTTTTACTTGGCTTCTATGTCCCTTTGGCGTACCCCAGTCATTTTTTTTAAAGCACTTCCTTACTCAGCACCACAAAATGTCCAGATTCATCTTATCTATTTCCTGCTCCAGTTCTACAATCAGCCATTATTCTAAGGAGCACTGGTTCCATTTATTGGAGAACGGTATTAGAAACCAATACCTAGGCTATAGGTGTGCTTACTGATTCTGGTGTGTCATTACTTTTCTCAGCTGACAAAGCAAGGAAATACATATGTAGACTAACCAGTGTATATAAGAACATCTGTAAATAATTCTTTATGTAACCACATGTGTTCATATTAAGCTAAACATGGGTTCACAGCAGACATCTCCAACTCTAGTCCATTACCACACACACAGATCATTCCAGCATCCTCCTGTTGCTTGTCTGTAATCTCCCGCTGTACAAGCCATCCATTCGCTTATTCAATTCCAGTATACACGCATAGCGCTAACAGAATTGTTAACCAGTATGACTGTGGGAAGCAACTTTATCAGCCAGAATACAGTGCTTATGTGTAGTTTCTTTGCTGTTAGTCTTACAGATTCCACTCATTTCCAAAGTTTTTTAGGACAACAACTTTTTCCCACATCTACTTCAGTGAGGTCATTTCATGCATTTTTAATATAGTTAGATTCTTTTGTCACTTCCTGCATTCCATCTGAGAATTCCCCAGGCTCCTAAATGATACTTTAAAAATTTCATATCTTAAGGCTTTTTCTTCATGCTGTTAAGTTAAATGGGTCTTGATAAATGCAGTCATGTATCCACAATTACAGTGTCATACATGGTAGTTTTATGACTCCAAAAAAAAAAAAAAATCTCCTGTGCAACACCTATTAATTCCTCCCTTTCTACATTAAACCTCTGGCAACCACTGATCTTTTTTTTTTTTTTTTTTTTTTTTTTGAGATGGACAGAGTTTTGCTCTTGCTGCCCAGGCTGGGGTGCAATGGTGCAATCTCAGCTCACTGCACCCTCCACTTCCCAAGTTCAAGCGATTCTCCTGCCTCAGCCTCCCAAGTAGCTGGGATTACAGGCATGTGCCACCATGCCTGGCTAATTTTTCTATTATTAGTAGAGATGGGGTTTCACCATGTTGGCCAGCTGATCTCAAACTCCTGACCTCAGGTGATCCGTCCACCTCTGCCTCCCAAAGTGCTGGGATTATAGGTGTGAGCCACCATGCTCAGCCAACCACTGATCCTTTTCATTGTGGTTATAGATTTGCCTTTTCCAAACTGGTTTCTTTCACTTGGCAATATGCAGTTAAGATTTGTTCATATCTTTTTGTAGCTTGGTATCTCATTTCTTTTCAGTGTTGAATAATATTCCATTGCATGGATATGCAAAAGTTTGTTTATACACTCACTATTGATGTTTCCAGTTTATGGTGATTATGAATAAAGGTGCTATAAACATTCACATGCACATTTTTGTGTGAATATAAGTTGTCTTTTTTTTTTTTTTTTGAGACAGAATCTCACTCTGTCACCCAGGCTGGAGTGCAGTGATGTGATCTCAGCTCACTACAACCTCCACCTCCTGGGTTCAAGTGATTCTCATGCCTCGGCCTCCCAAGTAGCTGAGACTACAGGCATGTGCCACTACGCCCGGCTAATTTTTGTATTTTTAGTAGAGATGGGGTTTCACCATGTTAGCCAGGCTGGCCTTGAACTCCTGGCCTCAGGCGATCCACCCCCACCCCTGCCTCCCAAATTGCTGGGACTACAGGCATGGGCCATTGTGTGAATACGAAGTTTCCAAATCGGTTTGGTAAATATCTAGAAGTGCAGTTGCTGGATTGTTGGGTGAGACTATGTTTGGATTTTTAAGAACTTGCCAAACTGTCTTTGAAAGTGTCTGTTCCATTTTGCATTCCTAGCAGCAAGGAATGAGAGTGCCTGTTGCTCACATGCTCATCAACCATTAGTTCAGTTTTTTTTCTAATTTTAGCTATTCTAATAAGTATGTAGTAGTATCTTGTTTTAATTTCCAGTGCCCTTCTGACAAATGATGTTTAGAAAATTTTCACTTGCTTATTTTTCACGTATATATTTACTTCAGTGAGGAGTCTGTTCACATGTTTTGCCATTTAAAAAATTGGGCTGTTTATTTTCTTATTGTTCAGTTTTGAGAGTTCTTTGTATGTTTGCATATAAGTCTTATCAGATATGCATTTTACAAATATTTTTTCCTAGTCTGTGGCACGTCTTTCACTTGTCTTAGCAGTGTCTTTTGAAGAACAGAAGTTTTTTTGTTTTTGTTTTTGAGACGGAGTCTCAGTCTATTGCCCAGGCTGGAGTGCAGTGATGTGATCTTGGTTCACTGCAACCTCCACCTCCCAGGTTCAAGCAATTCTCCTCCCTCAGCCTCCCGAGTAGCTGGGATTACAGGCATGCACCACCGCGCCCGGCTAATTTTTGTATTTTTAGTAGAGACGGGGTTTCACCATGTTGGCCAGGATAGTCTTGAACACCTGGCTGTGTGATCTGCCCGCCTCGTCCTCCCAAAGTGCTGGGATTACAGGTGTGAGCCACTGTGCCGGCCTAGAACAGGTTTTAACTTTAAAAATGTCTAACTTATTATTTTTTCCCCAGGGATCATGCTTTTAGTGTTGTATCTAAAAACTCATTGCCAAAATCAAGATCACTAGACTATTTCTATGCTTCCTTCTAGAATTTTTTTAGTTTCAATTTAGATATAGGTCTCTGATTGATTTTGAGTTAATTTTCATGAAAGGTATTAGATCTAGGTTCATGTTTTTGCATATGGATGTTCATTTTCTTCCAGCACCATTTGGCAAAAGACTGTCCTTTGCTCCTTTATCAAAGATTAGTCAATTATGTTTGTGTTAATCTATCTCTGGGCTCTCTGGTCTGTTCTATTGATCTGTGTTTCTGCTCTTTTGCCAATACCATGCTGTCTTCATTACTGTAGCTTTAAAGTAATGTTGAAATCAGGTTGTGTGAGTTTTCCCAATTAGTCTTCCTTCTAGTTTTTGCCTTTTTAAAATATATTTTGTTTTATTTTGAGACAGACTCTCACTCTGTCACCCAGGTTGGAGTGCAGTGGCATGATCTCGGCTCACTGCAACCTCTGCCTCCCGGGCTTAAGAAATCCTCCTACTTCAGCCTCCCAAGTAGCTGGGACCACAGGTGCATGCCATCACGCCTGGCTAATTTTTTGTATTTTTGGTAGAGAAGGGGTTTCACCATGTTGCCCATGCTGGTCTTGAGCTCCTGAGCTCAAGTGATTCACCTGCCTTGGCCTCCTGAAGTGGTGGGATTACAGGCATGAGCCACTTCACCCAGTCAGGTCTTTGCCTTTCTATATAAACTTTGGAATCATTATGTCAACATCTGCATGTGAACTTTGGAATCATTATGTCAACATCTACAAAGTAGCTTACTGGGAATTTTTTACTGGGATTGCATTAAATCTATAGATCATGTTTGGAAGAATTGACATCTTAACAATATTGAGTCTTCCAATCTGTGACCATGGAATCTTTCCATTTATTTTTCTTTGATTTCTTTCATCACAGTTTTATAGTTTTCCGCATATAGACTATGTACATTTTTTGTTAGAATTATACATAAATTTTCTTTTTTTAGTGCTATTGTAAATTGTATTGTTTTTTCAACTTCAAATTATGATTTTTAATTGCTGGTATAGAAAAACAATGGACTTTTCTATAGTAAGTCTGCAAACTTGCTATATTAGCTTGTTAGTCCTAAGAGATTTTTAGTGATTCTTTGGGATTTTCTATATAGACAATTATATCATCTGTGAACAAAGACAGTTTTATTTCCTCCTTCATATTCTACATACCTTTTCTTTCCTTTTCCTGTCCTATGGCACTAGCTAAGTCTTCTAGTATAATGCTGATTATGAGTAATGAGAAAGGACAGCCTTACCTTGTTCCCCAGGTACTTAGAGGAAAGTGTCTAGTTTTTCATCATTAAATATAATAGCTGCAGGATTTTTGAGGTTTTTTTTTTTTATCAGGTTGGGGTAGTTTCTCTCTATTCCTAGTTTGCTGAGAGTTTTAAAAACCATAAATGAGTGTTGGGTTTTGTCAAATGACTTTTATCCATCAATTAATAAAATCTTATGATTTTTCTTCTTTAGTCTGTTGATATGGTAAATTACATTGATTGAGTTTTGAATGTTGAACCAGCCTTGCATATCTGGAGGAAGAAGTCCCACTTGGCCATGGTTTATAATCCTTTTTATACATTGTTGAATTCAATTTACTAATGTTTTATTGAGGATTTTTGCATCTGTGTTAATGGGAGATATTGGTCTGTAGTTTTCCTTTCCGGTAATATATTTTTTTATTAAACTTTTTTTATTGACAATAATAATTATACATATTTATGGGCTACATATTGATGTTGCAATACATATAATATATAATGATCAGATCAGGATAATTAGCATTCCATTATCTCAAAGTTCATTTCCTTGTATTGGGAACATTCAGTATCCTCCCTCTAGCTATTTGAAACTATATATTATTGTTAACTGTAGTCATCCTACAGTGGTAGAGAACACTAGAACTTATTCCTCCTTAAGGTAATGTTGACTTCTTAGAATGAGTTAGGAAGTGTTCTCTCTGCTTCAGTTTTTCTGGAAGAGATTGTGGAGAGTTAATATCATTTCTTCCTGACATGTTTGGTAGAATTCACCATCTGGGCCTAGTGCTTTCTTTGTAGAAGGTTATTAATTATTTATTCTATTTATCTTATAGATACAAGCCTATTTAGATTATCTATTTCTCCTTTGTGAAATATGATAGTTTGTGTCTTTAAGGAATTGGTACGTTTCATCTAAGTTATCAAGTTTGTGGGCATAAAATATTTCATAACATTCCTTTATTATCCTTTTAATTTCCATGGTGTTAATAGTGACAATTCTTACTATTTTCATATGGACTTCTAAACTTTATAATAAGTAGTTGTAAAGAATTAACTTTCTGTATATTGTAAAATGTATTGCTTTTGCTGAAAAATTAAATGATTATGTATTTGCTTAAAATGTATCTAATGGGCCAGGCGCGGTAGCTCACGCCTGTAATTCCAGCACTTTGGGAGGCCAGGACAAGCAGATCACAAGGTCAGGAAATCTAGACCATCCTGGCCAATGGTGAAACCCCGTCACTGCTAAACTTACAAACATTAGCTGGGCATGCTGGCATGTGCCTGTAGTCCCAGCTACTCAGGAGGCTGAGGCAGGAGAATCACTTGAACCCAGGAGGCGGAGGTTGCAGTGAGCTGAGGTCGCACCGCTGCACTCTAGCCTAGTGACAAAGTGAGACTCCATCTCAAAAAAAAAAAAAAAGAAAGTATCTAATGGAATCTAAATGCCGTATTAATTTGGTATCTACCATCATCTATTTATCTGTTTAAAAGCTCATAAACAAGGTTATCTTTATTGGAAATATTACATCGTTCAGTTTTCTTTTATTTTACTTTAAATTGACAAATAAAATTGCATCTATTTATCATGTACAACATGATGTTTTGAAACATGTATACGTGGTGGAATGGCTCAGTTGAGCTAATTAACGTATGCATTATCTCACATACTTACCGTTTTTAGTGGTGAGAACACCTAACATTATCCTATATTCTCCCTGAACTTGTATTTCCATTTTACTCCTCCCCCAGATTTTTATCTTAATATAACTTGTTTTTATGCTTAGAAACCTTAATAATTTCTTATAACATGAAAAGCACAATTTCATTGAAAATGCATCTTGTTATGAAATAGTCTGGGTCTCCCTTTTAAATCATAATTAGTTCATATACCCATGGCTGAGTATGACTTACTGCTTGAATGATACAAGGCTCAACATCAATTATATTACTATCTTGATTTTCATAGATGGAAGTCCTAAAGAAATCTTGTCTGCATCCCTAAGAAGATAAGCGTAGAAAGTTTCTGTTAGAGCAGTGTTACTCAAGTCTCTGAATTCCTTCTGAGTTAAACGCCAGAAATCACTTGGTGATCTTTCATCAAAATCATTTTTAGGTATCTATCGTGAATAACTCTATTAGAGATTCCTTCCATTTTGTTAAAAGTAATAAGTTAGAAACTAATCGAACTGCAAAAAGATATTTTATTAGTCATCTGAGTCATCACACTTTCTCAAAAACAACCTTAACATTCAAATAAACCTTTGCCGGTCACCCTGGAGGTTTTGCATGGACAATGTATCATTATAAGATTTGAAATGAGGGTCACGTAAATATTTCTTTTGTAAAGTGGGAAAAGGATCTATTATGAAAGCAGGGGTGAGAAATGGGAGCTTGTAAGATACTTGACCCTGGTGATACTCAAATTTAGGAATGAATGCAGGTAGAGCTTGAGGCTCATGAAAAGTATTTCCCTTAAACTACCTAAGTGCCCAGGTACTCCTTGGAAAGATTTTGTGAACCTAGGAGCAAGCACCCTATTTTGAAGACCCTTCTCTGGAAAAGGCAGGAAGGCATCCTTGATGACATTTGATAATAGACCTGAAGGAAATGCAAGTGAAACCATGTAGCTACTGGGGGAAGAGAAAGCCAGGCAGAAGAAACCTCAAGAGCAAAAACCCTGAGGCAGGAGTGGGCTTGGAATGTTCTGGAAACAGTGAGAAGACCTGTGTTGGCTGTAGCAGACTGAATAAGGGAAAGAGTGGTAGACTATGAGGTCAGAGAGATAAGCAGCAGCATGTTAGGTTTTGGAGTCCAAGGTAGAAATTTGGGATTATATTATGAGTGAGATGAGAAGAATGACTTTCCATTGGAGCGTTTTGAGTTTGGGGGTGACATAACCTGGCTTTAATTTTAGAAGGCTCACTCTGGCTGCTGTGTTAGTTATTACATGGAAATATTGTTGCTTTTATCATTTCTGGGTAGTTTTGCTGACATTCTTTTTCTGCGTTCACAACTGTGATGGCAGTTTTAGCTGTTCAGGATTACGAAAATGATCTGACCCTTGAGGAATCTGGGATACAATTTGCCCTGGGTGTGGTTTTCTCTGCTTTGTGGGCCTCAGGACTCTTGTATTCCAAAGGAAGCCATCTTCTTTCTGGCTGCCAGCCCATTGCACTTGAGCCATAAATGTTGGGGTTTGGGCATCAGATAAATGTGGTAGGGTCTTGGCTGATGACCTGCAGAAGCAGATCATGGACTTATAGAAGCTATTGTAGGTCAGTTCCCAGGAAACTGAAACTCAGATTTGTGTGTGAGAAGTTTACTGGGGAGTGCTCTTTTGAACATTACCTGTAGGAAGTAAGGAAAGCAGTACTGGGCAGAGGGGAATACTGGACTCTGATACAGTTGCAGTAGAGCCCGAGATCATCCTAAAGAGGGATGGCCTTTTAGAGTTTTCTCAACTGAAGCGTGAGGCCTGGGCCTTAACACCTTCCACATCAACTAGTCAATGGTTGTGGGTGGGTCATGGTAAGGAATGTGCTTGGGCCAAGAGTCATTCTTGAGGAGAAACTTAACTGTGAGCCATCAGCTGCCAAGACTCCAGGCAACCTGGGAAATGAGTGTCTCAGTCTTGAAGGGGTATCCGGGTGGCACACCATGTGTTCACCACTGATGTGATCAGTTTTCACTACTGATGATTAACTGGAAGAGCCCTTCGTCACCAACACCTCGACGCCAGACACCACCGTTTTGAAGCTAAAGAAACTGAGGCTTCCAGCTGCATCAGTTAGTGGGTGCAGCACACCAACATGGCACATGTATACAAATGGAACAAACCTGCACGTTGTGCACATGTACCCTAGAACTTAAAGTATAATAAAAAATAAATAAAATAGAAAAAAAAAGAAACAGGCCTGGCAGTGTACAAATATTGCTTATCCTTGCATCATCTTCTTGTGTGTGAATTACAAAACACAAAAATGACAACATGTACGCCTTATTTTCTAAAGAAGGGAGAGTAAAAACTAATTGCTAATTTTTTAAAGTATTTGCAAATTTCAACTGATTGCCATTATTGTTGGTGCTGCATATACTGTTTTTATTTTTTAAGAAACAGTTCTTTTACTTCAGAACAACTGCATGGACTGTTAAGGTGATCACCAGGTTCACTTCACACCTGTTCCACACACATTGTTTCCCTCACTGGTGTACACATTCTTCATTACAAGGAAAATCCACTCTGTGCCTACAGCAAGAATAGGAATCAATTCTTAATGCTGAAATAATTTCAACTAACATGAAGTACACTGCTTGGATAATGTAGTTTGATTTGCTTGGGTGGTTCTGTCTTCTTACATTCATTGTGAAAGAAATCTCTTAGACCACCCAGCAATCATGTTCCCGTATTTACAAAAGGTTTTTTACATAAAAGAAATTGCATAGGACTAAAACAACCAAATTGTGTAATATGTGGACCAGATTCAAACCAACTATAAGAAGACATTTTGGAGACAATTGGGGAAAAATCAAACACATTAAGGAATTACTACTTTTCTTAAGAGTGATAGTGGACTCGTGGTCATGTTAAATTTAAGTCATTATGTATTAGGATCAATATTGAAATATTTACAGGTGAAATGATTTGAGGTCTGGGATTACTTAAAATATTCCAGAAAATAGGAAGAATAGATGAAACAAGAATGGTAAAATGTTGATGGTGGTTGAAAGTGGGTTATGGCACAGGGAGGTTACCTTTTTCATTCTCTTAACTTTGGTGTGTATTTGAAAATTTCCATAATAAAAAGTTAAAAAAAAAACATTTTTTCATATCTGGTTTTAAAACTTTTATTTCCTGGATGGAAGCTAAGAAAATGGGTTGTCTAGCTTAATATTGGACTTCTGGCAGTATAACTGTCCCCGATTAGGGAAGAGGCACAGCCCAGCCTGCAAAAATGCCCAGCTGGACCTCATGTGATCACACCCATTCTCCAAGATGGGCAGTGCCAGCTCCTCTGGGTCTCATGGTGAACAACCGCAGCACGGCTGAAAAGGGTGAGCTGATGGAACAGGTAGGCCTCGGTTCAAACCCAGAGCCCACCTTTCTTTAGCCTCTGTGATCTTATACTTCCTGTGTGCTCTCTCAATCTCATTCATAAACTGGGACTTGTTTGAGGATTAGAAGTGATGCAGAGAAGGTATCTAATGCATAGTTGATGTCCAACACCATGGTAGTCAATACTGATCAAAAGCTGTATTTTCTCCTCTCCTGGGAAATAGTCCTGCTTTGTCTCCAGGTTGTAGGAGAAGTTTTCCCTGGGAGTTTATCTTGGTCTGGGAGGAACAAGTCCCTCTCTCTAGATTTCATTCCCCCATGAATCCCGGGGTTCATGGGGTCCCATGTCACCCTGAACTTTCTACCTGTTAATATCTGTCTGTAAATTTATTTATAGTCCGTCTTTTGGACTTGGGCTAAGAATTTGAAATATATGTAAAACATGAGGATTTGAGAGGAAGCTTAAAATGTCTCTAAGAAAACTTTTTATTGTTGGGCATTTCTGGTATTTTTTTATTCCTTTGTGATATGCTGCCCTGAAGCAAACGTGGCTAATCAAGTAAGAGTCACCTACAGATCCTGATTCCTTGGCCAGGGCTCCATCTCCTAAAATGGGGAAATTGCTCCCTGATGCTAAGTGGAGGTAAATTAATAGTAATAAATTGCATTAATATTTTTCAATAGCATTTTAATTAAACTTTTTAAGTAACAATATGAAAATCTGCTTTATTCTTTTAGATACTATTAGTCTACTCCGTGAGCACTTTTTCAGTTTTCAAATGTATATATTTATCATTTCATTTGATTTATTCTAACAACATTCCTGTGAACTAGAGAGGTGGAAACAGTATCACTTGGAGACAGAGAAGGCCGAGGTGGACTCCATTCCAAACATAGGATCTCACTTCCACCCAGAGTGCCGTCCCTTAATTAGACCCAGCTTTTTCCGTGGGCAGATTACAATCTACCCATTGATCTTAAAGTCACGCCAGGTTAATTTCCCAGCTGACAACTGCCACCTGCTCCCTCCCTATGGGAATTTCCCAAGGGGAATGTGGCCAGCCGTGACTCAGCCAGCCCACACCTCGCCTAGACTTCCAGCAGTCACCCTTCACCCACCTTGATCACACTTGAAGGAAATCAAAAGTAACACCTTCTTGGGAAAGGGCTGGGGCCTCTCGCCAGATATGGTGCTGCCTCCTACTCAGCAGCTGCTGTCTTGTCCATTTAGACTCACAGATCGAGTTGAGTCTCACAAGCCTCTGTGTGGATCAGAACTGGGGTGGGGGAATCTGAGGGAAGAGGCTTATTTCATGGTGCCCTGTGGGAGTGATAGACTTTGAGTCTTGCAACAATGCCTCACTTCTTTGTTTGAGGACAGCAACAAAGAAAGAAGACAACACTTGTTCTTCTTCCATGGAGTCCACTATAGGTTTCTGAACGCAGACATTTTAGCAGATACCCTTTCGTTGTCTAGCAATGCTTCCTTGTCATTACCAGTTTGAACTGGATATTCATAAGAGCTACCATTTACTGAGCAGAAGCCATGAGGCGGGCGCCATGCTGAATGAGACAGTCTGAGCCCCAGGGAATACAGTTGTGAATAGAGCTTTCCTGAAGCTTACAATTTACTGGGTTATGGCTACTGAACAACTGCTTAAGTTGAATGATTACAAGAGGACTCGGGTTCGGAAGGGGAAGTCCAGGGTGATTCAGGAGTCTGTAGCTGACATTACTTGATTTAATCCTGACTGTGGCTCTGGGAAGTAGTATCACTATTTCTCATTTTTTCAGACAAGACAACTGAGGCTGAGAAGTTTAAGTAAATTTCTTAGTGAAAGGGAAGTGCTAGGATTTTACTTGGTGAGCTTCTACTCTGTACTCAATGCTCATACACAGAAACAAAACTACTCACCAGTGTTGGAATTGTACCTCTTCTGTAAGTTTAAATTTGGACACATCATTGTTTGATTCAATCAGAGGTTCTTACCTCTATGGAGAGGCTTCAGGGGGTTGTGAAACCCCCTGAAACTGTATGCAAATTTCAGTGAGTTTCTGCATGTGTTTCTTGGGGAGAAAGTCCCTAGGTCACACCATGTTCTTTGAGGATCAATGACACCAAAGTGTTAATAACCACTGCATTGGCTCATGTATTCATGACTGCACCTGACTCTGTTCTCAGCCCACTCAGCAGGCAGCTGAACAAGCCCAGTGCAAAAAGAGGTTAGTGGGTGCTTGTTGGTTCCCACATTTTACAAGTTGTCGATGGTGATGGCTGAGGGTCTGTTCACCTCTCAGCCTTGCTCCTTCCCCTCATCTGCCAAGCCGCCTGGTTGGGACAGTAGAACAAGTGGTGTGCATCTCTTCTGGGGCACCAAGAGCCTTCTCCCAGTACCTCTCCCAAGGGTCCAGTTGTGCCATAGAAGCCAGTATTTCAGATTTTTAGACATGGTATTAGTTTCCTGGGCTGCTGTAACAAAGTACAACAAACTGGGTGGCTTAAAACAACAGAAATGCATTCTCTCACAGTTCTGGAGGTCAGAAGTCTGAAATCAAAGTGTCTAAAGGCTCCAGAGAAGTATCCTTCTTTGCCTCTCCCTAGCTTTTGGTGGTTGCGGGCAATCTTTAGTATTCCTTAGCTGCGTCACTCCAATTTCTGTCTCTTCATGCAGCTGTCTTTTCTCTGTCTCTGTGTCTTTCATGATCTTTTTATAAAGACACCAGTTATTGGACTTAGGGTCCCCCTAGTCCAGTATGATCCCATCTTAACTAAGATCTGCAAAGACCTTCTTTCCAAATAAGGTCACCTTCTGAGGTTGAGGGAGGGGAAACAAATTTTGGGACTACACTATTCAATCCAGTACTGATATAGTCTTCAACCTTGTATTCTGCTAACAAAATAAGTGCTTCTCAGTAAAAGAGCAATAACCTCAGAAGCCTTCTCAGTGGTTTATATAGGAGTGTAAATGAATTTATCAGATATTTTTCCAAAGGCAGGTTCTGCTTAGGTGACTAGATATGCAGTTCCTAGGATGGAAAGGGATAAACTCCTAGCAGGGGAGGGCAACTAGCTAGGTAGGCTGGAGACACCAAAGACAAATTTTCTTCACTTTATAGTGTTCCTAGTTAGCTCTTTATGTAGAATTCATTCATTATCTTGATGTAGAATTCATTCATTATCTTGACGTAGAATTCATTTACTTAGTGTCCCATTCATTCATTCTAAAAATATAGAATGTTTGATGTGTTAAGAAATTTTTTTTTTTTTTTTTTTTGATGGAGTTTAGCTCTTACCGCCCAGGCTGGAGTACAATGGCGCGATCTCGGCTCACTGCAACCTCCACCTCCCAGGTTCAAGCGATTCTCCTGCCTCAGCCTCCCACGTAGCTGGGATTACAGGCATGTGCCACCATGCCCAGCTAATTTTGTATTTTTAGTAGAGACGGGGTTTCTCCATGTTGGTCAGGCTGGTCTCAAACTCCCAACCTCAGGTGATCCACCTGCCTTGGCCTCCCAAAGTGCTGGGATTACGGGCCTGAGCCACCATGCCCTGCCTGATGTGTTAAGAAATTTTAAGGGCAAACAGAATGAATCAGTTATGGCCCCTGCCCTAAATGAACCTGCAGTCTCATAGGGGAAAGGAACGGGCATGGGCTCCCTACACACAGGTCAGAAAGTGAGGAGTGCTCACTGTCCATAACACTTAGCGCCCTGCTGGCGAGGAGCGGTGAGAATGCTGTGCGTATGTCTGCCCTAGGGTAGATCAGAAAAGCCCTCATGAAAGTGGAGATACTGGAACTGGGTTTTCAAGGATGGATGTGATGGAAACTCGGAGAAGTAGGAGAGAGACAAGCGGAATCACAGAACAAAGACACCCGTGTGGGAGATCAGGAGACGTGAATGGGAAAAGGCATGGCTTGATTGGAGCGTCATGAACAGGAAGCATCTGGATTGTGAGGGCTTTGACTACCAGGCTAAGGAAGTCAGGCTCTAGATTATTATTATTATTATTATTTTTGAAAAGGAGTCTCACTCAGTCCCCCAGGCTGGAGTACAGTGGCATGATACAGGCTCACTGCCTCTTGGGTTCAAGCGATTCTCCTGCCTCAACCTCCTAAGTAGCTGGGACTATAGGCACATACCACCACGCCCAGCTAATTTTTTGTATTTTTAATAGAGATGAGTTTTCTGCCATGTTGGCCAGGCTGGTCTCAAACTCCTGGCCTCAAGTTATCTGCCCGCTTTGGCCTCCCAAAGTGCTGAGATTACAGGCATGAGCCATTGTGCCCAGCCTGGGCTCTAGATTTTAATGCTGGAGCCATGAGGGGTTCTGAAAGAGACTGAGCTGTGAAAGGCAGGATTAGAGTGGCGCTTTAAGAAGGCTAACTGGGTGGGGTGTGGTGGTTCATGCCTATAATCACAGCACTTTGGGAGATGGAGGTGGGAGGATCCCTTGAACTTAGGAGTTCGAGTCTAGCCTGGCAACAAAATGAGACCTTTGTCTCTGTAAACTTTTTTAAAAATTTAGCTAGGTGTGGTGGTGCACACCTGTGGTCCCAGCTACATGGGAAGCTGAGGTGGGAGGATCCTTGAGCCCAGGAGGTTGAGGCTACAGTGGGCAATAATGGCACCACTGCACTTCAGCCTGAGTGACAGAGCAAGACCCTGTGTCAAAAAGAAAAAAAAAAAAAAGAAAAAAGAAGGCTGACTGGACAGCAGAGTGTGTCATGGGAAGAAGAAATGCGGGCAGGAAACCAGTTAGGCCACAGCAAGAGGGGACCAGTACTGGAAATTGGATAGAGCCATGTGAATGCGGCAAGAATGGAGAAGTCAGCACGAGACAGAATATATGTAGTGAGGGCAGGGCAGGGCAACTCATTGGATGGGGACAAGTGGTTCTTGTTTTTTTTTAAGTTAGAAACGTTTATTAACCTAACATTTATTTTTAGTAATTTTCTTTTTTGCTATGCAATATTTTATACACATAAAGGCATATAGGTAATGTATATGTAAGTTAGGAAGCGTAACAGTCAAATGAGCACGCTTGAATTTAACATTCACTACCTGTGTGCCTGACCTCACCCCCTGCCCTACACTGAATTTCTTATGGACCATTCTCTTGCTTTTTTTCTCATAATTTTGCCATACATGTTTGTATCCCTAAAACATAGGGAGGGAGATGTCACTGCCCGTGGATGATACCTGGGAGGTATTTCAGAGGTACTAGCTTAACCTTCTTCTCTCTGTTCCAGCCCTGCCCTGAAGAGCAGCTGCTACCTGACAGTGACTTGGGAGCAGGCCCCATAGTAACACATTCTGTGGCAGGAGGTTCTATCAGACAATGGTGACTTACAGATTAGAGACTTGTTAAGGAGTGACGGAGGAGCTGAAGGTTTATATTTCAGAAAATAGCTTCCTTTCTCCTGGTCTAGGGGAGGACACTCTTCCAGTCATATGGCTCTGCAATATTCATTCCAAAACTTGGTGGCTTAAAAACATTTATTTTGCTCACAAATCTTCAGTCTGGGCAAGGATAGCTTGTTGCTGTTCCACTTAGCATTGAATAGGGTGACTTGAAGGCTGAACTTGGAGTCCTCTGAAGGCTTACTCACTCATATGTCTGCTGACAGGGCTGGGAAGACACAAACAGCTGGGGGCCGGAACAGCTGGGGCTCCTTGGCACTCTCTATGTGCTGTCTCCATATTGTCTCTCCCTCATAGTAGCTTTGAGGGTCAAATGTCTTACATGGTGGCCAATGAATACCAGTTCGTGTGTCCCAAGAGAAGGAGACCCAGATGGAAACCTTTGATACCCTAACCTCAGAGATCCCATAGCCATTCGTTATTGGTAGAGGAATTACAAAGTTCCACTCACATCCAAAGAGAGGGGACATAGACCCCATTTCTTGATGCCAACCTCACATACACAAAATTTTAGTAGTTCTTAGGAGGAATCTGCAGTGATACTATGTGTAGACAACGTTTTTCACATGGTCGGAATGGATCCACAAAAATGTGGCCATCTTTGGAAAATACAGTCTGACCCAGTCTCTGACTTAGAAGAATGAAATGCTTTGATGTGTTTTCGCAGGATATGCCTTGGAAAGAATAGGAATACACAGATGAACAAGGAGCAGTTTGGAAAATAACCAGCCAAACGTAAGGGCTAGGGTCTAAGGTATATCCCTCAGAGGACTTCTGCTTTAAAACCCAAGGAAATGGCATCAACCCACAGAAATTGGGCTCGAGCTCTGTGACTGATGATCACTGTGCAGTAGCGTTTAATTCAAACAAGAGTAATTATTTCATGTGAGGTGCCACGGTAGGTATCAGCATACACAGAGAGACACACATTTTCTGAGATGTTCACAAGCTGCTTACTGAAACATCTTGTGACCAGATATGAAAGAGCAAGGTGATTGCAGGACAGGAAAGGGAAAGAGAGGCAAAGGAAGAAAGAAGACATGAAACCCAAGAAAGAAAAGAGTAATCAAAAGTGAGAAAGAAGATTTTAAAAAATTTTCCATTTCTATTTGAGTCTCTTATCTTTTCTGCTCTAATATTGTGCTCTTTTCCTGCAACCTCACACACACAAAATTTTAACTAGTAGGTTCTTAGGAGGAATCTGCAGTAATACTACGTGTAGACAGTGTTTTACACAAAGCCTTGGGACTCCTTTTTGAGGTAAGCTTCAAATACCCCAGCAGAGATCTTCACAGTTTGCACACTGTTGACCAGTGGCTTACTGCTAGTTTCCTCACCTTCGACTCCCTTGGGATGCCATCCTCCAAAGTAGTCTACCTCGTGGTGCTCTCCTGCAGATTCTTACAGGTAGACAGGATTCATGGGATGGGGCTTGAGCAAGGAAGATGAACGCCTACTTGCGGTGTGACCAGTTCTATTTTACTGGGGGAAAGAGGGCTAGGTGCTCAGTTTATCTGAATCTCCAAATTTCATTAACTCGTGAAACTGAACAAACTTTCGCCCATGAAACTGAAGAAGGGAAAGGGTGCAGGGAACTCGCACACATTCAGCAACTGGTCTGGAATCTCTCCCAGGTTCTCTCCATCTTGGGCGCCTTCCAGACTGTTCCATTGTCAGCCTCTACTGCTTATGCTGGGAGATAGGCCTGGGCCCATCTGAAGGTCTACAGAATTGATCCTCCAAGCTGAAGAGGCTTCCGAGTATTTCCACTGTTAATTTTTTATTTATAACAGCTTTTTATTTTTTTTGTCTTTTTACAAATATTTTATTTTATTTTATTTTAAGTTCCTGGATACATGTGCAGAACCTGCAGGTTTGTTACATAGGTAAATGTGTGCCATGGTGGTTTGCTGCACCTGCCAACCCTTCACCTAGGTACTGAGCCCAGCATCCATTAGCTATCCTTCCTGATGCTTTCCTTCCCCCTGCCCCTGGACAGGCCCCGGTGTGTGATGTTCCCCTCCCTGTGTCCATGTATTCTTATTGTTCAATTCCCACTTATAAGTGAGAACATGTGGCATTTGGTTTTCTGTTCCTGCATTAGTTTGCTGAGGAAAATGGTTTCCAGCTTCATTCATGTCCCTGCAAAGGACATGATCTCGTTCCTTTTTATGACTGCGTAGTATTCCATGGTGTATTTGTACTACATTTTCTTTATCCAGTCTATCATTGATGGGCATTAAGGTTGAATCCGTGTCTTTGCTATTGTGAATAGTGTGGCAATGAACATACATGTGCATGTATATTTATAATAGAATGATTTATATTCCTTTATGGACCATTGGAACAGAATAGAGATCTCAGAAATAAGGCCACACATCTACAACCATCTGATCTTCAACAAACCTGACAAAAATAAGCAATGGGGAAAGGATTCCCTATTTAATAAATGGTGCTGGGATATGCAGGTTAGCCATATGCAGGAAATGGAAACTGGACCCCTTCCTTACACCTTATGCAAAAATTAACTTTAAATGGATTAAAGACTTAAATGTAAAACCCCAAAATATAAAAAACCCTAGAAGAAAATCTAGGCAGTACCATTCAGGACATAGGTATGGGTAAAGATTGCATGATGAAAACTTCAAAAGCAATTGCAACAAAAGCCAAAATTGACAAATGGTATCTAATTAAAGAGCTTCTGCACAGCCAAAGAAAGTATTGTCAGAGTGAACAGACAGCCTACAGAATGGGGGAAAATTTTTGCAATCTATCCATCTGACAAAGGGCTAATATTCAGAATCTACAAGAAGCTTAAACAAATTTATAAGAAAAAAACCAAACAACTCCATTAAACAGTGAGTAAAGGATATGAACAGACACTTCTCAAAATAAGACATTTATGCAGCCAACAAACATGAAAAAAAGCTCAACATCACTGATCATTAGAGAAATGCAAATCAAACCACAATGAGATACCATCTCACACCAGTCGGAATGCGATTATTAAAAAGCCAAGAAACAACAGATGCTGGCGAGGCTGTGGAGAAACAGTAACGCTTTTCCACTGTTGGTGGGAGTGTAAATTAGTTCAGCCATTGTGGAAAACAGTTGGTGATTCCTCAAAAACCTAGAACCAGAAATATCATTTGACCCAGCAATCCGTTACTGAGTATAACAGCTTTTAAAGGATAATTCACATTCCATACAATTCACTCATTTAAAGTGTGTAATTCAGTTGTTGTTAATATATTCACAATTGTGTAGCCATTACCACATTCGGTTTTAGAGCATTTTCATCACTCCAGAAGGAAACCCTGTACCTATCAGCAGTCTTTCCCCATTTCCCGTAATTGGTATCCCCCATAGCCCCACCTCTAGGAAACCACTGATCTACTTTCTCCTGCTGATGGATTTGCCTATCCTGATGGGCTGTATGATTTCGTGGAATCATACAGTATGTGTGGTCTTTTGTGACTGGCTTCTTTCAAGGTTTTCAAGTTTCATTCATACAGTAGCATTTACTAGCATTTCATTCATTTTTATTATTGAATACTATTCCATTTTCTGGATATAGTACACTTATTCATCAGTTGGTGGAAATTTTAATTGTTTACACTTTTTGACTATTATGAATAATGCTGCTATGAGGATTTGTGTACAATATTTGTATGGACATGTTTTTAGTTCTCTTGGGTATATATACCTAGAGGTTGAATTGCTGGATCATATGGTAACTCTATGTTTAACCTTTTGAGAAACTGTCAAGACTGTTTTCCAAACAAATGGCTGCATCATTTTATATTTCCAGGGGCAATGTCAGTGAGTGTTCCAATTTCTCCACATTCTCACCAACACTTGTTATTTCTGTCTTTTTTATTATATTCATCCTGGTGGGTATGAAGTAATATCATTGTGACTTTGATTTGCCTTTCCCTAAGAGTTAATGATGTTGAGAATCTATTCATGTGCTTATTAACCATCTGTATATCTCCTTTGGAGAAATGTCTAGTCAGAACCTTTGCCCATTTATTAATTGGGCAATTTGTGTTTTTATTAAGAAGTTGTAAAAGTTATTTATATATGCTGGATACAAGTCCCTTATCAGATACATGATTTGCTAATATTTTCTCCCATTCTGTAGGTTCTTTTTTTTTTTTTTTTAACCTTCTCGATGGTGTCCTTTGAAAGGCAAAAGTTGTAATTTTGATCATGTCCAATTTATGTATTTTTTGTGGTTATTTGTGCTTTTGGCATAATAGCTAAGACACTATTGCCTAATCCAAGACCACAAAGACTTATGCCTATGTTTCTTCTAAGAGTTTAATAGTTTAGTTTTTGCATTTAGGTCTTTGACTCATTTTGAGGTAATTTTTGTGTAAGTGTGAGGAAAGGGTCCAACTTCATTCTTTTGCATGTGGCTATCCAATTTTCCCAGCACCATTTGTTGAAAAGACTATTTTTTTCCTCATTGAAATGTCATGATAGCCGACATTTTCTTTTTTGTGTTTTTTGAGACGGAGTCTCGCTCTGTCACCCAGCCTGGAGTACAGTGGCCGGATCTCAGCTCACTGCAAGCTCTGCCTCCCGGGTTTACGCCATTCTCCTGCCTCAGCCTCCCAAGTAGCTGGGACTACAGGCGCCCACCACCTTGCCTGGTTAGTTTTTTTGTATATTTTTAGTAGAGATGGGGTTTCACCATGTTAGCCAGGATGGTCTTGATCTTCTGACCTCGTGATCCGCCCATCTCGGCCTCCCAAAGTGCTGGGATTACAAGCTTCAGCCACTGCGCCCGGCCCGTTTTCCTTTTTCAATGTAAAAATGTTGTAGTAAAATATGTATAGCATAAAATTTACCATCTTAACCATTTTTTGTTTGGGTTTTGTTTTTTGTTTTTTGTTTTTTTGAGATGAGGGTCTCACTCTGTTGCCCAGGCTGGAGTATATAGTAGCATGATCATGGCTCATTGCAGCCTTAACCTACTGGGCTCAGGTGATTCTCCCACCTCAGTGTCCCAGGTAGCTGGGACTACAGATGTACACCACCAAGCCCAGGTAATTTTTAAATTTTTTGTAGAGATGGGGTTTCACTTTATTGCCCAGGCTGCTCTCGAACTCCCAGGCTCTAGTGATCTTCCCACTGAGATTACAGGCATGAGGCACCATGACTGGCCCCTTGTTATTTTTTATGGCATGGAAAAACAATGAGAAACTATTAATAAGGAAATTGAAGAGAAATTTCTTGATGAATCCTGGACAGTAGTATTTGTGATAGCTACATTGTGCTATGCATTTCACAAGCATTATCTCATTTAATCCTCACGACTTTATGAGGTATTATATGATTATTCACATCTTACTGATGAAAAACCGAGACTTAAAGGGAGGCTAAGAAGCTTGCACAAAGGTCAACTGCTAATAACCAGTGGTGCTGGGCTTTGAATCCAGGCCCATCTGACTCTAGCACTGGTATTAACAATTATGGGCTCATGCTGAAATAACAAGAGCCGCTAACTATGTGTCAGCCACTCTTCTAAGCATATTGTTAACTCATTTCATTCCTACAGGGATCATACTCACATACAGATGGATAAACTAAGATGCAGAGTTTCAATAACACCCCAACCAATCAGTGGTAAAGACAGAATTTGAACCCAGAGTCTTTGATTTTAATATTTTTAGCCACCACACTATATTCTTCAAAGCGTTGTTGCTGCGGTTTTTAGGTTTCATCTACAGCTTCTTTTGTCGGATTTTTTTTTTTTTTAAAGTCTTCTCATTTGTGATTTCCACAAACAAGTTGCTTAATTTTGCCTGGTCTCTTTGATTCCAAGGTTGCTCGCTATAATAGCCTTAAAGAAATTTCTAGGAGATGTTTTTGTCTTAATGAGATGGGCTGTTCTCTTAACGCTGAGTTCTGCTTTTCTAAGCCAGGAGAGTTATTTGTAATAACTGGGGCATCAACAGTTTATGGGAACCCAACCAATCCCGCTTTGGATTTTATTTAAGGCAAGATCGGCGACTTTCACCCTTTAGGCCTGTGGATCACTGTTCATGGCTCTTAAATGAATGCTGCTGTTCAAAAAGATGACTGGCACGATGCTCCCAGTCTTTACTATTTCTTTTGAAACATGAAATGTCAGAGCTTATTAATTCTACTTGTTCTTTCTGCAGATGAAAAAAACTCTGACTGCCCCAAAGGTTATGAGACTTGCCCAGGATTTCTGATCCTAGTCCAGGGAATTTCCTGGCCTCTAGGCTGCTTCTTGGCGATGTTGTATATTTGTTTTTTGTGTTTTGAGGGGTGAACTGTCCCAGGGTGTCTGCTGCTCATGTCTTCATAGTGGAATGCAGGATGATATAATGCTTTTCGGCTGTTTCATTGTGAATTTACTCCAGATAGTTTTTGTTTAATCACAACAATATTTCCTGGGTTGCCAGGCAACATGGTGTTGAAGTTTCAGTGTCTATTGCCAGCCAATGAAATGGAAAGGGTTCTATCTTTTGTTTCCAGATGAAGTTCTCTCTCTGTCTTTCTAGATTTGTGTTTGCTTTGTGCTGAGATCAAAACATAAAAAAGGCATAGGGAAAAAAAGGAGAAAAAGCTAATTAAAGAGGGAATGGGCTGGGTGCAGTGGCTCACACCTGTAATCTCAGGACTTTGGGAGGCCGAGGTGGGTGGATCACAAGGTCAAGAGATCGAGACCATCCTGGCCAACATGATGAAACCCTGTCTCTACTAAAAATACAAAAAATTAGCTGGGCGTGGTGGTGCACACCTGTAGTCCCAGCTACTCGGGAGGCTGAGGCAGGAAAATCACTTGAACCCAGGAGGTGGAGGTTGCAGTGAGCCAAGATCACACCACTGCACTCTGGCCTGGTGGCAGAGTGAGCCTCTGTCTCAAAAAAAAAAAAAAAAAAAAAAAAAAAAAAAAAAAAAGGGAATGAACATCTGGTTTTTTAACTTGAAGTGGAATGTGTGGACATTTAATTTGTGTGTGACAGTAGGTTGGGGGAAATGTTGGCACCTTGGAGAGTTACATTAAAACTCAACATAGACCTGGCTAATTGGGAAAGGAAACATGTTTAATTAAGATAGAATTAGAAAGTCACAACTCCAGGGTAATTCACTTAGGTAAAATATGCACCCGTCTGAGGAAGGACTACCAGGTGCATGTAAGCTACAAATTCATGATGAAATGTGTGTTTGTGCTCTTCCCTCGCTGCTTTCAGGTCTAGTTCTAACCCACAGAACACTTTTGTTAAGTTCAGGAGTCCTCAATGGAAATGGGAGGATGGCAATCCCAGAGGACACTAAAGAAAATTAATGAATGATTTGTGGTTAGAGGAAAAACGAAAAGAACCCGTGTTGTGTTGATGAGTTGGCGGAGGCAGAATGCTGCTTGCCACCCACCAGGACCTTCTGGCGCATTCTCATTCCACTGTTGACGTCTGTCCGTGCTGCATGTTGCTTCCCCTCCCGTTGCCTGGTGCCTCTGATGCCTCCCTTCTGATGTCTCTGTGATGGTGTCGCCCCTTTTTACCAGGAAGTTCATTTGCTTGTGCCAGCATTGTGGCCCGTGAGGTAAGCATTTCCCTACAGGAGACCAAGGTCCAGGACCCTGCACCATGCAAGCCTGTTAAGTCACCGGCTTCAGGAAGGCCTTTTGTCACCCTCATCTAGACACATCCCTGTTCTGCCTCTTGCACCCGGCCTCCAGCTCTCTTTTCTTTGGGTCTCAGCCTCTCTTTTTGGAAACCTTCTTTTATAAAATAAAACCCAGATGTTTGGCCCTGTTCAGAACTGCACTTCCGGTCCCCCTCACTCCCTACATCCTGTAGCATGCATCCACAATGAGTTTCCTTCATAAACAACACGCTTCCGGAATTTCTCTGATCTGATTTCCTCTGCCTCACCTTTGCCAGAATCACACTTGCCAAGGTTTCCAATGACTCCTAATCATCAACAATCCTAACCGCCCGTCAACAAAAAAGACCATTCTCCATGTTTGGTCATTCATTCATCCGTTTGATAAAGCTGATTGCACATGTACCATGCTGGACACATGAGATGAAGGATGCAGTTCCTCCTGTCAACACACGTGCATTCCAGTAGAGGAGAAGTCAACACCCAGACACCAGTGTCTGGCTCCTGACCTGATCTGAGGGCGGGAAATGCTTCCTAGGACTCCTGGTGGCTTGGTTGGTTGGCTTGCTCATCAGTTGACTGCTTAATACTTTCCTCTACCTGATCTACATGTTTTGCCCTTTAATCCAAGCTATTCTTACATCCTCCTTTGGAGATAGGTATCTTCTGTAATCCCGTCTTTATAAAGTCCCTTAGTATACACCACATATTTAAAAATACCTACTGTCTGCAGATCAAAGCTTCAGTAACACAAAAATGAAAGAGGTTGAGACTACAGCAAATGAGTGTTTAAAGGAAGGCAAGAAGGAACGGTTTAATGCAAGAAAAAAATGGCAAAACAACTTGAAACACGTTAGAGTGAGAACCCAGCCTTTAGTCATAAACACCTATAGATGTTTATGAATGTCAGTAGTCAACATTCAGGGATGCTCGGATTTTGCCCTTTAATCGAAACTATTCTTACATCTGCCTTTGTAGAGAGATATGTTCTGTGATCCTAGAAAGCCCCTTAATATATATCACATATTTAAAAATGCCTAAATGTACAGATGAAGGCTGCAATAACATATAACGAAAGCAAAGGGTGGCAAAACAGAACTTGGAACAAGTTAGAGTGAGAACCTAGTCTTCAGTCATAAACATGTGCAGATGTTTATGAACGTTAGCAGTCAACATTCAGGGATGCTCGTTCAGTCAGTAGGTGCCGGTAATGGAGCCAACTGCTCATCAGCTACCTCTGTTCTGATTGACAGAATGGATTTCTATAAAGACAATCAAAGCCTCGGCTCAGGCCCCTTCACCTTCTCAGCCATGTGAGGGTTCAGTAAACTGTTCACATGCTTGTAGGTTTTTGTAAAATTTATACAAATAAGATAAATGAACTATAATTGGTTAAGACCATGGTCTCTTTCGAGTGCAATTTCCTCTCCAATATACTCCCTTCTTGAATTGGTGACTGCAGGCATTTTTGGGATCAGACTAAGGGAAGTGGAGTCAAGCAGACATTTAGTTTGGATTAGAGGTATGTATTTATGAGGTTCACATTTGCTTCTGTGTATAGGTAACTATTTCTAGCCACTCGTATAGGAGTGGTTTACAGAAATGCTTCTAATGCTGATTGTGCTGACTCAACCAGTTCCATGACTGAGCTGAGGTGAACAGCCACTTAGGGACCTGGCACCAGAAACGTGTGGGTAATAGAAGATGATCAAGGTTTGAAATGGAAGGGGCCAGAAGCTATTCTGTGACAAATTCTTCCCGTCTTCACATACGTAAAATTTTAAACTGAAGATTCAACTGTCATCAATGCCTTGTCAAAACATAAGCTGTCTCTTGTCCAGTATATACCTGATAATGCAGCCTATGAAACTGTAAATGCACCATAGGAAGAATTATTTTCATACCTTTCCATAGGAAATCCATAGAAATATTCAGATATTAACAAGTAATCTGTAACAAAAAATTCAATCATAAAAGCAGTAACAGATAAAGGAGATAAAATCTTTGAAAAGAAGTAATGGATACGCTCTTGAATTCTTGGCAATCAAATTAGTGAAGAGGTATGAATCTCTTGTTGCCCCAGACCCCCAGCGAGATGGGCCCCAGTCCTGAGTCTCTGCTCTAGGGGACCCAATTATAGCTTTTCTCCTTGTTCCATTCCAAGGGTGTGGAGTCCCTGGGGAGTGAGGAGACCCTGGCCTGTCAGTGGTGTTAATCTCTGGCACAGTTTTGACAAGGAGTCTACACCTGTTGCTCAACACTGGAGCCTGGTATCTGGAAAGCACATTTGGGAAAGAAATTCTTAAATTACACTGGAGAGAGAGTAGCAAACCAGATCATATAGCGAATGTATTGGAGAAGGCCAGACGGTAGAAAATCAAGTGCAATTTTGTGACATGTAGAAAGTAGCCACCCACTTAGGCCACCCCACAGGAACAAGGGAAAGCCAAGTGCCTCAGAATAATAGGGTGAAGAGGACGTTGGCTGGAGAGAGAGGCCCTTGGAAAGAAGAATGCTGTTGGAATGGGTGGATCTTGGCTGGCAAGGCCCTGAGGGTGAGAGGCCATGGCTCTGCCTCCCAGAACCAGCAGGAATGTGTGGTGACCCTTGTATCCTGCCTGCCTGCCTGGCTGAGGCTGCAGCCAGACTATGAACCGAAATGAAATATCCTTCTAAGGGTATTTCAGGTTCAGAATTCACTTGGCTAGTGGGAGGAAAAGGATATTATCTGATGACAGATAGTGGTGGCCAGTGTCTGATGGTTACTCATAGAATCAACAGATGCTGGGAATTCCAGGGAGGTACATTCCAGAAAGCCTGCATCCTAGTACTTGACTCTGGTTTAGGGAAACAATGGGGTGTCACGGAGGGGAGTGTATGTGTGTGTGTTTGTTTGCGTGTGTGTCTGTGTGTGCTGAACATTCATCACTAGTCATGATGTGACTGGAGTTAGAAGGTCATTCCTCCATTCCTCAAAAGCTTGGGGATTCCTGAGAACACTAAGCTCAGGAGGATGATGTTTGCTTTTCCTCAACTCACTTTGCGGATATCTATGGTGAGCCTGCTCTGTGCCAGCCATTTGTGCTAAGAACTGGAACGTAAAGATAGAGGAGATAGGCTCCCTCCCTCTAGGGTTCTGAAAATTTAACAGGGGGCTTACAGAATTATGTTCTGATAAAGAATGATCTAGCAGAAACTGGCAGCTACTCATTAATTCTCTGGACGTTGGCATTGACTGAGTTATGTTGGATGACTTTTGGACTGGGAGCAAAGATGGATGTTTGGAGTAAGTTCATTTTGGGCTCTAAGACCTTCTGTCTCATAACAGATCTATTTCCATTTCACTCTACTTTTCAGTACATCAGTTTTGGCTTCTCACAGCCTCATAGGTCCCTGGATGAGTAGAAGTACTAAGAACATTCAGTAAGGTCACTACTCTCTGTTGCTCCTCTTATAACTGTCTTCTAAGTATAAAGCCGACCAGTGGCTCCTTCCAAATTGGTCCGTTGCTGTATGGGTGGTGAGGATGGCTGATCCATATATAGTAACGGCCCTTAATCTGAGGACCAAAGCACCAGCTCTTGGGAGCCAGAGTCCATCGCATACATTGGTTGACCCTGAGAGCTAACCTGCTGGTTCTGCTGTAGAAACCTATGCTCCTCCCTCAAGGAAGTCATTTGGCCCAAAACAGTAGAATGTTTTCAGGGCTGTAATGTGAGTAAGTTATGAAACAAATGGCAGTGAAGTCAGTGCTTTGTCTTCTTCCAAAGAAGAAGAAACATGAAAGCTGTTCTATGCTTTAAAGTTTAATGGTTTGCAGCAATAGCACAGAACATTCCTACATTACGAGGTACGAGCCATTCTGTGTGGTAAGAGTAGCTGACATGACTCCATGTTTGGTATAAAAGGGAGGATGTCCCAGAACAAAGAACCAGAGAAGTGGAGAAAAGTTCCATAGAAAGTTGCAGTTGAGAGTGATGGGGACGTGGGATGTCATGGAGGGGAGGATATGTGTGTGTGTGTGTGTGTGTGTGTGTGTGTGTGTGTGTGTATGTGTGGAGTTGAACATTCATCTCTAGTCATGATATTTAGCTATAGTGTTGCTCCTATGAACTTGGAAATTAAAGTAGCAGAAGTAAGACTATGATAGTTGTAAGCTTCTCATCCAAGGGGACCGTGGCTAGCCCCTAAGAAACAACCAACTTAAGCATAGGAGCAACCAGTGAACAAATGTCCACGCAAATGGATGCTTCTTTGCACCTCCTTGCTTTCTAAACCAGTTACTTTGCATTATTTGTATAGTTAAAAGATAATGCTTATGTTAGGCAATTTGCTTGTAGTTTAGAAAAGTGATTATACTGATAGTTTTTCCTGAATATCTTTAAATTCATTGTTATACTTGACAAATACCTCTCAAATCTCTCAAACATTCTTCCTAAAAAGAACTGTGAACAACTCTCAGTGCCTCGGGCAGGTCTTTGAATGTAGCAGGTGATTGGAAGTTTCTGGTTGTTGATGGCTGATGATGATGATAATGTTTCATATGCTCACTATGCACGAGGTTCTTTATCCTGCACTTGGCTTTCATGAAGTCATTTCATTGCCAACACTCTGAGTCAGGTGTTGGCAATAAGAAGATAAGTAACTAGTCTGTCCACACGATGCATGAGTGGCTGAACTGGAAAAGGGACCCTAGCGTTTCAGACCCTGAAGTCTAAGCTCTTAATCGCTCCACTGTACTGATTTCATGATATTAATGAACACCGACCACCCTCTACTCCTCTCCTTACCAGATATAAGTCAAACCATATAAATAAACCAGATTTTTTCCCTAGACAAAGATGCTATTATTGCTTGAAAAGATGAATATCAGAGATTTTTATAGAAACAAAACTGGGAATCCCAGTTTTCTTTCAATGGGATATTTGCTGCCAGGTCCTGGGGGAATATATTTTTTCTTTTCCTTTTATTTTTAGCTGACACATAATAATTGTACAAATTTCTGGGGTACAGGTGATATTTCAACATATGGTGTACAATACTCAAATCAGAATAGTTAGCGTTTCCATCACCTCAAACATTTATCATTTCTTTGTGTTGTGAACGTTCAAAATCCTTTCTTCTAACTTTTGAAAATAACACTAAATTATTGTTAACAATATTCACCCTACCCAGTGCTACAGAACACTAGAATTTATTCCTCCCACCTGGCTGTAACTTTGTGTCCATTAGCCAACCTCTCCCTATACTCCCTTCCCCACTACCATTCCCATCCTAATCTCTACAACTCTACTCTCTGCTTCTCTAAGCTCAATCTTTTTTTTTTTTTTTTTTTTTTTTAGTTTCCACATATAAGTAAAAAAAAATGTGGTATTTATTTTTCTGTGCCTAACTTATTTTGCTTAAAATCATGTCCTCCAGGCTTCTTCACGTTGCTGCCAATGACAAGATTTAATTTTTTTTATGGCTGAATACTATTCCATTGTGTATATGCGCCACATTTTCTTCATTCACTCATCTGTTGCTGGACCCTTAGTTTGCTTGCAAATCTTGGCTATTGTGAATAGTGCTGCAATAAACATGGGGGTGTAGGTATCTCTTTGGTATATTGACTTCCTTCCTTTAGGATAAATGCCCTGGGGAGCATCTTAAAGACAGTGTTCAGTTTGTTATTGACGGATATGTTCCCTGCCGTCTTCTTCGCTACTGAAAAAAAGTGGATGCCTGGTCCAGTGGACCAAGCAGGTCTGGCATGGAGCTTCTAGTTCTGGCCTGACCACCCTCACTCACAGGCTGTGGGATTAAATCCAAGATACTTGATAATCCATTGTATTAGTCTGTTCTCACACTGCTAGTAAAGACATACTCAAGACTGGGTAACTTATAAAAAGAGATTTAATTGACTCACAGTTCTGCAGGGCTGGGGAGGCTTCAGGAAACTTACAATTATGGTGGAAGGGAAAGCAAATACGTCCTTCTTCACATGGCGGCAGCAAGGAGAAGTGCCAAGCAAAGGGGGAAAAGCCTCTTCTAAAAACATCAGATCTTGTGAGAACTCACTCACTATCGCGAGAACAGCATGGAGGTAATCGCCTCCAGGATTCAATTACTTCCCACTGGGTCCCTCCTCCGACACTTGGGGATTATGGGAACTACAATTCAAGGTGAGATTTGGGTGAGGACAGAGACAAACCGTATCATTCATGGTGCAGAAGACTCATGGATTTGAGACAATTTGCCTCCCACCTGGCAGGGATGTAACGGGATTTAATACAGGTGAAAGTGATTTTTAGTCTCTCTATTGGAAGATATAAGCCACTAGATGATGTGGCTCTTTAAGTCCTAAAACTTGTTAAAAGAATTCTCCAGATTGGGCAATCAAATGCTTCTTTAAAATAATTTTTGAGATACCCCTCCCTAAAAAATAATATGAAAAAGTGAAAAAACAAATGTATGTTTAGGAAAGAGTATGTAGTTTTAGGCTCCCATTCAGCTGGTGATTTTTGCCCATTAGTGTAAAAACTCAGTGCCGCCCAGGGTTGGTACCTGAAGGAGGGAGGGATGGGCAGAAAGCACCAGAGCTTGGGAATCAGTCCTGCCTGATGAGGATGGAGGACAGCATTTGGAGGGCTGCCTGCAGGGAGAAGAGAATCCACACGGGGATGGCTGTACTCACAGGGATGGGGCAGGGACTGCAAGGGATAGGGGAATGGCAGCTACTGG